>NW_024882094.1:0-416348 GCF_019059575.1 Amphibalanus amphitrite
CTATCTCTCTCTTCTCTCTCTTTCTCTCTCTCTATCTCTCTCTCCTCTCTCTCTCTCTCTCTCTCTCTTCTCTCTCTCTCTCTCTCCTCTCTCTCTCTCTCTCTCTCTCTCTCTCTCTCTCTCTCTCTCTTCTCTCTCTCTCACACTTTCACTCTCTCTCACCCTCTCTCTCGCCCTCACCCTCTCTCTCTCACCCTCTCTTCTCTCTCTCTCTCTCTCTCTCTCACCCTCTCCTTTCCTCTCTCTTTTTCTCACTCCCATCACAGTTAGCTTGTCCCTTGTGGCTCCTTTTCCATTCCCAATAGCCTCCATCACTGACCTGGATACTTTATACTCTGGTAACTTGCCTTGCAGAGTTTCCCTTATCTGCCCCTGCCCTACAAAGTTTCCCTACTCTGCTCCCCTCACCCCCCGCAGAGTTGCCCTAATCCCCCCTCTGCGTGCAGCGTACCGGACCGACGAGGGCAAGCCGTGGGTGCTGCCCGTGGTGCGCAAACTGGAGGCGCAGCTGGCGGCCGACGAGACGCTCAACCACGAGTACCTGCCCGTGCTGGGTCTGGACGCGTTCAGCAAGGCGGCCGTACACATGCTGCTGGGCACCGACTGTCCGGCCGTCATCGATAACCGGGTGAGGAGTCAACGGGGAGAGGGAAGAGGGGTGGGGAGGGAGAGGGTGCCAGAGATGGATGAATGAAATTGATTTGGTGAGGATTAAGAGGGGTGAATATTATAAATGAAGGTAATAATAATCCCGCACCAGTTTTCCAACGGCCGGTCGTCGGGGTTTTACGGTAAAGGCTTAATGACGATATCCAGCTGGCCGTAACCAGAAGGTAGTAAAAAGCTGGATTATGCACCCATACCGGTAACTTTCCATTGAGTGGACGGATATTCGATCCCATATTGTGCGTGCTCTTGTACGGCATCCCCATGGACGACATCGCACAAGCAGTTCGTGGGTCACGTCTCACCAGCGCACAGTGGCCCTTTTTCAGAATTAGCACGCATTAATTCCCACATTACCTGAAAGTGGTGCAAGACATCACCACGTAATCAAGGACGTATTCCCTGCCAATGCAAAGACAAGAAAAGAAACGAACTGCCCAAGGAGATTCGGCCCAACAGCGACAGGCCGCTCGGCCCAAGATTTGGCGCACGTTCGCACGGCTCGCCCGCCGGCCCAGGCCGCTCCGAACGCAAGTGTGGCGAGCCCGCCAGCCGACCGCGCTGCAGTGTGCACTGACCGCCAGGACGCCCCAGGGCGTCACGTGACCGCATCTGCAGCTGTTGCCAGCCACCGTTAGTCGGCCCCGGCCGGGCAGCAACTAAGGTCAGCGCGACGCGAACAATACAAACACATAGGCGCTTTTGACGTTAGATCTTAAGCCGACCACGGGACTTGTGCGGCTTGGACATCAAACGCGACAAGAAATCGGACAGTTTTTCTTGAACACAGCGTTATGCCTACATGACATTTCAATAAACACATCTTATGGCAAAAGTCAAGCCACATTTAGGCGCCCACCAGGTGACACCAGCTTCGAGCCAGGTCAATGAGCTTAGTCGTATCGAACAGGAGCCTCAGCCGCTCGCGGACTGAACTGGCTCACGTTATCCACCGTAGAAGCAAAATGGCGCAAAATGGCGCGATGCCCTTTGGTGGACATGGTCAGAAGAGATCGGCGATTCGAAAGATGTATAATACGACATGTTCCAGAGTGTGCTACTTAACATAAAGCTTCATATGTATGCCGCCATCTCCAGTTAATAATTGTCCTGTTATTGTGTCCACAATATTCGGCAAAAGTGGTCTATTTAAGTTTATACAATAAAAATTTTGGTTTTTAGGGCTTCTACGTAAACTCGGCTTCACAGCCATGCCACTAATTTTTAATATTTTCTCACCGAAAGCCTTACAAATTGATGTTCATCTCACCCTACTTTTTAGGGTCCGCCGGTGGTGTCCGCGCGCCTCTCGACAAACTTCGATTTTGCGGTCAGTTTTACCAAAGATAATTATTTTTTAGGAGGTAAAAATGGCACCATCGGATAGTTTGGAATGTTTTGCACACGATTAGACTGCTTTTTACTCAAAAGAAGAGAAAAAATATTTTGAATTTATGCGTGCTAATTCTGAAAAAGGGCCACTGTGCAGCGGTGGGTGTGTCTGTTGGCCCTCGCAGAGCCGGGGCTCGGCTTGCAGGCAGCGTCTGGTCTGGTCCCTGACAAGTGACATTACGATAGGATTAAAATAATATTTGTGGTCCTGTGGCCGGTCCGTTGTCTACAGATCGCTGTTACCATGGGTGGAGAACCTACCCCGGCCACCCCGGCCGTGGCCGGGGTAACTTTCAGCCGACCCCGGCGCGGCCGGGGTAACTTTTTCCACTTTTGTAAATCCTAAAAGCTGTCTCCATACGAAAAAAACTGCCATCTATAAAAGTGTCTCTCATTATTCTTATCTACCTTGAAAAGTTCTTGAAAATTTACTTTATTTTCATTTTGGAGCTTGATGTTTTTAAGTCTTTTCATCGCGGAGCCCGACATGTTTCATCAAACAGAAGTAAATCATATTTAAGGGCCGTGTAATATCAGTGAGATAGAAGGACGAGCTGCTGGGGCTCAAGGCTCCTCCAACTTAACCCGCGCCAGGGTGGTGGCCTAATCGTAACACGTTGAGTCGAGAGGTGGGCTTTTCACACTCCTAACTCGGCTGCTGGGCTACGAGGCGAGAAGCGGAACGACGTTTGAAAGAGCGACAAACGTGACTAGAGAAATCTGGTCATGTTTTAGGCAAGCTCAATTATAAAATCATCATAGATCATCAAAAGCCAAATTTCTCTGATTTTAGCGTTCTCCGACAACTTTTCTCACAGTTCATGAACATAACGGAGCTTAAACACTGCAAACAAAACATTCGATTACTCGTTTAAAGGGACCCTCCCACCTTCAAAAAAGTTAATGATTTGGCATGAAAGTGATGTCGCTCGGTTCAGAAAGAGCAAAAACGAATATCTACCAAATTTCATCGAAAAATATTCACCGGTTTTCAAGATATTAGACTTTTACTTTTGTTTACTTTTTGGGATCTCCGCTGTTCCTAGCGACTTTATTTGAAAGTGCGGCATTTGTTGCGCGCAAAGCAGCATATACCACCGCGTGCTACAAAACGTTTTAGTCAAACATTTGACGGACGTTCGAAAGCCTGATGACGTCATCAGATTCCCGTAATGGTTAAGAGATAGGGACCACGCTGGTCCCACCCTGCAAGTAAAGGGAAGAAATTTATTGAACACCATAAAGCTGCGGGGGTTGCGACCAGGATAAATGGTGGTTTCTGAGCCTGGCCGCAAACTTGGCTATCTCAACTCAAAACTAATGTTAAGGTGGGAGGGTCCCTTTAAGGCTCGGTTGCGAATAATATTTCAGGTGCGAGCTCAAATCAATAAGAGGGTCAAAACGGTCAAATTTGACATTTTGTTTTGTGGGGGAGGTTGCAAGTTCCACGGAATAAGCTTTGCAAAGGGCATGATGGCATTTTTAGCACGATCATCCAGCAAATTTGACCTGATGACCTGACCTAGCACTAGGTGACATGCGTCCGAAATTTTAAGGCGTGTTGCAAAATTGTTGTTACAATTACGAAATCTTCCGCACCTGCGTGCAGCAGTTTTCCCTAAAAACGTACGCAGACATCCATTATTCTATGCCACAGAATAGGGGTTTGTTGATAACCGTTGACAAATATTTGAGCATCATCGTCTTTCTGACTTTCGGTCGCCGGCCGGGGTAGCTTTTTCAAACATTCTCCACCCGTGGCTGTTACGTCGGCTGCCCGGGGAGCTGTGGGACCAATCTTGGTTTATTTATTTGCCTCATCCCCCCTCCCCATTCTACCCCAGCTTCCGATGCCGACACATTGGTCGTTACTCGTTACCAAGATACCTATAAGAAACAGGTAGATCCGATGTTTGAAAATAAAGCCCCAGTCACAAATTTGACGCACCTGTGACATTTCCTGACACCCACGTGACTATTGTATTAACTTTTGTGTTTTGCGATGTTTTGACCTTATTTAAAGTACTGAAAGCTCAAAATGTATGGTTAATGTTGTTTAAAGCAGCATATTAATAATTATGTTTGTAAATTATCGATAAGCTGCTTATAGCAGGTCACGTGATTGCTACCAGATTATGTGCTCAGAAAGCATCTTTTCAACTTCGATTTTGAACAATTTTTACCTCCTTTGAGGCCAAATGATGGACGGTTTGAGGCACACGATGAAATGCTGAATCTATTGATGCCAAAATTTGTTCGTTTTTTGCATTTTTAGACTAGTATATCCTGGCTCAAACTTTGACCAGTTTGTGTGTAAACCCTATGGTGAAGGGAAAACTTCACGCCCAGCAAGCGTCATTACAGTGCTGCCAAATCGTGTTTGGTGGGGGTCGACTCGTTACCGTGGTGATAACTACTAAAATAAACCGTCATCACATGCCGAATAATCACCCGTGTCGCTTTATCGTTTTATTGCGAATCCCGGTTGTGCTTCGGTCTTATTGTCTTTACAGGTATTGGTTAAAATGACTGATTGTTTCTGCACACCTGTGACAGCTTTGGCACCCTCGATCTGTTTTTACATTGAGAATATGTTCTACATATTCTGACGTCAATGTGTGTTGCGTGTGTTCTCGGTCGTGTACAGGCGCTAGGAGTGCAGTCCCTCTCTGGAACGGGCGCCCTGTTTGTTGGCGCCAAGTTCCTACAGAAGATCCTCGGCTATGACACCTACTACTACTCGGCGCCCACATGGGGTGAGTGGCGGGAAACTATAGTCCGGGTCCGTGCTCCCCGGCTGTTGCACCTAGTAGCTACCCTTGTAGTTTGTACCGTTATAGTGACTCTACGTGGCGGATCGTCAGTGTGCGTTTTGCTAAAATGTAAGCTACTTTGGATTATGTTACGGGCTAAATAGAGACTGGATCTCGTTCTGGGTTTCAATTTCTACCCACCTGAAACGATCGCCGTGCTTTAGGAGCGATTTTTCTGTCATTCACACACATCACAGGACTGTCGTGAGTCATTCCGATATTTTATTCCTCTGTAATACCACTGCACCGCCTGTGTGCCGGCCACTGAAGGCTCACCAGCCGCCGACGGCCCGGTTTGGTGCGGTGTTTGCGCCAGTCTCACCTCTGCCAGTTTGGGCAGTGTGTAAATGCTCTCCGTGTGCCAGTTAGGGGTGTAAAGCCGCCGCCTCTGCCAGTTTGGGCAGTGTGTAAATGCTCTCCGTGTGCCAGTTAGGGGTGTAAAGCGGCCGCCTCTGCCAGTTTGGGCAGCGTGTGAATGTTCGCCGGCTGCCAGCACCGGTTGGCGACCGGCTGACATTGACCTGCTGGGTAGCGGCGGACGGTGTCACGTGCCGGGTGTACCTATATCGGGCCGCGCGCTCCGCGACAGTCTCTGGCCGAGAGCCAGACACCCCCGTCTGTTCAGGAGAGGGGGGGGTGTGTTCAGTGCATGCTGTGTGCGCTGAGTAGCGACAGATGATAGTCATTTCACAGCGTAAGCGACAGCTGGCCAGCATAATCATGAGGTAGTGAACGAACAGGTGGTCAGGCCATTGGGACTCGAAATGCACTAACAGACATCTGGGAGCATTGCCAACGGATAAATTAGGAGGGATATACGGCTTGCCTATTTCACGTCACTCCAAACCCATTTCGGCTTCAAAAACTAACCAATCTCCACTGCCTGCCCTCAGGCAACCACAAGCTCATCTTCGACACGGCGGGCTTCAAGCAGGGTCGCGCCTACCGCTACTGGGACCCGGCCACCAAGAACATCGACTTTGAAGGCATGTGCGAGGACCTGAGGAACGCGCCGGAGAACTCGGTGATCATCCTGCACGCGTGCGCGCACAACCCAACCGGCTGCGACCCCACCGACGCACAGTGGAAACAGATTGCCGAGATCATGCGCGAGCGGAAACTGTTCCCCTTCTTCGACTCGGCCTACCAGGGCTTCGCGTCGGGCGACCTGGACAAGGACGCGCGCACGGTGCGCTACTTCGCCAAGGAGGGCTTCGAGTTGTTCTGCTCGCAGTCCTTCTCCAAAAACTTCGGACTCTACAGTGAGTTGTAACTGGGGCGGGTGGTTGCGGTTAAGCGGATGTTTCGGAAATCAGCCGGGCACAAATGATTCTTGTTATGTTTATAACCGGAATGTTTACGAAACCGACACTGCTATAAGTTGAAATGAAACTGAACACTGGGTACTGGCTGGTCTTGCGTTGATTGCTGCCTCACTGCGATGCTGCTTGTCGGTCGCCGTGCTGCCACTGTTTTGTGTGTCACGGTCTGACTCGCTGCCTCTCCCCCCAGATGAGCGGACCGGTAACCTGACCGTGGTGATGAAGGACGCCGAGCTGGCGGCGGCCGTGCTCAGTCAGCTGACACTGGTCGTTCGCGCCACCTACAGCAACCCGCCGGCGCACGGGGCGCGCGTGGTGGCCGCCACGCTCACCAACAAGGACCTCTTCGCCGAGTGGTCAGTGGAGGGGGTCCGTAAATTCACAGAGGGGTTTATATGGGAAGATAAAGAAGGTCGGATATATTGCTGAGGTGCAGACTGAAGAGAGCAAAAAGTGGCCAGGCAGTAAAATGTTGATCGTTGTGCGGTTGGAAATATGAGCGCAGCGAGTTGCATTGGCCAAGTTTTGGAATGTGTTGTGCCTGGTAAAGTCGACCTAGCGTGATGATTCTAGTCATCTGTCGCAGCCAGGGATTTACGATTTCTGACCCAGGGGACCAAAGCCATCATCCGTCCCTTTCCCGTCCACAGGCAGGACCACATTCGCGTCATGTCTAGCCGGATCATCCAGATGCGGGAGGCGCTGCGCGACCGTCTGGTGAAGCTGGGCACGCCCGGCACCTGGGACCACATCACCAGACAGATCGGCATGTTCTCCTTCACCGGCCTGACGCGTGAGTTTTACGGGGGGGGGGACAGCCAGCGAGGGGCCGTGGAAGGATGTAGCGGGACGCGAGATGATTTAAACGTGGGTAGCGGTACCTCGTGGCTGGATTCTGTTTCACAGCTGATTGCTGCTTGTTTCACGACTAACAACTGTAAGTCGATCTGCTTTGGGCCACACCAAGCCACGTTCGTCTTTCCACATTCCTACAGCCGTCTATAGTTACTGTCCACACCCGTCTGACGCCCGTCCCTCCGCCGTACAGCCCAGCAGTGCGAGTATCTCGGTAACGAGCACCACATCTACCTGCTGCGCTCGGGACGGGCCAACATGGCCGGCCTCAACACCAACAACATCGACTACGTGGCCTCGGCCATCCACGACGCCGTCACCAAGTTCCCGGCCGCCTAAAGCGCCGACCGCGCCGAGATTCGAACCCGCGACACGCGGAACACGAGGCGTGAGTGAAGTTTTAGCGCTAGGTTAGAGACAATCGACGCTGAGCGTCTTGTGATTTTGCGTTGTTAGGGCTGATTTGTAGTCCATAGCCGTCTGGGGCGACTTCTGGAACAACTGCCGGTGTAATTGTCTATGCATTGGAGCGAATTTATCGGCGTTATCGGCTAAACTGCCAGTGTTGGGTGAGGTGGGGTATCGATGCACCTTTTATCGACTGTCTGCTGAAAGCACGCACGGTGAACGTGAATATAACCTAGTCGGAACTTACCAGGTTTGTTACCACTTAAATGGCGTGACGGATGATAGGAAGCATGGGAATTCAAGCTCGGGAAATCTGCTTGTGAAAATAACACTCTGCTCAGACGTAAAGCTTTCATGGAATCTGAGTCCCATCAAGGCCACGGGCGAATCGACATAGGTACCAAATTGAATTTATGCAAGGTTTCGTGTGAAATTTACAATGTGCATTGTGCATGACGACTAGTTTACGAAACGTACAAAGTTGACGCATTTCACTCAACCAATGGGACGGTATCGAAGCACAGGACATTCACTAGACGGTCCAGATACCAGGTGCGTACGCACACCATTCGCGCACACCTCTGAATCTTCACGGCAAAACCAAATATCACTGGTGTCAGTCCAAGGGGAATCAGATCAGAGTGCTGCTGTAGCCAGTCGATTCGGATTGAGGTCCTGTGTAGGCTATCCAATGGCCACACACGAGGCTTGGATCCCACCAGGCCACAATCGAATTGATTGCAAGCACTAACAGTCATGGCTGATGACCGCTTCGTTCATCGCTCTTCTCCACTCTCGAGCCACATGAGTCTTTCTCTACTACCTCAGGTAGCCATCACTGACACCACACCACACACACTGTCGGTCCACTCGTCCGTCCCGTCCCGGCCCGCTGCGGTGTGGTGACCCCGTTCACTATTCCCGTGAGAAGGCCACCATACATCCCGCCGCCAGCAGTGTCTCCAGCCCGATAAACACCAGCTGGGTGGCGCACAGCACCAGCTCCAGCCGCAGCACGTACGTCTGCCACAGCAGGAAGTAGCAGACGGCCAGCGCGCTGGGTGCCGCCAGCAGCGCGCCCACCAGCAGCGGCAGCACGCGCAGCGTCAGGTTGCCGCGGCGGGAGAGGAGCAGCCGGGCGGCCTCGGCGGCGGCCAGCAGCAGCAGCAGCGCCAGCTCCGAGACCAGGTTCACCGGCGGGTAGGGCAGCACCGAGCGCTTCCACAGCAGCAGCAGCAGAGTCAGGCACACGTACGCGGCCGTGTACCATCCGTGCAGGTAGGCCAGGACCTCGTAGGCCAGCGACGAGCCCATGGCGGCGACCAAATGACACTGGCAGCGATCAACTGGAAAACGGGGAATACAAATGACAACGCCCGTCTCTCCTTACGCTTACACTGTTCAACAAGCATTTACAACCAGCATGAAATGGATTGCTCATCTACAGAAATACGCCAAAATCGATGGCCAGTGTCAATTGTAATGTGGCCTGACAACTGGTGGAGGGCAAAGGAAATGTCGAGCAGTAATGTCATTAGCTAGGACTCTGTAACAGTGGTGCAATCCCATGAGCAGACAGCAATGTCTGCTAAACTTTTGCAGTGCACAGGTAATTGATGCCATCTCAGGGACCCAGTTATCAAACTCAGGACCAGCTGTTGTCAAATTGATTGAATAGCCAATTAGTGTAGGTGACATAGAAATGCATTGGTCACGGCATCATATCAGAAAAAAAGGTTCCTGATTCCTGTTACTGAAAATAAAGCAGCATATGTTGCAAATGAACAGATGTGAGCAGACAACCTACCTTCTTCACATCAAACTACTTGGCAGCTCCTTTCGGCACGACCAGTCCAAGCCTCTCCTCTGCCAGCTGCTGTTTGCTCTTCGCAACAGGTGTCTCCTGCATAGCATCAGCAGTGTGGCCGCCAGCAGCCGCATTCCGGGCAGTCCCCATCTCACGCTTCATGTTCTCGTACTCTTGCAGATCCTCCAAGCGTAGCTCTATGCGTGTCGGTGGACGGCGAATCATGGCTGAAGCTGGGGAACCAACAGAGTTAACAAAAACATTGAGCAGTACAGGCTCCAATTGATATATAAAAATGGTTTCACCTACAGTCACGGATTTCTGGAACCAGAAACATATTGGCCCGATTGGGTGAAGAGTTCCATTTTGCGTCTAGCTACATGCGTCTGTCTTAAATGCGTCTAGCTGGATGGCTGCTACATCTATCTGGCGACAGCTAAATTAAGACGCGTCTAGCTTGTAAGTCTCCGTCCAACAGTTAGACGCCAAGTTAGATGCCAGACGCCAGCTTGGACGTCTGCTCAGTTTGAGTTTTTGAGTTAGGCCACTATGCCTAGCTACCCAACCCCACCATTTCGACCCTACTGCTATTACCATACTCAACTTACCTTGCTAAAGAACAGATAAGAACTTAGACAGTTCAATTAAACGTCAACAAATTGGAAAAATGATACCCTTGGTTTGCACTTACAAATTGATATGCAAAAAAAATGATATTGATTGTCAACATTTGTTTGGGTTTTGGAATGCGCTGCCAGATCGGACAGATCTAGATGAGGAGGGAAATGTCCGTTTCACTTCAATCAGCATATTAGGAAGTTTAATATTTTGAATGAAAAACACAACCTCTGAATACTGAAATTGATATAAATGCATTTTTGTAGAAAAGCTTAAGGCTATAAGATTTTTATTCACAGCAATCAACTGAAAATCCCATCAATGATAATATTCATTGTGAAGGCTTTTTAGCAACGATCCGAATATACTTCAATTGGAAGCAAGCTTCTCGCGATGCATATCTGAGGCACCAAAGACATGTTTTAGCGCAGGTAATTGCGGGGCGAGGACAAGGAAAGGAAAAAGAGATAGGTGCAGGGTTACTTTTACAGGAAAAGTTGAGAGGGGGAATAAAGTTCGTGGCAAAGGCGGATCCAGGGGCATCTGAAAGGGGGGTGGGCGGCAATACCATTAGGTTTTTCGTTAGGATGGAGCCCGCAGAACCTTACCTACCCCCAAATCCTATTCTTTCCTCGGGTTTCAGCCACTTTATTTTGGAAGGTTGCCAAAAAATAATTTTGCTAAAAAATATACGCACCTACCTTGGCTGTAAGGGGCGGGGAGGTCCCAACTTGACTGCGCCCTTGCAAATGCCAATCAGTAGTATCAACCTATCAGTGGTATCAATAACTAGTAGGTATACCCCGGCCAAACATTAAGTAACGCCTTTCTAAAGAGAGAGGTTAATCCGCGCCCTGATTGGAGGTCATTTTGGCCCCCATGTGGGTTTTCTTGAAAAGCGAAAAACGGCGGCGCGCAGCGCCGCCAAATTTTTAGTACCTTACCGGGCATCAATTTGAAACCTTCGCACAAAATTTCAAGTCTTAGGTCACCTTAGGTCAGGAGTAATTGATGTCAAACTGTTCGAGCAAAAATGAGCAAAAAACATGAAATTCTTAAACGCTCACAAAAGCTACAGTTAAGCAATTCCAAAGTTCTTTGTGTGGTCGTGTATGTAGAGAAACGACGGCGCTACAAAACTGCAACCTCTACAACTACAAGGTGGGCAGTGATATCCGAACAAAAACTAATGAAGCACAAAACTTGAATTATTATTATTAGTAGGTATTAGTGAGCAGTGAAAGTTCCATTGGGAAAGCCGGCTGTGATGAGGTACATTTTTTTTTGCGCCCTGCTCTGCATGCAAAGCAGATGAACGTGAATGCTGCATAAAGAGAAAAGTCATTTATTACTCAAAGCTTTGATGCCTATGGGACAAAAATAACGTTGTTTTTCCTTCAATGATTCCGGTTTGGAGGATGGTTAAACACGGCCATTGTCATATTGGGACAAAAATTTTAGATGTCTGGCCTTGGCGTCGATGAAAAAGTGAAAATAATCGTGAATAAATGGGTCGTTTCTGAGAAAGAACACAGAATATAAAAGGGGGTCCAAAAGGGGGTCACCTTCTTTTTGCGTCAAAGGAGGGGCCATGGCCCATTGCCCCCCTCCCCCTGTATCCACCCTTGGTTCGGAGAGGTAATCCCGTCCCCCGCCGGTTTCTACGCCGACGCCTGTACCGATATGTCAGTGATTGCGAAAAGACGGAAGAGACAAGACAAGAGACGGTCCCACCGACTATCCGATCGGTATCGGGTCAAATCTGGAGTTCCTGCTGCACTGAACGTAAAATGGTTGGATGGAACCGAAAATTGAAAATTAATAATTATCTTAACGCCAGCAACGTTGATTGATGACGAGAATCTGATTAACGATGACTATAGAATCTGAATAGCGAATTGATTGAAAATGGGCTCCAAAATAAATTTGAAAGGGGGAAATTCCCCCTTCCCTCCCTAGCCGTTCAGACACGATTTGAAAGGGGGAGCGGAATTTTCGAAGGGGGGAAATTCCCCTCTTCCCCCCCTTTAAAAGTAACCCTGGATAGGTGGGTACTTCTCCGGTAAATATAAATAAAGACAGACAATTTACGGTTTATCATATGCTTAGCAACGAAGTTCAAGAAGTAAAAACCTTCTGTATTTCGCAACTTGCATGCAAGCTGTATTCAGTCTGCCAACGACGCTTTTGGCATGCTTACATTTTTAGGTGTAGTCACGGTATATATGGGTGTAGTTAAGTACTCAACTTCCTGTCCTGGTATGTTATGCCAAAAATGGGTTAGGGCATATCAGATTTGATAACCTTTTCACCTGCTGTGTATATTTGTTTGTGGATTCTCTAACTTCATGAATTCTTGCCCTTCATTGCAGTGATAAAATGTCACAAGAGCCTCTGGACTTCTGCTCTGGTGGCCTCTGCCAGTCCATTTCAGCCAGTTCTGCCACCAGTGATGGGTTTGAAGCAGAGAACCTCCTGTCTCCTGCTAGCAGAGGATTTCTGGCTGCGGGCTTTGTGCGGCCGCCTGTGACACTCACGCTCGAGTTCTGCTGCCCCGTAGAACTGCGCCAGGTGCGGATATGTCTGAGGCTGAGTCAGCAGCACACTACCAGTGTCCAGCTGCTGGTGGCCGGCCCAGGCAGTGACGACTGGCAGCCAGCTGGCTCTCTCTGGGAGCAGCACGGCCAGCCGCCACCTGACGAGGTGTCGTTTGTGAACGGTGCGGCGTGCGGCGGCCGCGGCGGCTCCGGGCCGCCCCCTGCCGCGCTGCGCCTGCCGCTCAGATGTCGGGACCGCGCAGCGCTCAGGCGCGTGGCGCGCCTCAGGGTGAGGCTGACCCGCGCGCGCGGCCCCAGCGCGCTCTGTCTGAGCAGTCTGCGCGTGTGGGCGGTGGCCGCGGAGCCGAGCCACCCGGCGCTGAGAGCCGCGCTAAGCCAGCGGGCGGCCGCGGCGGCAGCCAGCACTCCCAGTCAGCCGGCGCCGGCGGCCTCACCACAGTCTGGCGAGCAGCGACTGGCGCGGGAGCGGGAGAGCCGCGCCGCGGCGGTCCGCGCGGCCGTGGAGCGCACCGGCCCCACTCCGCCGGAGGAGTTCGTCGACCCCATCACGTGCGAGGTGATGCTGCTGCCGATGGTGCTTCCCTCTGGTCAGACGGTGGACCGCAGCACGCTGGAGCGCCACGAGCGCGCCGAGGCCGGCTGGGGCCGCCCGCCCAGCGACCCGTTCTCTGGCGTGCCGTTCGGCGGCGGCGCGCGGCCCGTGCCGGACGCCGCGCTCAAGGCGCGCATCGACCACTTTCTGTTCGAGCACGCCGGCGCGGCGCCGGAGCTGGCCGCGGTCGGCCGCACCGTGGGCCGCGCCAAACGGTCGGCGTCCCCGGCACCGCCAACTGCGCCGCCGGCGCAGCGGGCCGCCTACGACCCGCGGGCGGCGGACCCCGGCCCCGGCAGTGACAGAACGGCTGACGGGACATCGGCCGGGGACCTGGACACTGCCCTGCGGTCGGCCCTCAGTGGACTCAAGTCGTTCCAGCCGCGGCCGGCGGCTCCGACGGCGCCCGCCTGCGGCTGCGGCGCCGAGCGCAACCTGTACTCTCTTCCCTGTGCGCACGCCGCCTGTCGCGCCTGCCTGCTCCGCCTTCCCAAGGCGGCAGAGTGCGGCACCTGCCGCAAAACGTTCCAGAAGGCAGACGCCGTCAGATTACACACCTAGAAGCTAATAGAGGGATTTATATTCAATGGTTGTGATCTATTGCTTACACTCATCAAATCTTGTTTTGTATAATTGTACGTGGCCGGCAGTGTCACTCAGTCAGTTGACTGTTAAATATTGATGAAGTTGAGTATCGTGGTTAAAACTATGATAATTCGCCGACGTACCGGTGGCAATGCCAGCTCATGTCCGTCTCTTATCTCAACTAAACGGAATGCTCCCGTGACTGGCAATAAAGATGTCGTAAATGTGCAGTTTAAAAAACATTTAAAACTAATATTTCAACATGTATATTATAAAGTGACAGAAAATACACGATATACGCACCGTCCGATCACGATCGTCATCTACACACGACCGTCACATAAGCCAAGCGAATCGATGAAAGCGAGCGAACGGGCTAAACGGAAAGCGAGCAACTGCCGTGGCGGCACTACCGGCAAGCATGAGCCACCCACTACGGGCGATTCGGATTAACGGTATGGTTTGATCGGTACTTGCGTGGTCGTAAGCACGGTATAAAATAATTCCTGGAATCACGTATCATCTCCCTTTGGATCATGACCACTCACACCCCGGGCGCCGACCGGCGGTTCTGCAGGACCGCCGGGCGCTCGGTGTAGTCCGGCACCTCTCCAGTAATCACACTGCCCGGCACCGGGTCGAGCCGCTTCCTTCTCTCTTCCGCTGCGTTGTAGCGGAAGGGTTCTCCCTTATTGTACGGCGGGGTGGGAGTCGGAAGAGACGCCCGCCACGCCAGCGCATACGCGGTACCGAACTCGGCACGGCAGCTCTCAGAAACTCCACAGAACGGGGCCGTCCACAGCGCCGCTAAAACTGAAACGACAAAACGGTACACGAAGTATGTCAGGGAAGTGGCAGCCAGTGATTAAAAGCAATCATGGGCCATGACATCAACGGCGTTTTGTAGCATACCATTAGCGCAGCACCTTGTTATCCCTTAGTACGTGGATCTGGTTCACCGAGGAACGAGGTATTGAAGAAGGCAATCATTTAACAAGCTGCTAAGATGACGTAAACTAGGTGAATTTCCCGCAGTACATAGACACATCTAGCATCCAATTGAAATTCATGTTATCAGTTATTCGTGCTACCACCTAACTGAGTCGTAAATCGCAACAGGCGAGAAAATTAACGATATTGTTATGTTACGTCACCCCATTCCACAGACGATAGTGTATTTTTTCGTAATGTATCCACAACACATTACCGAAACGCTGGCAGAGTAAAACTGCAAACTGACCGCCTGCGTTAACCGATACGTTTTTGTGATTCTGCAATTCTCACCCTCTTGAGGAACTCCTCTGCGCATATTCTGGCGCGCGCGTTGACGGCCAGCTTCATCTCGCTGATCTCGCGGTCAATCTCCTCCATGAAGGTGATTAGGAAGTCGACCAGCTTGTGCTTGTACATGGCCTCCGTGTGGTGGTTGGTGATGAGGAAGCTGATGTCGTATCCCTGCGGATGGGGTCAACGGTGAGAGGCACTGCTGCACAGTCGCCGTCGGTCTAACATAGGACGTGCGGGGAAGAGTCGGAGTTCCGCAGGGACGTTCATACATTACTGGGCGAATTATAGTAATATACTAGGGACTACGGAGAAGCATCTTACAAATACACTACATTCTTATCATATCAACAAAACATAACTATTTCTGCCGTCGCCGGTGCCTTTCACTCAGCCCAGGCCCCGCCTACCTGCACCGGCTTGCGCCGCAGGATGACAAAGTTTTCGGCGCGCATCATCATGAAGCGCATGAACTTGTGGCTGAGGATCTTCTCGATCTCGTCGGCCTGCTTGATGGCGATGCTGACGCGGATCGAGTTGATGGATGACTCGATGAGGACGCGCTCCTTTTCGTTCCGGGAGATGGTAACGGGCGTGAGCAGCAGCTCCTTGCTCGTCCTGACGGGATGAAAACGAGTCCAGCCGGAGGGAGGTCAGAATCCAGAACAATATATCAGGACACGTCTTGAGCCTAAAGGACACAATGGTCAATATGAGCCAGAACGACAGGGCCGATGAAAAACCATGAATACTTTTGCTCACCGCGGTCATGCTAACAGATGCAAGCTATCAAGCTAACACTGAAAGAAGCTGGGAATTTAACCCATGAAAGTGTGCAATCTTCATTCTAATTAAAGCAGCACCTACAGATTTATGAGTTTGGTGGTGAGTGATGTGATGACTCACCTGACCTCGACCTCCGGCTTGTTGTGCCTCTCCACGACCTGTGAGGAGAAATCCTCTAGGCACATGGCGGCAGTCAGAGTGTGCCTCACTGCAGTCAGATAGGGCTTCAGAGTGGCCGCCTGGTGACAACACACACATTGTTGTTAATAACGTAGGCATCAGGTATCAGCCACGGAACACTCAAAAGAATGCTGAAAACCACTTGGGTGACACTTTGAAACATTCCTGACCATGCATATTACACTGCCAGCATGTCAATAAACTGCTGAGTGCTGATTCACCAAGCACATTCATGGCCAACAATAAGAAAAAGGTAGTTGAGGTAGGTCATTTTTTTAGAGAGAGAGAGAGAAAACATTCACATCTTGATCTAAAAGCTGAACTCGTCAGGATTTTCAATTGCACTGCTAGGCTAAAAGTAATCAAAGTAGAGCCACTAACAAGGTACCTGACAGTTCAGTTGTGCCCCCAACCAAGCAGCTTACCATAGTTAGGAGGGTGTGTTTGATTGAGTAAGATAATACTGGACAGGTTTGATAACTTATATGTTCTTCTCAGCCTCTACTGCCAGTACCAATCCCTCTGAAAATAAAATGTCAGTAGTAAAAGTGAGTTTTGATATCACACAGAATCAGTACCCACATCACCTAGCTAGACACACCAGCAATCCTTCTATAACTAATGACTAAGCCCACACCAACTGTTTCCTTAAAGCCTTGAGAACAGCCTGTCTAAATAAAAGGCCTAAACCAGGCATTAGAAGCAGACTCCTCAGTCCTCAAGGACAAAAAGTCGAACATAGCAAGACAGACTAGCCTCTCTGCAGGTTGAGAAAAACCAAAACTATAATAGATGGTGAAAGAGGAATGTGTCATGGATAAAGTATTCCATGGATAGAAGTATTCCTAATCATGGATGGAATACCTAATCAATGACTGTGTTCTAAGGGTCATTGAGGGCTGAAGCTTACTTCTTTGGCCAGTAACTGCCCAAGCCAATTGGACAGTCCACAACTTTATCTAATTCTCTTAAAATCTGAGTATAATTGATTCCCATAAAAATCTTTGGTTTGGCAAAAATAAAAAAGATCAAGACTTTTCATGACTTTGATGAAAGGTGGAAAAAGTTAACAATTCACATCTAAAAGATGCTGCACAGCCATGTTGCCACCAATCCTTCAGAGCTTCTGGCAGTGAACTATGAAAGTCAAACAAGGGGTCACACACTGAAACTTTGCAAGCCCAATGGGCCATGGGCCATGCAACTTGCAGTGCTAGAATAAATTCATTATCTGTATGGTGTATTAATGATAGGAAAGGACTTCAAGCAGCTATTGTACATTCACCTTCAGTCAACACCTTAGAGTACAGGCTGGATGCATACTGGGAGTGGATCTGGCACTCAACTTCAGCTTCCAAGTAAGTACAGATTTAACTTAAGATATACCTATAAATAGGCAAGAACAGGCCCTACAGGACATCACACATCTTGTCCCAATAACAAGAAGATGAAGATAAAGACAAATACTTTCCAATGCATATTTTCTTTATCCCTAATTATTGATACACAGGCTTGACAAATCGATACCTACCATTTCAATCTATCCCCGCATTCAGAATCTCTCAAACGGCGAAGATCCTACTTCGTCCTGCCAATCTAGTTTCATAACTCAGCCAAGCCCCACTGACCTTGAACGGGATTGGCCGGACAATGTAGAATCTGCATCATCCCAGAGACACCGAACACGGGGTATGTCAATGAAAACGACACGTCTGAAGGCTGAAGCCTTAATCATCTAAATAAAACTGCAAGATTTTATTGCAATGAAAAAAATTATGAAAGCTTTCAGATGACGGTGCTCAAGCTAATATCCTAATGCTGATACCGTATGTACCTGAACATGGAAACTCTGAAAATAACATCATAACAACAATCCAACATGATACCAAGGCCCTGTATTACAAACACCTTAACCCCCCCCCCCAAATGGGCCCAATCTTACCTTACCTTACCTTACCAATACGGGAATTTTGATGGCCACTATGGCCTGTAGGGTCCCGCTCGCATCGAGCTCCTGAACTGAGGACTCTCGTGGATACTAATCTGGGATGAAGTATTTGATTCGGTTCCAGTGATCGTCCAATCTGGCCTTGAACTGGTTGAGAGTGGATGCCAGGATCACAGAAGGAGGAAGCGCATTCCAGTCATTCACAGCTCTTGTTGAAAGTGCGTGTCTTCTGACTCTTGATTGGGCCTGGGGCTTCCTCAACTTCTTGTTGTGACCTCTTGTACCAACTCCAGGGGCAGGTGTGAAGAATTTCTCAGGTTGGACATCTAAACCTCCACTGAAGATCTGGTACATGGCGATCATGTCACCCCTTCTCCTTCGGTAGTAGAGGGATGGCAGGCTCAGGCATTTGAGGCGCTCCTGGTATGGTAGGTGCTTGATGTCCTGAACAAGCTTTGTGGCTCTCCTCTGCACTCGCTCGATCAACTTTTGGTCGGCTCGGTTGAAGGGTCCCCATATCAGGTTGCCATACTCTAAGTGGGGTCTTACAAGTGTCTTGAACAGCAAGGGTAGGGTAACCCTGTCGATACAAAGAAAGGATCGCTTGATGAGAGCAAGTAACTGGTTTCCTTTTGAGGATGCTGCAGCGGCTTGCATGCGGAACTTCAGCTCATCATCAAGGAAGATTCCAAGATCTTTCTCTGCACGAGTATGCTCTAGTTCGGCTCCACCCATCTTGTAGGTATGGCAGGGGTTTCTCGGTCCCACATGAAGTGACCTGCATTTAGCATCGTTAAATGGGAGCTGCCACCTGTCAGACCATGTGATGACCGCCTCAAGATCCCTCTGGAGTTCCTCTGACCCACTGCTGTGAGACACACTACGGTATATCTTTGTGTCGTCAACAAAAATCTTGATGGCGCTGTCGACAACTCTGGGCAGGTCATTAATATATAACATAAACAGGGTAGGGCCGAGAACAGAGCCCTGAGGCACGCCGCTAGTGACTGGTGCCCATGGAGAGGAGCAGCCTCTCACCACAACCTGTTGCTGGCGATCTTGAAGGAATGAGGCGATCCATCTCTTGAGAGTTCCCGCGATGCCATAGCTCTCCAGCTTGCTCAGTAAACGCTGGTGGGGCACCGAATCAAATGCTTTTTTAAAATCAAGGTATATGGCATCGACCGGTTCTCCATTCTCTAAGCACAGAGACCAATCCTCGATCACTTCCAGGAGCTGAGAGGTGCATGAGCGCCTAGGCCTAAATCCATGCTGGTCGCTGTGCAGAAGTTGGTTGGCGGTGAGGTGAGTCATGATATGGTCTCTGATGAGTGACTCTAGTATCTTGCATGGTATGGCAGTCAGACTCACAGGACGGTAGTTGCCTGGTTCCTGCCTGCTACCCTTCTTGAAAATTGGGACAACAGTGCCAAGCTTCCAATCATCTGGTAATGACCCAGTGTCAATGGATTTCTGAAACAGAATAGTGAGGGGCCGAGCCAACTGTCCAGCTGCCTCCTTCAATATTCTCGGGTGGATTCCATCCGGGCCGGGAGAACTGGAGGTTTTCAAACCTTGCAGTAGTCTTTCAACCATGGTCTCGGTGATATTGAGATCCACAGCCTCAGCAGGTGAGCCCCCGGGAGACAAGACTGGGACAGCGGCTAGATCTTCGTCTGTGAATACTGAAGAGAAGAAGTTATTTAGAACTGTAGCCTTCATCGTGTCATCGGTGCACAGGTGACCATTTTCATCCTTCAGGTCCTCTATGCCAGGCTTGGTTTTCAGCCTCGAGTTTGCGTACTTCCAAAACACTTTTGGATTGGATTTCAGCTCAGAAGAGATTCTTTGTTCAAATTCAGCTCGAAGTTTCCTTGTGAGGCTGCGAAGCATGTTGCGACAGTGGCAGTATCGGGCATAATCGAAGGGATCTCCTGATTGTGCATAGGCTCGCCACAGAGAAGCCTTCTTCCTTTTGAGCTTCATTGCCCTGCCATTAATGTACAAGTTCTTGCGTGACCTGGGCCTTGCTGGTGGAATTGATTGTTTGATTGCATCTTGCAGGGATTCCTTGAAGAAGCTGTAGGCCTGGTGCACGTTGCTATCATGCATCCTCGACCAATCAACTTCCCCAACCAGGTCCCTCAAAAGGTTGTAGTTGCCCTTGTTGTAGTTTGGCACAGCATCAGGCGTCCGTCGTTCCGTGTAGCATGCTAATTCAAACCTCAGAGAAATGTGATCACTGTGACCCAAGCCTGGCATGTAAGTTAAGTTTCTCATCATGCCTTCTTCATTGGTGAGAAGCAAATCAAGGGTGCTTGGGGGCTGCCCTGGTCTAAATCTGGTGGGTCTTGCCACATGCTGGGTGAGGAAACAGTCCTGAACACACTTGATCAAGTAGTGAGAGTAGTGGCCTTCTGGTTCTGGAGAGAAAACATTGGCCCAGTCAATTTGGGGAACGTTGAAGTCGCCTCCAATCAGCATGTGTGACGGTTTTGAATCTTACCAAATCTTAATGATCAATTATTTGAATAACACATGAATTCAGAATTTTAAGCTTCATACAATAATTTGCGCAACGCTATAATAAAACGAAAGATTCTTACCAATCTCAAAGACACCATCAACTTCACCTCCTGCCTCCTATCTTCCTCCCTTTATCAATAATCACTTCGCCCGAATAAGATTTTTAGGCTGTTCTAAGAAGAAAGAGTCACTCGCATGTTTCTAGGCAACTTGCTTTTATTGAACCATAAGCTTATTTTCTCTGCGAGATGCTAGGCAACTGCACATTCAGCGTAAAAGACTATCAGCACAATTCAGCTATTGAACAGAATCGCACTGTCCGCACCCATTGCCACCCGGCCACCAGAATCGTAACAAATATTGAAGGAGAAAGTGGATACGACTACTAAATAAAATAAGTCCCCAGTAATTTATGACGGTGTGGTAAATTGGCGAGGAATGGAAACTGATTGCTTCTTTTTAATGCTCCAGTAACGAAACGATGAAGAAATGAAGAAGGGTTGATGTTCTTATCATTCAAACAATCAAATGTTGCATATTAATTTTGTTTCTAGCATAAACAATAATCAAAAATGGGATGCGCCTTTGTGGATTTGAGACGTTGGCAGATCCAAGATTCTTATAGATAGGCAGATCTCTATCTGCGTTCTACATACAACAGTGAATAGCAAGAAGGCACTTGCTGCAGTACAGCTGCCATAAAACATTCCAGCATTCGTCAGCCGCGGGCCCGCGTACCCTGATTCAGCCCTCGTGCGAGAAGAGTAAAAACAGTTCTCGCTTTAACACCAGACGATTCCTGCACAATCATTTATCAATGGGGAAAACGTTTATTTATCGATCAACACTGGGTCAGCATTGTCAACAATCAACTCCAGGGATTATCAGTTTGCTAGCACTAGAAACTGCCCTGACCTGACCACAGCTTTGCGTTACGCTCAGCATCTTTCTACGTCCTGTCCAGATGCTGCTAGATGACGTGGAGATGGCAATTCGGAATTCAAGGTAAGAAAAGGAGCCTTCAACTGAAGGAAGCAGGATAACTGAAATCTGAGCATAATCTACCGCACCATCGTCTGGCGACGCAGGTAAGATGTCCGCGCGCCCTCCCCAGCAGATCGTTTCGTTTCTGTTCCGAGGCCGACGGCCCACAGTAGATCGGGTTGCGCGGCTAACGACAGTCCACGTCGCGCACTAAAGATACCGCCACGTCCGCTGATCCTTCGACCAGAGTGCAGCGCACAACACACCCAAACGACCAACTAAAACCTACCAGAGCACTCGCTACGTCCTGCCGGCACGGAACGGCGAGTCAAAAACATCGGCATCACAAACATAAAGCATTATGGACCTCAGAACTGGTGGAACCAAAGGTACAATCTCCACCGCAGCAGAAAAGCTGGTGCTTTCTCCGCAGGAAGCGAAAACAGCGGCGAGGGTGTATTCTCACTTCATTCCCGCAAATGCCCGATCTGGGATGAACAGTCTGGGTCTTCGCTCTCACAGTTCAGAGGAGTGTTTGGACACGATTGGTCGGTATTATTCGGCCTCACAAAGGCCGTGGTACGCTGTGCGCGGGTAGGTCAGACCGGTGAGTCGGAGTCACCCGTCCGAGTCACTCAGTCCACAGTCGCCCCAGCAGCAGCAGAGAGCGCAGTGCTCCCGGGAGGAGGGCGGGACGCCGCGGATGGGCGCCCTTATCTCCTCAGTTTCCTGCGAGACGGAGAAACACACGGTCATTGTGGTAGGGGAACGTCAGTCACAAAGAGTGACATCGAAAAGAACGGAGATTGGAAGCAAACAATGTAATTAAACAGATCACATTAGCACCATAAACATCGACTACAATTTAATTCGGCCAAACAGTTCTGTCAAAAGAAGAAAAAAATCATTGAATATATAAAAAACTGTCATCAGCTAGTAAAAGATATTGGAGTATAATGATACGAAGTCCAAACATGAGCGAGGATACGAGACAAATCTAAAATGGAAGCGAAAATTTAGCGATCAGCATGGTCGATGTTTACTACTCCGTCTCATTGTTTACTATTCCGTCCAGAAACTCACCGCATCCCCACACCTGTTACTCACTTGGTGAGGCTGGGCTCTGCGTAGGAGACGGGTTTCCGTCGCCGCCTGCCGACGGCTCGCTCCCCCGCCAGGTCCTCTGAACCAGGGCTGCTCTGCGGCGTCGAGCGGACCGGGCTGTCGGGCGCCGGCGGCCGCATCACCGCCCATGGCAGCGTCTCGGGCGAGTCGGGCACCGCGGCCGGCGCGTCGGCCGCTGGCGGCTCCGGCGGCTGCTCGGGCGGCTGCGCGGCCAGCGCGGGCGGCTGTTCGGGCGGCTGCTCTGACTGGCTGGGCGGCTGCTCGGATTGGTTAGGCGGCTGCTCGGACTGCCCAGACAGCCCGGTCTCGACAGACGCCGGCGGCACACTGTCGGAGGCCTGCGTCGCGGCCGGGCGGGCCGGCGGCGGGCTGGAGCTCGCTCCGACTACTGTGGAAGACTCGGCGACCGGCGGCGAGCCCGTGGTGGAGGTGGGCTCCGCCAGTTCCACGGGCCTGGTCGGCGACTCGGCGCAGACAGAGTCAGGCTCGGCGCCCGCCGGCCGTCCGCCGCCCGTCTCCGGCACCACTGCTGTCGACGAGGGCGCCTCGACGCCGTCAGCCGGCCCGCCGGCGGTGTCAGCGGGAGCGGTGGGGCCGGCGTCCCCCTGTCTGTTTGCCCTCCGCCGCGGCGATGGCGTCCGGCGCGACTGAGGAGACGCCAGCAGGGCCGTCTCGCCGTTCGGCTCCGGCGGCGCGGGCGACAGCTCCGGGTACACAAACAGCTCCGCGCCGGTACCCTCAGCGTCCCGCGCCGGCTCGACATTCATCGAGGGCCGCCCACGACCCCGACCCCGGCCCCGACCGCGACCCCGACCGGCGCGACTCCCCTGACCCTTGGGACGGCCGCGACCGCGCTTGGCGGCCGGGGGCGTCATCGTCGGCCCACCGTCACCGCCGTCATCGCCCGCGCCGTTGGTGACGCTGACGCCATCGCCGGCGGCGGCATCATCCAGAGTGCGCCGGCGCCGGCCCGGTTTGGTGTCCTCGGCGGCGGGGGCGGGGGCGGGGGCGGGGGCGGCGGGCCGCCGAAACTCGGGCTCGGAGGAGTCCGCGGCGGCAGAGACAGACGACCGGTCCATCATCACCACCGGGGACGAGGACAGCTTGAAGTCCGGCTTCTCCTTCTGCTTGTCTTTTCGACCGCTGGGCGTCTCGGGCGTGGCCGGCCGGGCGGAGCGCGGTCGGGGACGTGGCCGCCGGCCCGCCGGCGAGGGCGCCGCCAACCAGACGCGGTTGCTCGGTCCCTCCAGCGGATCGTCGGCGCACGCCGGCGCCACGCGACTGTTGGCCGCCGCCCGCGGCGACTGCGAGCGGGACAGAGTGTCACAGGTCAGACACAATTTGGGCGCAGATACAGTCTGTACGGGGCATACTGGAGTCAGATCCACCTTTCCGTGCTTCTATCCTCAGGATACAGAAATCCTTCTCCTCCACGCCGCAACCCCCTTCCGGGCTGGACAGGCAACTTTATCTCATGCGGGCTGCTCCCTTGGAGCGGCACCGCTGCTCCCGAGGGAGCGCACCCCGTAGCCGGGTGCAGTGAGTGCCTTGGGGCTGGGTGGCCTGTCCTCTGGACAGGCTCAGCCCCGGCGACTCACTAGGGTGCCTGCCCAGACCAATGTCTCCCCCTATATCCTGTCATCCTCCCGGCTCTGAAATGGTCCCATTAGACCGAAAGGGCCTAACCCAACAAAACAAACAAAACAAACAAACAAAAGTCAGCTCACTGTCACTTGCTGTAGTTAGACCATACGAGAAATACCCGGGATCATACATGCACCTTGTTACAGTGAGACAAATCGCAAATTAGTAGGCTAAAATAAGCAACACGTTCATATGTAAAATATGTATGCATCCCACAAGTATCCTTTTATCAAATGTTCTATGATAATTACACTGCGCAGGACCGGTATGCTTT
This sequence comes from Amphibalanus amphitrite, assembly GCF_019059575.1. NCBI lineage: Eukaryota > Metazoa > Arthropoda > Thecostraca > Balanomorpha > Balanidae > Amphibalanus > Amphibalanus amphitrite. The sequence goes on from NW_024882094.1 coordinate 24,368, forward strand.
GCGGGAAGCTCCGGTAACTGCTGGCCGGCTGGTCGGAGGAGAGAAGCAAACCGTTGATTGAAACTCACCCGCTTGGCGAGCATGTGTCGGTATCGCTCTTTGACTCCCAGCTCCGGACTGGGCGTCGCCTCCTCTCGCGAAATGACGGACGCGTTGAGAACATCAGCGGCGGCGGCGGCGGCGGCGGTGGCGTCTGTAGTGGTGGCGGTAGAGGCGTCAGCGGTGGTGGGATCGGTAGTGGTCGTGGCGTCCGTAGTGGTGGTGGTAGTGGTAGTGGTGGCGGTGGTGGGGGCGGCGTCGCTGGGTGCGTCAGATATCTCTATCACCGGAGCCACTGGAAGGGTCAGAGAGAAGCAATTTGTCAGTCATCACAATCAGGGTGTGGTGGACGATGGTATTGGCCGAGGAGAACGGAAAAGCATTTTGATAAGATGGTGGAGGACGAATAACGTCTTTAAACACCGTTCGCGATTGTCAAACCGCCGTTTCCAGGGAAAAATGGCGGATGTTGCAGAACATAACATATTTACACGTGAACTAATTGCGTGGCATGGACGAAACCGATCATAGCCTTATACTAATTCTAACGACCAAATCACGAAATGAACGCAAGCCCACATTCCCATTGCTACTAACCAGCCTGCGCCGCCTTCCGTTTCCCTCGCACCGCCTTGCTCTTCCGCTTCCCGCGCTGTTTGCCGGTGTGGGTCTGGGGCGCGGCCTCCGCGGCAGCCGTCTCCGTCTCCGTCTCTGTCCTCACACCAGCGGTACTCTGTCCCGCGTCCTCCGCCGCCTCCTGCACCGCGGCAGCCACGGAGCGCGGCCGGCGCACCTTCCTGGAGATGACCACCGACTGGTCGCCGTCCTCCTCCGCCGGCTCGGCGGGCGCCACAGAGGTGCGCGGCTGGCGGCGCACCTTGCGACTAATCACCACCGACTGGTCGGCCTCCTCAGCGGGCGGCGAGACGGCTGCCGCCGCCGCCACCGCCGCCCGCCGCGACACGGTGGTCGTCTCCGCCACCGGCTCGGCAGAGGGGGCTCTGTGGGCCGGCCGGCGCGCCGCCGCCGGCTTCCGGGACAGGATGACGGACTCGTCGGGGTCCGGGTCGGCGGCGGCCGGAGAGGCGCAGACGGTCTGCTCGGCCGCGCCGGGAGACGCCGGCCGCCGGGAGATGATGAGCGACTCGTCTGGATCGGCAGAGGTGGTGGCCGTGACGGGCTCGGGCGTCTCGGACGCGTCCACCATGGTCTCATCAGCGACATCAGGAACAGGTACGGCTGCAAGATAATTTAAAACAGCTCTTTCAACAACAGCGCCGTATAAAGTCGCGTCGGAAATAACGAACAATACAAGCTAACTACATGGAACAAATACTAGGGAAGAGCTGCATGGTGGCGCTGAGCAATCTTGCATGTCTACATCAAGATAAAACAGCAAAACTATAACAAAGTTTTCAGTACGTGAGAAAGGCATCAACAGCTGGACAGGATTGACTCCCTCCCCTGACACGTACGTGCGGTGCTGGGCCGCGGGGCGGCGCGTGGCCGCTGGGTGCGCCGCTGGATTACCACAGACTCCTCCAGGTCCGCCGCCGACACCGCGACACTTGTATCGCCGGCGGGTACAGCGGCGGTGGCCGAGCTGGTGACGGCAGTCATCGACACTGCGGGAGGAGGGTAGGGAGGCCGGTCACAGGACGGCAGGTGGGAGACACTAGTCTGGTTAGAGGTGCTGATAGCCGCGGCTCGGTTTGCTACCGATACATAATTTACTGCTAACTGCAACCAGTCACTTGTGTTCAAAAGTTAGGTATGTTGGACAGCTGCAAATAGAGGTGACTATCACTCCCAAAGCTCCAATCGTTTGCCAATGAAATACCAAACTGGCTACAGGGATATGAAAAAACATTGCCCTGAGCCCACCACTATCAACTCACAAAGACCTTCACCGGGAGTGAGCTAAAGTAAAGCAAGTCTGCAGTTCCATCTCACAGTGGCTCTCACCGTCTCCGTTGCAGAGTGTGGTCTCCCGCGGCGAGTCGGAGAAGACCAGAGCGCGCCGGCCCGCCGACGTCCCCGCTCCCGCGGCCGCGGGTGCCGCCGCCGCTGCCGGGGCCACTGTCGGTACTGCTGTCGGTGGCGGCATTGTCGGCGAGGCCGTCCCCTCCGCGGCCACCTCTGCGGCCGCCGGGCCGTCCGCCGGCCGCCCCTGGCTCGGCCGGGACTGCGAGCGCCGCGCAGCCGCCCCCGGCGACTCCAGCGAGTCACTGTGGTGCCACGAGTCCTCGCCGGAGAGTCTCTCGTTGGCGGCGACTGCGACTCTGGCCGGGCCGCGGCAGCGCTGCCTGCGCCACGCCTCGTCACCGTTCAGCCGCTCCTCGGCGGCCACGACCACGCGCTCCCGGCCGGGGGTGCGCTGTCGCATCCAGGCCTCGTCTCCAAACAACCGCTCCTCGGCTGGAACCACGACCTGGGCGAGCGGCAGGCCGGGGCCGGAGCGGCGGCCGGCCGGGCTGGCGGTCGGCTCGGCGTCCAGCACCGACTGCTCCAGGATCACCGAGAGGTCGGCCAGCGGTGTGGACACCGGCACGCCCCGCTCCACCGGCTCTGCCGGCGGAAATAGATAGGCGGAGCAGAGTCAGCTGAAAGCTAGCTGGTAAATGCTAGTATTTTCGAACGATTTTATATCACACATAACCCCCACGTCGAATGTCATGCTTAGTCACGTGAGCAAAGGTTGAAGCGCGCCGCATGATGATGAATAAATACCCCAGACATTTATCTGGTAGCAACATCAACTGCTACTTGTATAAGAATAAAACTGTAAACTCATAGGACTTTATAAATAAGTACCGTATCCCGCACACAATATCTCCCGTTCCGTATCCCCCTAATCGCCCCGTTCCTCACCGGGCAGCGGCTCGGGGTCCTCCTCGTCCTCGTCCTCCTCCTCATCGGGCGGCTCCTCGTCCTCCGGCGGCTCGGCGGCGCCGCGGTGCGCGCCGGCGCCCAGCCACCCGCCGGCCGGCAGCCGCGGCAGCACGATCGACGGGTGCGAGATGACGTTACCGGCCACCGTGGGCAGCACCTTGTGCAGCTTGCGACCGCCGCCGGACTGCCGGGGCGAGCCGACGCCGCCGTCTGAGACAGGGGGAGGGGGGGGGGACGGGAGGTCAGGCGGCGCTACACGGAGGTGGTTAGACACTGAACACATAGGGTGAACGATAGCCGCACAGACGCAGCACGGAACTAGAGAAACAGCAGCAATGCGAAACACTTCACATCACACGAGCGTTGTGCTCAGAACTTCGACAGCGATTGACCTATCGTCAATTCTGCGGTAAGTCCTTCAAACAATTTCCCACCCACGAGCATTTTCTACTCCTGCCCCGTACTAACCGCTCCCCGACTGGACTCTGCAGCTGAGTCCGCTACTGCCCCCCCCCCCCGTCCACTACTGCCCGCCCCTGTCCCCCCACACCGTCCCATCCCCCCCTACTGACCGCTCCCCGACTGATCTCTGCGGCTGAGACCGCTACTGCTGTCCCCCCGCCCCCACTGACCGCTCCCCGACTGGACTCCGAGGCTGAGTCCGCGGCTGCCCCCCGTCCCCCACTGACCGCTCCCCGACTGGACTCCGAGGCTGAGCCCGCGGCTGTCCCCCTACTGACCGCTCCCCGACTGGACTCCGAGGCTGAGTCCACGGCTGGCCCGCGCCGGCTGACTGGCGGTGCCCAGGCTGACCGACTTGCTGCGCCGGCGGCCGGCCGTGCACCGCTGCAGACCCACGTTCAGGTGACTGGTGAGCGTAACCAGCAGCTGTAACGAGCTGCGGAACACCTCGTGGATCTGCAGCAGGTCGTCCTCGTGGGTCTGCCAACGGGAGGGGGAGGGGGTCAGCTGCGCAGGAGATAGGTACATATGGAACACATCTACAACCGCTGGGTTATGTAGAAAACCGTGACGCTAGCACTAACAGGTAAAATGCTAAACAGGTTCCGTCCGTTTCTTATATCACAGCCGGACCTGTGACATGTCGGATGCATTTAAGAACAAAAGTGCAATGCCAGGTAGAACAAGAATTCCTGGTCTGCCAGGTGTGCTCTTTAGCTCGAGATCGTGCTCGACACAAGCAGTTTGGCAGTTTGGTAGTTTGGGACGCGCCGCGCCCGTCTGCGCCGCGCGTCTGACCTGGAGCTCGCTGCGCAGCGCGATGATGATCTCGTGGTTAGCAAACAGGTCCCGCTGCAGCTGTATCTTCTCGTCCAGCCTGCCATCGCGAGATGAGAGGAAGGTCGTACATGACGACAAATTGACATCAAATGGATGATTCGTCTATCATTTACACATCAAAACCATTAAACACTGCCTGCAAGATGATTTATGAATCATGTGAACAACACTTACTCCGAGCAAGTGGTGGCAAGCTCAACTGATCAATGTGTAGCAATGGTTAGAAAGCTAACAAAAGACGACATCGAATGGAACATAACACTTGTCAAGATACACGAAGTATTGAAAACTCCAGTTCGATCACTCAAACGTGCTCATTGACCAAATTAAAAGAGGATGACAAATGGTTTAGGTAGACTTACAGGGTTTTGTTTTCCATCTTCTGTTCGGAAAGAGCTTTCGACAAAGATCGGTTGTTGTATTTCAACTGTGAAAGCTTCGGGTCATTAAAAGTGGCTGAAACAAATACAGAATTAGGTCAGGAAACTGCAACAACCATAATGAGCAAGGATACATATCACTTAACCAAACCACAAAGGCACTAAAGTGATGTTGTCGTTGATGTTGGTGTGATGTTAAAAGCAGGGCTGCAGAGTCGGAGTCAGAGTCGAAGTCGGTCGGAGTCGACATTTTTGACCGGAGTAGGAGTTACCGAAAATCCATCGACTCTGCAGACCTGACAGGGCTGCGGAGTCAGAGTAGGAGTTGCAGTCGGTCAGAGTCGATAGTTCGGCCCAGAGTCGGAGTCGGAGTCGATTTTCGGAAGCCAGAGTGGGAGGTGGAGTCACTGAAAATCTATAGAATCCACAGCCCTGGTTAAAAGTGATGTTGAAACTTGAAAGTGATGTTGACTTTGCACACAATACAACATGTGAGTAATGTCCCAAGAGCAAAGCACAAACAAAGCATGCAATCATTGTAGAAAGTATGTAAAATGTGAATGGTTGTACTCACTACTGTCATTTCTCGACTTGGAGAGCTCGAGCGCCATCTTCTGTCGCTGTTTGGCCCTCATCACGATGCCTTTCTTTATAACAAAAGGCTGAAATCTTTGCCTCTTAGAGCCTTTTTGTGGCGACGACTTGTCCATTTTGAAAGCTCAGCCTGAAAGTCATCCAATTAAATCATTTTTCACTTCTGGTGCCACATCCATGATACATAGATGTTTGGACTTGCTACACATTGGTGCAACATTCAGTGTTGCCTTGCATAGCTTATATACATGACCTGACATAGTTCACTCGCTTGGCAAGCTCTTGCACAGTGCACTTAGAATGTCAATGCAGTCACTTTCAGGTAGGTACATCTCTGATGTGAGGGACCCCATTGGCCATTAGTATGTGGTTCATCATGAACCACTAACCAATGAGAGTCTGACTGCAGGCAACCCAGGCATCTGCCACTGTCCAAGAGGCTGGCACAAAATATGTGATCAGCTGAACACAGCAGTCAATCTAACTAGTGACTACAATCATGGATCAAGTTCAGCTTCAAGTTGAGTTTGATGAGGTCGGTACAGTGGGAAGTTGAAGAGCACTGGAATTTGGACTCCTAACACTTAACAGTGAGAGCCTGGACGGCCTGGACTGAGCACTGATGCTAAAAACAAGGAGATTTTTGACAGGGACTGACTGAAAGTGGTGAGAACACTGCCCTCACCAGAGAACACTGAGCTCTCATACTGCTCTTCAGAGCAGTCACTGCCAGTTGAAACTAGCGAATGGAACACACCATCTCTGGCTTAATGAGCACTTTCAATGCTGGCTTCTAAATGCCTAAAATCCTGGCAACCAGGATTACCCATAACATGCACAAAATAAAGCCTAAAATCATCCCATAGGATTTGAATTTGTAGACTTTGAGAACTACAGTGGACTTGAAGGCTGACATCCCAGTGCCAAGTTTACTCATAGTTCTGTTGTCTCAGTCTGAAAGGTGACAATCAGGGGTTGAGACATGCTTCAGTAGAAGAGGAATAAGTAACTGAATTGGAATAATCAGGATCTTCCCTTCAATGTCTCCTTACTTTTCCCCTCACTAACAAGCCTGTAGAAATTGTACCTGGCCCACCTGACCAGACTGCAAAGTACAAAGTACTGCATCAGAGTCAAAGAGTTGTACCAGGGAGGATGACAAATTCTCAGCAGCCCACACCAACATTGCTCAAGAATTGTAAAAGCCTGCACCTTATGCTGCCTACAAATTTTACAATGAAGCTGATGCATGTTTATTCCTAATAGTAAGAACTACAAGTTAAGGTAATTATTTGAATTTTTCCTTGAGTGACAATTTTGTCTCCCATCAAAGTGCATCATTCTCTAGGACAATGTGCACAAATAGCAATTCAGCACATTATCAAGTTAGGAGCAGGCCTTTGGAGCAGCACTGCTTAGAGCTCCATGTAGAATCCTATTCCTGAGGCTGACAGCCACATGGTAAGTAGGGCCTGTTCCAGCGCCTCCAGAAACCTCCAGAAACCTCCAGAAAGCTCTAGAATTCTCCAGAGAGCATTCCAGCACCTCCAGAAAGCTCCAGAAAGCTCTCGCCAAAGCTCCAGAAACCTCCAGTAGCCTCCAGAGAGTTGGGAGGTCCAAAGGACCTGTTCCAGCGCCTCCAGAAACCTCCAGAACGCTCCAGAAAGCTCTAGAATCCTCCAGAGAGCGTTCCAGCGCCTCCAGAAAGCTCCAGAAAGCTCTCGCCAAAGCTCCAGAAACCTTCAGTAGCCTCCAGAAAGTTGGGAGGTCCATATTTCTCTCGAGGCTCTGGTCTACAATTATGGCGCACATGTGACAATCACGAATGTAAACAAAGGACTTTTGACTGATAATTTTACAACTTGAATGCAAAGAAAATTACATTGTTATAATTTTGTTAATCTTTCTTAATAAAACTGAAAACAAATTTTGCGTTTCAAGAGAGAACAATCGTCATTCTTTTGGTATCTGTGATGCCAATCTCCAGAAATCTCCAGATTGCGTTCCAGCGCCTCCAGTGAAACCTCTGGTAGAGCCTCCAGTCAAGAATTTCTACTGGAGGCGCTGGAAGAGGCCCTTTCTCTGGAGGCTCTGGTCTACAATCATGGCGCACATGTGACAATCACGAATGTAAACAAAGGACTTTTGACTGCTTATTTTACAACTTGAATGTAAAGAAAATTACATTGTTATAATTTTGTTAATCCTTCTTACTAAAATTGAAAACAAATTTTGTGTTTCAAGAGAGAACAATTGTCATTCTCCAGTATTGTAAGACATGTTTATAAAGTCTGATGGCCAAGAGTTGCGAACGAAAATTATAATTAAAATCTAAATCTTTTTGTATTTCAAAATTTGAAAAACAAAAAGATTTAAATTATAATTTTCGTTCGCAACTCTTGGCCATCAGACTTTATAAAAATTGTCATTCTTTTGGTATCTGAGACACAAATCTCCAGAAATCTCTAGATTGCATTCCAGCGCCTCCAGTGGAATCTCTGGTAGAGCCTCCAGTCAATTCTACTGGAGGTGCTGGAACAGGCCCCAAGTAAGCGCCACTCACAACACTATCTGAGTGTCCCTGTGTTAATATTCAGAATGGGAAAGATCTTGTCAAAGGCACTGCCATGCAGTTGAAATTGGTGAAACCGCGCATTACTTTAGCGGTGGGCTGTACCTAGCTCTCGGTAGGTAGTGTCGAGCTGTGAATTCCCTGGATTAGATAGAATCAAACGCTAAATATAAATAAGCAATAAAAACCCCACAGTTTGCTGAGAAATGACACATCAAGAAAAGCATTTCAAAATCTGAAATGGAATCACATAACCTATAAAGTAACTTGATCTTATCTACTTCAGCTCTCTAAACTTGAATTTGAATTGAAACCACCGAAAATTCAGCTCATTTTGCTTCCAGATGCCAACACCCTCCAGCTACGTTGTTTTAACAGTCAAATGCATCAGCAACAACTGTATCAACAGCACTCTAAAGTTTCAACATTCAAATGAGAAATAAATTGAACGAAAATGCACATAAATAAACCAATTCAACACAAATTGCATCAAATTGAATTTACATCCACATCTACAAAATATTCAACGTATTCAACAAATGAAATAATTTGTAAGTTGAGAAGTTGATAAAGTGAAGCTTTGATGACGTATAAATAAATTGAGTGCTATGTTTTATCCACTTTAACAGTTTTCACTACTTTATTGATCATAGTAAGAAAGTTATTAAGAATTTCAAGAGTAATTTATAAAAAAATTAACAATTTGTTTCCAAAATTTGTTTGATACTTTCGTCTTCGTAATACGAAAGCGCGAATTTCAAAATGACAGCAAAGTTCTTTGACGCACTGCTGCATATTGTGACGCAGCATATTTCTCGTGCGAATTGAATTGAATTGAAGTTATTTTGTCGATTTCCGTGGATTATTTATTGTGCGGTTGCAGCTTGTTTGCGATAAAAATGATTTTTTTTCTTGCATTTCTTTTATTTATTTTCTTGGTGTTATTAGTAGAAATAATCATTTTAAGCTAGAAAAGTTCTGCTTCATTGAACTGAGCAATGCAATAATCCAATTCGATGGTGTTAAAAACGAGCGATTGGTCTGCTGCATAGGTTATCCCCATTTGTGCTCGTCTTTTTTGGCATTTGTTTGCTCTTAAAAGTCACTCATTACTTACTGCTCAGTGCTCAGTTTCTGTAAGAGTAGGTAAGCTTAGGTAAGTAGATTAAGAGAAGAGATGGCAATGGAGAAGCAGGGCTTGGTCGGAATGATACCTAATTCACTACTTTTCCTACCTTCCTATTTAGATTGAATTGGAAGAGGTTTATTAATTCTCTTTATTTTGTTGTTAAGTATTTGTTGGGGTTTGAACTTTAAATCTTCACAGGAGTCAGGAGCTAGGCTAGGAAGTAGGATTGCTCATCCAAATTAGATGAATTGAGGACTTTGCTGCTGCATTTGGGTATGATCAGCAGAAAATATAAAACTATATATGTATAGGCCTATATTATATATGTTATATATATCCAAATGAAAATCTAAGTTTCTTTTCAAGCAAAGCATCTTATCATCTGATAAGCTATCTTGAGGATGAGTAACTGGTGTGCTTCAAAAAATCCTAGTCCAGCTTGAGAAGAGGATAGATGGGCTTAAGACATTCTTGGCTTCTCAATTGAAGGAACTCTTAATTTGTACCTATGCAAGATGCATTGCAATTGTTACTAGGTGCCTACCTATTTGCCAGGAGACACCTTCAAGCATATTTTGACTAGATAATTATTTGATGCTGCTTTGATGTCAGGTTTCCATTCCACTCCCCAGCCCAATTGCAATGATTAAAAAGGACAAATAAAATTGTATATTATTCCTGACATTCATATGTGTAATGATTGTATTTGTGTTCCAGGAAAAATGGCAAAGGTTTTGATGCTGAATTTGCAGAAGCTTGCTCTCACAAATTTAACTGCTGATGTTGAGGTGAGTAATGGACATATTTACTTTTATGTTGAGAAAGCTACAATATACTTACCTGTGGCCATTTTTTAGGATTATTTTGTCTGATTCTCCTCAGATATGGATGTGACCTGAATGCACATTAGCCCTCAATTCTTTGTAAAGAGAGACTAACAATATCCCTAACTTTATCCACTTTCAAGTATGGAAACTGACACCATCATGCATACTGCTGTAGCTATCTATCTTGATTGCCAACAGAAGAAATCAGTAAAGTAAATCAGTACCTAAATCAGGCTTTGACAGATTGTTAGTGAACGTCACGAGTACCGCCGATGTTCACTCTATGACTCTGGCCACGCCGTTGGTCAGGCGTTTTTGGCCGAGGGGCCGGACTACGCGGCGCTGTACGGGGCGCTGCGCACAGCTGCCGGGCAGCTGCAGCACCGGGCCGCGCAGCTGTCGGCCGAGCAGCAGCTGCAGCTGCTGGCCGCCTCGGACAGATGCTGCGCCGCCGTCATCGCCGTCCCCGAGGACCTGGTGATAAAGTTCTGCGACCAGGTCTACTTCTTCACCTACACGTGCGCCCTAAAGGTCTGTGGCATGGTGGCAGGTGGTTTATATTTGCTGAAGGCAGAGTTACCGAAATGGACGACGATTTAGTTAATATCTTTCATGCACGTTTTTGTATCAGATTGGGCGTGTTAGTTCCCTCATTGCTGCGGTTTTCAGAACTTTGCTCAAAGTGACATCCTGGAATGATGTATATCTTGACACGGTTCGTAACACTGGCCGCATATCCATCTAATTATGCACTGATTTGTATTTTGTGACGATCTTTGCTCTCCCTCTGGGGCACAGGAGCACCATGAGCTGGTGCTATCGTTCGCGGGACACCTGGACAGACTGCTGCCGAGCGATCCGACAGCCACTCCGGCGGCGCCCGTCTTCCTCAACCACTCGAACCTGCTGCTGAAGACGGCCTACCAGGCGCGCTCGGCGCCGCTGGCGGCCGGCCTGCTGCGCGCCAGCCTGCGCAACCTGCTGCTCAGCCGTCCCGGCGCCGACAAACTGTCCCAGACGGCGCACCAGGTGGCCGAGTGGGGCCGCAGCCGGCCCGCCGCCGCCGCCGCCGCCGGCCTGCCCGAGCAGCTACTGACGCTGGCGGACAGCGCGCCGGCCGAGCACGCGCCGCTGGTGGCGCTCACCGCCGCCCGGCTGGCCTGCTGCGGCGCGCTGCCGTCGGCGGCGTTCACGGCGCACCTGTGGCGGCTGGCGGCGCACTGCCGGCCGCTGCGGCTCGTGACGGCGGTGTTTGGCGCGCTGACCGGTCCGGGGGAGGGTGGGGAGGCCGCGGAGGTGGAGGATGTGGCCGGGGAGGAGCTGGCCGGTGAGGCGCTGTACACGGTCTACTACCTACTGCAACAGCTGACAGCGACCTCCGGCACCAGCCGCCCCGCGGTGAGTGATATCGAACGGACCCTCACCCACGCCCACCCACGCTCATTATGGTCGGGATGGGGTCAGCGGGAGGCTGAAATTACACGCGGGATTTACCGTCTTCTTGACGTTTTCTATCCACATTAGACGTCCATATTTTTTTTTTGTTTATCTTGTAGGCTTAGACTTTCCTATAGCATTTATAAAAAACTCTTCGTTTTCTAGTCTAACAAATATTTTGTTTTTCTGAGATCAAAAGACGTTGAAAGGACTACATGATTTGGCCATATAACTTAAATGTCGTGGTTCCCAACAAATTTCGTCATTGCCAGATTACCATCATTGTCTGGTCTAATTGTTTTCCTTCCATTTTTACGGCATAATTGTCTGTTGGTCTCCCCGGGTCGGCTCACGGCCGACCGTAGCCCAACGGCTCTTGGTGACTGAGGTAGCCGCGGCTCAAGGCCGCCACGGCCCCGCCGTCCCGAAGCTGCGTAGGGTCCGGTCTGATCTTGCCGAGTAGGCGGAGCCTCGCGCCAGCCAAGCACGGGCACCTCAGCAGCACGTGCTCCGGCGTGTCTGGGCCCTCGCGACACACCAGGCAGCGCGCCGCCGGGCAGGCCAGATCACTGCACTGTGGGCAGTCGCGCTCGGGGCGGCGTCCGATTCTGTGAAGGTAGCTCTGCGAGCGGCTCCAGTGTCCCGCCCGCAGCTGGTGGACGTTGACCGCCTCGTCGCGAGACTCCAGGAGCACCGGCATCGGCATCCGGTCTCCCATGATGGTTTTGAAGAAGCTGTCTGGCCAGCTGCGACGCCATGCCTTGGTGGCGGAGCGGCCGACTGCCTTCACCATCGAGCGGACGTCCGTTGGGACGGCGTCTTGCGACAGGCTGGATGCCTCTTTAGCCAGCACGTCCGCTCTCTCGTTGCCGGGTATTCCGCAGTGCGCTGGGATCCACTGCATGAAGACTCGGCGTCCTCCGTCCGTGAGCGCCAGGAGCAGTCGCCATACGGCGGCGCCGAGTGCTGTCGCCTGGCTCCCAGCCCCACTCGCCAGTGTGGCGAGCGCCGCCTGCGAGTCGGCGCAGACGATGACCGGGCTCTCCGCCAGGCCGCCCTCCAGCCGCAGCAGCATCTCCAGTGCCCCGCGGATCGCCACCAATTCGGCGCGGGTGCTGCTGCATATCCTGCCCGCAGGGGCTCGGAGCTCGTGTTCCTCGCCTGAGGGGAGGATTATCAGCGCTCCACTCCCTCCGGCTGAGACACCTCCCTCCGCCGAGCCGTCGCTCCACACCCATACGGCGTCGTCTGGGAGGGTGGCCAGATGCTCCTCCGCTCTCTCCCGCCGGACGTCGGGTGGTGCTGTGCGGCTGATGTGGTTGCCGATGTCAAGTCTGAACTGGACCCTGGTGTCATCGATCCACGGCGGGATGGTGACGTGCAGGCGCTCCTCCACAGGTACATCTCGCACGCCCGCGCTCACCAGGGCGCGCGCTCCCGTGTCGCGCCAGCCGGTGGTGGTGCGGAGCCGCCGTGGGGCCGTTGCTTCGGCCACCGCGCGCAGTAGGTCGCCGCTTCTTTGTGAGGCTGCCAGACAGCTCAGTCTGGCAGCGAGCAGGTCCCGGCGTGCTCTCACGGGAACCAGACCGGCTTCCGCGAGGAGCGGGTCCCTCGGCGTGCTCACGGGGCACCCGGTGATAACGCGGGCTGCGGCGCGCATCTCAATCTCCAGTAGCTCTACGTGGGACTCGGACGCTGCAGGGAGCCATGCAGCCGCCGCGTATTCCAGGGCACCGCGGATGTAGCCGTTGGCTACTACTCGTAGCTGTGGCTCCCGCAGACCCCAGGAACGCCCGGTCATCTTACGGAGCTGTGCGATCCTCGGCTTGGTCTTCTTCCGGACGCGCGCGCAGTGCTCGCCCATGTGAAGTTGCCGGTCCAGGGTTACACCGAGAAGGTGAAGATGTCTCCCAGCGTCCACTCGTGCCCCGTCTACGTGGATGTACAGGTCCCGGGCGTCGACGTAGTGCTGCGACAGGGCTAAAACTTGCGTTTTGCTTCCTGCCAGCCGCATCTTCCAGTCGCGGGCCCATTTCGCTATGGCATCCGCCGCTTGTTGAGCCCGGTCCCTGGCTTCCGCTATCGTACCGCCGGAACACAGTGTTGCGGTATCATCGGCGTACAGGAAGACAGAGGTGCCCGGGATCCGCTTCAGCGCCGCCACGAGGTCCGCCGACCACAGCGTGAACAGGGTCGGTGCGAGGACGGACCCCTGCGGCAGGCCAGCTCGGAATGGGCGGTTCCGGCTCCGTGACCCACTGACCTCCGCGCAGGCGCGTCGGTCTCGGAGAAAGTGGTGAATCCACGTGACAAGGCACCGTGGAAGGTGATGGGACATCTTCAGTCGCAGCATTTGATGGTCGATTACATCGTAGGCGCGGGAGAAGTCATAGGCCGTCAACACGAACCTGGCGGCGGTCTTGCCGTCAGACGGGCGTCCCTTCGGTGGCGGCCGGTTCCACCCGTCCTGGACTTCTTGTATGAGTCGTCCCAGGTTCTCCTCTGCAGAGCGGCCGCGGCGAAAATCGACCTGCTCTGCGGGGATAATGTTGTCTCGCTCCAGTAGGTGCGTGAGCCTAGCTGCCACCATCCGCTCCATCAGCTTGGCGACGTGGCTGGTGAGCGATATCGGACGGTAGCTAGTGACCTCTTGAGGGTCCTTCCCGGCCTTAGGGATCGGTATGATGATTGCTCTCCTCCATGCCGAGGGGACTTCAGCGGAGCTCCACGACTTGTTGATGACGTGCAGTAGCGCGGCCTGGGCCACCGGCCCGAGGTGCTTGAGGTGTTCCGCACATACATCGTCGGCGCCGGGAGCCTTCTTCATTTTCAGCTTGCTCAGCTGGGTCCTCATCTCTTGTCTGGAGAAGGGCTGGCAGGCACCATCGCGCTGTCCAGCACATGAGCAGGGGCGCGTCTTCACCACCCTCAGATCAGCCTTCACTGATCGATCACGCCTCCTGTGACGGGTGTGGCTGCTGACGTTTGCGTAGGTGCGGACAAACGCCTCGGCCTTGGCCCGGTCCTCCGCGACGAGTTGGCCGCGGTCCCCGGTGATGGCCTGGCCGGGGCAGGTGTCCGTCACCGCACCCTCCATCTTGCGCAGGATCTTTGTGACGCGGCCCAAGGCCGCGCGGCGGTTCAATTCGGTAGACGCGAAGTCCTGGAACGCGCGGCGCCTGGCGTCAGCCTCGACATCTGCAGCGTGCCTCTTCTTCTCTTTCCAGCGCGTCTGGTTTTCCGGGGACGGGTCCTCTTGGACGGCTGCTCTTGCCGCTTTCCGTTCCTCCACCGCACGCACCAGCTCCGGGTCGAGCGCCCACGGCTTGGGGTCCGCACGGGCGCCCCGGGGAACGCACCGCACGCTCGCCTCGATGATAGCATCGTTGAAACGCGCGGCGAGTCTCTCCACCGAGGTCTCTCCCAGCGTCAGGTCAGCCATCGTCTCCTCGCAGCGGGCCGTGAAAGCCGTCCAATCGGCTTTATGGAAGGCCCAGCGCGTCTTCCTGATGCGACGAGGCCGGTGTCCCGAGGTGGTGACCGCGACCAGCTGCGGGAGGTGGTCGCTCCCCAGATCGGTGCCGACCTCCCACGTGCAGCGCCGGGCCAGGTCACTGTGCGCCAGAGTGACGTCAGGAGCTGAGAGGCGGGCGTCCTCCCCGTAGCCGGCCCGTGTGGGGGTCCCGGAGTTGAGCACCTGCCAGTCGTGGCGGGCCGTCCACTCGTAGATGGAGTCACCGACCCTGTCCGGGTTTGAACAAGAAACATCCCAGACAGGGTGGTGGCTGTTGAGATCTCCCGTGATGATAGTGGCATCATTGCTCGGGAATGCATCCAGGCTGAAGAAGTCGACCCGCTCGTCCTGGGCGGATGTTCGGATGGGCGGGCGGTACACATTGTAGATGTCGAGGTGTCTGGAGTGTTGTCTTGCTGTGCTCAAGATGACACGGATGGCACAGCACTCGGTGGTGTCGTCTTGAGGCTGAAGGGGGGAGCTCCTGATGGTGGTGAAGTTCAGACCGTTCCTGACCAGGATTGCAACGTCCCCGCCGCGGACCGGTCCACCGTCCCTCCTGCCTCGGGCCCTTCTTGAGACTGCTGCCGTCTGATACCCCGGGACCGTGAGGGCCTTGCCAGCCAACTGAGCCTCCTGGATCGCCGCCACGTCCACCTTCGTGTCCGACAGCCAACGGCTGAGCTCCCCGATCTTCCCGAGGACCCCCTCCGCGTTCCAGCTGATCACCAGCAGTCGGCTTCGAACTTGGCAGTTGTGACGGTACCTCCGATTCTTGGCTCTCCGGCTGTGGCCTCCCCTGGGCACCCATGGGCCGCAGTCCCTCCTGCCCCCGCCGTCGGGCCTCACGGCGGGGGGCGCGTCGCTCACTTAGCTACGCGGGCCCGGGCTGCCGTCGTACGGCGCCCAGGCCCGCGGAGCTCCGGCGGAG
The DNA here is from genome assembly GCF_019059575.1 of Amphibalanus amphitrite. Classification (NCBI taxonomy): domain Eukaryota; kingdom Metazoa; phylum Arthropoda; class Thecostraca; order Balanomorpha; family Balanidae; genus Amphibalanus; species Amphibalanus amphitrite. The sequence continues at coordinate 39,985 of NW_024882094.1, forward strand.
ATGGTGAGAAGTGTCGGTATGCAGCCTCGGGGCGGCGGGGCCGCAGGGCGTCGACCCCACGGCGTCCGCACTGTCGGGAGCATCTGGGTTCCATTTGGTGCAGCGGGCGTGGTCTTCGCACCGCGCGCGCCTGGGCCCTCGGATCGCCACCGTAGCAGCAGTCGTCGGGCCCCCGCCGTCCACCGCGGGGAGGCGGAACCCGTTGGACGGCGCATAATTGTCTCGCCGATCGCCCCAGTCTCCACACTGACCCCCCCCCCCCCCCTCCACCAGGTGTCTGCGGAGCTGGCGCGGCGGGCCTGTGACGCCGCCCGCCTGATGACCGTCTGCCCGCTGCCCCCGCGCGTCCCGCTGTCCGTGGCTGTACGCGCCTGCAGCTGCGCCCACACGCTGCTAGTCGAGGTGGCCCGCTCCTCGCCGGCGCCGGCCGCCCTGGTGACGGCGGCGCTGAGCCTGCTGAGAGCAGTGACCCCGCTGGGAGAGCGACTCAGTGACGAGGAACGCGCCCGCTGGTCGGCCGTGCTCGGTGAGATTGCCGAGGGGTGGGAGGGGAATCACTGAATGATCCCCGAAACCCCAACTGACAATGCGCATATTATTCATTTGGTATTGTTCATATGGTAATGGTATTGTTCATATGGTAACAGTTGACCGATTTTTCAAACCTCGTTATTATTTGTGAGTCATACGCTGTCATTTTTAGTCAGATGGCAGTTTGCTGCAAGCTTACACCATCAATAGTCTCAGTTTCTATCATCAATCCAGAGCAGTCTCAATAAAAGCAGCAACAGAAAACAAGGAAATAACAGTCATTGCGTGGAACAGAAACGTTCTTGCCTTTGACCCCTTCGTCTCTTGTCGCATATGTCCGTGTCAATATTTGTAACCTCGATACCCGTGATTCCCGGACAGTGACGTTCTCGGGTAATCTGGGCGTGGTGAATATGCGCGCCGGTCACGATGACGAGGGTATGGAGGCGCTGAGTACCTTCCTGGAGTGTGCTGCGGCCGCCGCCGACCCCAGCGAGGTCAAGGTGAGGACGGAAACGACGAGAACGGGAACGGTTAGGGCGCAACATTTAGGCTGATTGGATGAAGGTTGTGCCGGGTGCATTGGCGCTGCCAGTGACTTATACCACGGAATATATAGTCAACATATTTATGTCGTAGACTATATATTCCGTGCTTATGCTATGCTGCTCATCTAGAAGCTCTCCTAGAAGCTGCTCATATCGACACCTTTTTTAAACCCCACATCTGTTCTCCGGTGAATTTCCGGGAAGCACGAAAGATCTCTTTTTAGAAGTGCCCAATCGTCCGATCCTGATCAAATTTGTGTGTTCGTAAGCTTGCTCTGGCATTGCTTGATCTGCCAAGACAGACAAACTTGAGAAAATCGAGTGACTGTACCTTTTTTGAAGGTTTCTAAACAACTTGTCTGAGCTTCACGGGAGAACAAATGTGGGGTTTAAAAAAAAAGGTGTCGATATAAGCTAGCTAACAAAACTAGAGACAGTAGTTGCTAATGATGACTAACTAGAGGCAGTAGAGGCTAAGGGTGACTTGTAGACTTTGCAGTCGAGCGTGCCTTGTCAGCTGTTTGTGAATGTGATGGTATCTCGTTTTTATATTTCTCCGCGCCACCTCTGAGTGCCTGCCTCACTACCACGCCGTTCCCCGTCACCAGTCGTCGAGCGTGTCGAGCAAGACCCAGCTGCTGGTGGACGCCCAGCGCGGCCGGCAGCAGTTCGAGGCGGCGCTGCGCTGCCTGGCGCGCGCCGTGCCGCTGGCCTCCGACCACCTGCCGCAGCTGCTGACCGCCTGGGCCAAGGTGAAACGGGACGCCGCCAGCCGACAGCAGACAGACTGCATGGTGAGTGAGCCGGCGACTGGTGGGGGCTTCTGCTCCTTCTCTGACGGGGCATCATGGGGATTCTGATCCTGCATTGGCATGCGTAGGAAGTGGGTTGTGAAACGCAATGCGGTGGGGTTAGCCTCGTTTGCTTTTATCATGTCTATCAAGTACATTTTTTAGTATAAAGTGACCATGTTGTATAGTCAGATAATTGCATTGTTTAGACGTCAAGCTTACAAGGACAGTAATTTCCTTGCGATCCATTTTAGCAGCATCATCTACCAATGTGGCTTCGCTCATCGGATGATGCCCTTCTTAATTTCTTTTTCCATTTCATCATGCCTCGCCGGTGCATTTCCAATCCCCTGACCCACCTCACTACTGCTCTCTCTCGCAGAAGGTGACGCTGCCCCAGCTGATGACCGATGTGGGTTCCGACCCTTGACTCCATCTGTGCTATTCTATGTTTCAGTCCTTTGACTGACATCTGCTCTATTCCCCCGCAGAAGGTGACGCTGCCCCAGCTGATGGCCGATGTGGGCTCTGACCGGCCTCGGCCCGGCGCCGGCGACTCTGCGCCGAGCACCGCCCGCCTGCTGCAACTGGAGGTCAAACACTACCTCAGCGTCAGGTGGGTACCGTAGCCTGTGAGGTGGCCGGGCCGGAGACTAGAGTATGGCGCTTGGCTCAGAGTAGGGATGCCTGTCAGTCACTAACCAGTCTGACCTGTGGGATCTGTCGATGTTTTTGTAACCTTTTAAGCAGCGACTTGTTGTTCGACTCAACATTATTCATTTTTTTCATATTGCCTGTGTCAACAGCTGCTGGCATAGATAGCATTTCAAATGCCGGCTCCCGATGAAAATCCACCATATATCGACGAGCATGACCGTGCACTGCTCTAAATTCTAATCATCTAACCCGGCCTCCCCTCATTCCATCCAGCGGTGACCTGAGCGAGGCGGTGCGCGCGGCGCTGGTCCACTACGGTCAGCTGCAGCTCAGCCCGGCGCAGCGCGCCTGGATGCTGGTCACACGGGCTCAGGTCGGGCTGTGTGGCGCGGAACAGGCGGCCGCCGAGTGCGCAGAGGCGGTCGCCATGCTCGCGGAAAAGGTATGGGACGGGAGTGGGAGAGGAGATCGGGCATGATATGTGACTTTTCATCTGGGCGTGAACGCAGTTGTTCTCAAACATTATTCCGTTTTATTTCCTTTTTCTCTTTCGTACTGTTGGCTGCAAGGAGTCGATCGGTGGTATCTGAATCCATTGGACTCTGACTTATTTTAGTGTCATTCAGTGTCGATGACTACTCTGTCAATGTCAATCATGACACGATCGGTCTATCGTTTCAGATCGGTCAGTCGAAAAAGTCTTCTCTGCGGCTGAACCTCTGCATGGCCAACTACTATCTGTGTATCAACAGGAAGAAAGTCGAGATCCAGGCGGCGAAGGTAACTAGCAACTCACGTATTTCTCGTCTTTTTCATCACTTCACTAGTAGACCATACATATCGTCCGTCATTGATAATGTGACTATTAGCCCTGGTTAGGCCCTAATCTCCGAGGCCACCTCCCATACCTGACCGCGGCGCTAACCCTCCCCCTCCCCGCCTCTCCTCCGTCAGCTGTCTCCGCTGACACAGGTCAGCGGGGGAGGCAGGTCAGCTAACCCCTCGCCCTCCCCGCCTCTCCTCCGTCAGCTGTCGCCGCTAACACAGGTCAGCGGGGGAGGCAGGTCAACTAACCCCTCGCCCTCCCCGCCTCTCCTCCGTCAGCTGTCGCCGCTGACACAGGTCAGCGGGGGAGGCAGGTCAACTAACCCCTCGCCCTCCCCGCCTCTCCTCCGTCAGCTGTCGCCGCTGACACAGGTCAGCGGGGGAGGCAGGTTGTTGTTGTTGTTGTTGTTGTTGTTCCCCCTGGGCCCTCCTTACGGAGGACCATAGCCGAGAGGCTCCCTATGACGAAGGTAGCCGGCCTCCAAGGCAGCCACCAGGTCGGCGTCCCGCAGCCGCGACGGGTCGACGTAAATGCTGCCAGTTAGCCGCAGGCGGGCGCCAGCGAGGGCCGGGCAGCGGAGCAAGACGTGCTCCGGCACGTCCGCCTCCTCCCGGCACACGGCGCAGAGCGCCGCGGGGCACCGCTTATCGGGGCACTGCAGGCATGCCACAGAGGGGTGGCGGCCGATCCGGTGCAGGTATTGGAGCGAGCGGCCCCAGTGGCCCGCCCTCAACTGGTGCACCGAGATGGCGGCCTCTCGGTCCTCTCCGGGGATGGGGAGCGGCAGGGTGCTCCCGAAGATAGTCTTAAAAAAGGAGTCGGGCCAGTTTTCGCGCCACTGACGTGTGGCCGTCCGATGAACTGCCCGTGTCAGGGACCGAGCGTCCGAGGGCACGGCGCCCTGGGGCAGGGTGGCCGCTTGTTTGGCCAGGGCGTCAGCGCGCTCGTTCTCCGCCAGCCCGCAGTGAGCAGGGACCCACTGCAGGGTCACCTGCCGGCGCTCGGCAATGTCCAGCAGCGTCCTCCAGATCGCCGCGCCGATAGTGGTGGTCTGGGCGGCCGCTCCCGCGCTGAGGAGGCTCAGGGCGGCTCGTGAGTCAGAGCACGCCACCAGCGGGGCGGGGGACGGCTCATCCCGGACTCGCTCCAGCGCCGCCCTCAGGGCGAACAGCTCCGCACGGGTGCTGGAGCAGAGGCCTCCCGCCGCCACCTCCACCTCGAGAGTCTCCCCCGACGCAGTGAAGATGACGGCGCCGCCTCCTCCTCGCCTGACCCCAGCGTCCGCAGAGCCGTCGGACCAAATCCACGTGGCCTGGGCTGGGAGCGCCGCCAGGTGCTGCCGCGCGGCCTCTCGTCGCGTCTCGTTGGAGGAGGCTCGACGACCGCCGGGTCCCACGTCCAGATTGAAGGCGATCGGGCGGCAGGTTGTCCACGGGAGGAGGGGAACCTCGAGGCGCGGCTCCACCGTCACTCCCTCGGCGCCCGCCTCGATCAGCGCCGATCGCCCCAGTTGTCGCCAGCCAGTGGTAGACCGCAGTCGAGTGGGTGGGTCGGCCTCCGCGACGCGGCGAAGAGGGTCGTCCTCCGGCAGGGCGAGCGCTCGGCAGAGCGTTCGCGCGGCCAGCGTCTTCCTGGTGGACCATGCTGAAGGGATGCCTGCCTCGGCCAGCAGGGGATCCCTGGGGGTGGACCGTGGGCATCCGGTCACCACCCGGGCGGCCGCCAGCAGCTCGCGCTCCACCAGCTGAACGTGTGACGGGGACGCGGCCGGGAGCCAGGCACCCGCCGCGTATTCAAGGGCTCCCCGGACATACCCGTTCGCGACTGTCCTGAGCTGCGCCTCGCGGAGACCCCAGGTCCGGCCGGTCATCCTCCGCAGCTGTGCCGTCCGCGGCCGGACCTTCCGCCGCAGAGAGTCGCAGTGGTCTTTAAAGTGTAGAAGTCTGTCGAAGGTCACCCCCAGAAGATGTAGGCTGGTGCCACCGGTGACCTGCGTGCCGTTCACCAGGAGTTGCACGCCACGCTCGTCCCTGCTCCGCTGAGTCAGCAGCAGCGCCTGGGTCTTCTGTCCGGCGATGGACATCTTCCAGTGCCTTGCCCATCGGGCCAGGGCGTCGGCCGACTTTTGGGCGCGAGCCACCGCGAGCTCTACGGTGGCTCCAGCGCTCAGTGTGGCCGTGTCGTCCGCATACATCAGGACGTCCGTGCGGTCCGAGGCGTTCCGCAGGGTCTCGATAAGGTCCGCCGCCCAGAGCGTGTAGATGGTCGGCGCCAGGACCGAGCCCTGCGGCAGGCCCGCGCGGAACACGCGCTCGCTGCTGTGCGCGCCGTTGACCTCTACGCGGGCCCGCCTGTCGCGAAGGAACCGGAATATCCAGGTCGCGAGACATCTGGGGAGGAGCTTGAGGAGCTTCAGGTGCAGCATCCGGTGATCGATCGTGTCATAGGCACGGGAGAAGTCGAACGCCAGGAGGACAAAGCGGTCCGCCGTCACGCCATCCTCCGGGCCTCGTCTCGGCTTGGGGCGATTCCAGCCATCTTGAACGGTTTGGACCAAGCGGGCCAGACTGTCCTCCGCCGACCTCCCGCGGCGGAACCCGACCTGTTCGGGGGGCACCAGTCGGTCTCGCTCGATGAGGTAGGTCGTCCGGGCCGCGATCATCCGCTCCGCTAGCTTGGCGATGTGACTCGTGAGCGCGATCGGGCGGTAGCTGCCCACTTGTTTGGGGTCTTTGCCGGCCTTCAAGATGGGGATGATGGTCGCCCGTCGCCATGAGGCGGGCGTCTCGAAGTTGGACCACGATCTGTTGATGAGTGCCAGAAGGGTCCGGTAGGCCGTCGGTCCGAGGTGCCGCAGGTGTTCGGTGCATACCTGGTCCGGTCCTGGCGCCTTCTTCGTCCCGAGGGGAGGCAGGTCAACTAACCCCTCGCCCTCCCCGCCCCTCCACCGTCAGCTGTCGCCGCTGACACAGGTCAGCGGGGGAGGCAGGTCAGCTAACCCTCGCCCTCCCCGCCTCTCCTCCGTCAGCTGTCGCCGCTAACACAGGTCAGCCAGCGACCGGCCGCGCCTGACGACGAGGTCGACCTGGACGCGTCGTGTACCGTGGTGCCCGACTATCTGTCCATCAACCTGGACCGGGAGGCGGCCACCCTGCAGCCCCTGCAGGCCGTCCTCGGACTGGCAGAGAGCCTCTTCGAGACGGTGAGACGGGAGCCAGTGTAGAGGACGTGGGGAGGGGTGATGGATAGGGCGGGGGAATCAAAAGGCCAGCGTACTCGGGGTGCGGATTAGGTGATTGCAGAATACCTGGTGGTTAAGTCATCGATGGCTCAATTAGATAAAGTGCCATTATTTTCTGTTTGCTACAATATTCAGTTGTCCGTGTGTAACAGTTTTGGCTCTCATATTTTATAATGTCTGAGGTATTTGCAACTTTCTCAAATACGCCTGTCACATCACCCTACTAGCATTCAACATTGTGTCTCGACGCTGACAGTCTGTCCAAAAAAGCAAAGCGATTGGTGGTTAAAAACCCTGATTCAAAACCCTGATTCAGCGATTTGATTAGCTCACGGTGCCATTCTCCATTTCCATAATGCGCCTTCATTGACCGTTCCCTCTGCCCCCGGCAGAAGGGGCCCGAGTCTGAGCTCCACCCGCCCACGGACCTGCTGACCGTCTCTCACCCCCTCCCCCCTCCTCACTCACAGACGGGGCCCGAGTCTGAGCTCCACCCTCCCACGGACCTGCTGACCGACCCCCTTCCCTCCCCCCGGCAGAAGGGGCCCGAGTCTGAGCTGCACCCTGCCACGGACCTGCTGACGGCAGTGACCGGCGCCGCTCAGATCTACACGGGACTGGGCTATCAGCTGCAGGCGGCCAGGGCCTGGAGAGCCGTCTACAGGGCCGGACAGCAGCTGAAAGACACCAACGCCTGCATCACAGGTGGGACGGACGGGGAATTATGGAGACTGTTTTTCCTCAATATTTCAAACATTTTTTTTGTGTGAGTTGGAAGTGGATTTGTTCATGCACAAATCCGAATGTAAACGAGAAATATAGTTTATTTTGTCCATTGCTGACAGTTGTATCGGCTTGTTACGGGTTTGTGGTATGTGCTCGCAAGTAAAGTGAATGCCAACTAGGATTATAATTAAGCGCGTATGGTCCGCTCATTGCGTAGCCGATTGGGGAATGGGTAGACGCGTCGGGCGCCCCATATTGCCTCGTTTTCTTTGAGCTGATAGATAGCCCCGCGCTACTCTCGTGCTACCTAAGTAATTAATCTGACGGTGCTGTGTCTGACTGTGGTCGTCCGCCTCCAGCGGCCTCTAAGCTATGGTACTATGTAAGCACACACTGATGTGTGGCCGTGTGACGGTGCTGTCAGTCTGACGCTGCTGTTCTCCGCCTCCAGCCGCCTCTGAGCTGCTCCAGTCGAACCTGTGGCCGGAGGAGGAGGACCTGACTCCGGTGGAGGCGGCCGTCACCGGGTCCTCCGACCGACTGGTCGTCCTCCGCTGGACGCTGGCCAAGGCCTGGGGGCACTACCACCTGCAGCAGGTATGTTTATGATCTTACAACCACGAGTTGACTGTTTAAAGGCCCTGAGTTAAAGTCTGGTCCATAGCCGTTCGTAGATTATGTATACGGGGAGCTTCTTCATCTTGGATTGGATATTAAGGTCAGTGGCCAGTGCATTCTTTCATGAATCAGCATTTACTTGCGGGTGTGAGAATCAGTGTAGGTTTGTATTGGAGCGTTTGAAAAGTAGCTCATGTATTCAGCTTGAGCTATGTTTCACGTCCCCTCCGCTGTCCGCTCTCAGGTGTCGTCGGCGCTGCCGCTGCTGGACTCTGTGCTGGAGGACCCGGCACTGCTCACCCGCAGTATCCCCTATTTCCGGGTGGCCGCCGAGGCGTACCGGCTGGCCTCTCTGTGCGCCTGCGTACCGTCCAGCCGCGGCACCAACACACTGGAGATGGCCGGCGTGGCGGCCTTCCACGGCGCCTGCGTCAGCGCTTGGCTGGCGGCCGACAAACCTGGTGGGTGAGCGGGACTGGGGGGACGGGACGGGAGGTGGGTGGGGATAAACCCGGTGGGTGAGCGGGGCAGCTGACGGGACCGGCGGGTGGTGAGGACAAACCCGGTGGGTGAGCGGGGCTGGTGGGACTTACAAACCGGTGGGTGAGCGGAGATAAGCAAATCGCCACGCCATGTGTGGATCGCCCATGATCGTAAATACATACATACATACATACATACATACCGGCTGAGCGGGTGGGTGAGAGGGGAAGGGGCGAGTGTGGGGGTGTGAGTGGCAGGACTCGACCGAGTGCTACACTGTGTTTACTCGCAGACAAACCGGATGGGGTCGGACAGCGCGGGATAGACGCCAGAAGCGCTGGGAGACGGGGATCACAATTCATAAACTCTTAGTATGGCTCTCGCGAGATTAAGCGGTAGGTTTTGCACATTTACATTTCCGGTTATATCTCAGAAACTAATCAGAAACTAAACTAAAAAACCTACGATGAAGCCATTTTACACGATCATGGCCGGCTTGTGAACCAACAAGTCGATCGCATCTTCAACACTTAGAACCTTAAGACGACGAAGATATAGCCTGAAGTACACTAAATTTTCTAGGTGCAAAAGTTACCGCTAAAACCCGCGAGACCTGTACATCGGACGTGGGGATGATACTGGATCAGTCACCCTATTGCTGTGGCATATTGCGGCATTCTTCCGGGCAACTTCGTGACCAATATTAGCCAAGTTTGTCTCTCACTGGCGTGCTAGTGTTCTGTCATTCTGAGGATATCGTTTTCGGAAAGTTTGCCGTATGTAGGCGCCGCATGTGGTATATTAGTGTTTCATAGTCTGATCGTTTTATTCTGGCTTGCGCTCACGCATGATTAGATTAATGTCTTTTTGATAGCACAGCAGCGTTATACGTAGCTATTACTTTGTTTCAACCGCTACTAATTATTGATCGCTCCATTGACTGTGCACTCTGTCCGCTCCTACACAGCCTGTCTGGCGGAGCACCTGCACGCGCTGGGCCTGGTGTTTGACGCCGTCCGGCACGTGGGCGCCGTCCTCACCTGGATGCACTGCCCGCGCGAGGTGCGCAGCTACGTCCGAGACCAGATGGAGGCCGCGTACAGAGTGGCCGCAGCGCTCAGGTAGGGTCGGCGGTCGCTGGGAGGGTGGCCTCGCTGGGATGGAGGCCGCCGTGACTGCTGGGGCTAGTGAGGTGTGAATGTCGGGTGATCGCGTGGCGCGTACTGGAGTGGGTAAACTAAAAGATGTGACGTAGATGTGTCCTCCGATGAGCAAGCTCCTTCGTATATATTCTGCGGTCGATTGTTTAACGATATTGTTTGTTGTATATATCAGAGTTTCATAATTGCCATGAAAAGGAAGACTTCGAAACCCATATAAACTGTGTATTTATTGTTACAATCGCTGAGTGTGTCGTCTTTGTGTGTGCAGGACGGCCGAGTTTCTGTCGCAGCTGATCGAGGCGGACCTCCTCTGTGAGGACGGTGAGGACACCCAGATCAAACTAAACTCGCTGCGGCACATCGTGCTGGACGCTCCGTCCGCGCGGCGTCAGAAGCAGCCGGTCCTGCTGGCCGCCGACACACCGCCGGCGCCGCCCACCGTGGCCTCCTCGCGGGGCCGGCGCCGCCGCAGTCCGGCGCCGCCGGCCGCGCCGGCCGCGCCCGAGCCGCCGCCGCCGCCGCCGCCCGAGAGCGGCCGCGACCTGGCCGTGTCGGTCGGCTCGGTAGGCTCGCCGCTGGGCCGGGACGCGCGCTGGCTGCAGGGCCAGCCGCGCTGCACGTCTCCCCGGCTGCGGCGCGCGCGCTTCAGTGCGCCGGCGCCGCTGAACCACCCGGCCGGCTGCGGGTGCGCGGCGTGCGCCTGTCCGCGCCGCCTGCTGCTGCTCTTCTCGCTCAGCCTGCAGACGGCGCGCGCCGCCGTGGTGCAGGACGATGTCGACCAGGCGCTGGAGTTCTGTGCAGGGGCCGACGAGTGCTACCCGCTGCTCGAGGAAAAGGTCGGTGAACTTTGTGGGGTGGAATCAGTACTGGGATGGTGGGGTGTGTTACAGATGATTGCACTCTCGTAACATCATGTGTGATTGTCTTGTCAGTACGATCGATTAGACAAAACACGAAGCGACACAGATTCAGTATCCCTCACTGTCTGTGTCCTTACGTCAGCTAACGTTCTCACCCGCGGTTCTGTGACCTGTCAGATGCGCCGGGCGGCCGTCTCGTGTCTGGGCCAGCTGCGGCCGCGGCAGCTGGACGGCCTCCTGGAGCCGGGCCGGGTGCTGCGCTGTCGCGGACGTCTGGCGCACGCCGCCATCTGCCTGTGGTTCTCCCGGGCGCGACTGGCGCAGCACGTCAACCGCAAGGCGCTGGGCGTGCTCCAACAGAGCTCCAGCAGGACCCAGGTCAGAGCGGCGGCAGGGGGGCCGACTGCCGGAGAGGTGGCCGGAGGACGGGAGGAAGACTGACCTGTTGCTGTTGTTGTTGTTCCCTCCGCTTCAATGGAGCGTAGCCTGTCGGCTCTGGGCGGCCCTGGCGGCCGCCGCCAGGGCCGCCACGACTGACCTCGAATGCTTTAGGCGTTGACACTTATGTGTGGACAATAACCATTACTAAACGCATACGTTGCTATTTATTTTGTTATATGGTTAACGGATTTGATGATATTCTTTTTTCAGCTAGTATCGCGGCACATGTACTTGCTGACAGAAATTTGGAATCAGAAGCTTCTGATCGATAAAGTTTTGAGCGAAGAAGAGGATGATGAGGTGGCGACGATTAGTAGAGGTGAGAAAAACTTTGGTTTGGTTGGTCGGACAAGATAACAGTTGAGACGGGGACTTGTCCCTTTTGGAGCTTTTCAGCACGGTCCAGCTCTCAGTGTTTCACTGATGGTATTTTGCGTTGAAGTGTCACTAGACGCCTCTCGTCTATACCTGTGCGGATTTCCGTGTCCCCAGCCCGGCGCCTGACCCGTGGCCCGCTCCCCGCTCCGTTCCCTGCTCAGGTATGGACCAGCTGACGACCACCGACAGTGCGGCGCACGAGGAGGTCTCCCCGGGCCGGCGGACTCCCACGCCGGCCGCGCCGCCCGAGCCGCCCGCCGAGCCGCCGCGCCGGCCGGTCAAGCGGGCGGGCCGGGTCCGCACGGTGCCCGCGCCCGTGCCGCCCCCGCCCACACCACCGAGCCCGCGGCTGGTGCGCAGCACGCGCCGCCGGGCCGCCGCCGTGCGGTCCGAGATCCAGGAGTGTCCGCCGCCGCCAGCGCTGGACGACACGGCTGCGACCCCGGCCAAGGAGCCGGCGCCGCGCGCCACCCGCGCCCGCCGCCGGCCCCGCTGAGCGCCGGGGGGGGGGGGGGGAGACACGGGACAGTGGTCACTGGACAGTACCGGGAGCGGGCGGCGCTCCGTCACTGCAGAGGTCGGGAGGTTTGGGGACCGAGGGCCGACACTGCGCCCGTGGCTCCGACAGGCTGCGGTCGCCGGTCGGTAGCTGCAGATTGTGAGGCACTATAGAGTGGCAAGGCGTCAGGATCGTACGTCCTAGGATTGTTCAGTAGCTAGATCAAATGTGTCAAGCCATATCAGCGGGTACCACGGGTTGATACCAGTTCATAGTTTGTGATTCACTGTGCTGCGATTGATGATGTAACCATTACGTAAAGCCGATCAATAGATTTTTAAGCTGAGGTCCAATCAGTATAGGAGGCACTGATCCAAATTCAGCAGTACCTCCTAAATCGTAATAACCCCTCTCCCTTTCACGCGCTTGGCTTCCTGGCGGCCAATGAAAGAGTGCCTTATCATCAGCTGTGGCCTGCGTAGATGGAAGGCATGCTTAGTTTACACTATTGCACACTTTCTATCTTCCTGTGCCCGTCTAATCACCAACACAGTGTGAAGTTATCGTAGCAGTACAAATAAAATGTGTTCATTGGTCATGCCCTGCCGTCTTATGGCCTGCGTCGTATGCCCGCATAGCGAAGGTTGTCATGTTTTACGTCAGATGTGCCCGGAATACACTCAGTAAAACAATGTCCGTTTTATGAATTGCTCGAGATGAACAATGTGGCATGTGGTAAGACGGAGCAGTTTTTTGTCATTTTGAATAGACTTTAAAATAAAACGGCGAACTCACCGTTTTTTCGCTTTTTATTTCTCTAAGCATACAACAGCTGGGTCGGAGCTGTATAACAGTTCCGACACATCTTATAGCATAACACTTTCCTTCTTGGCGGGAGACCATATCACAGTATCGAATGAAACAAAGTACACAGTAAGCGGTGCTCCACGTCACTAAGCGCCTGTTGGTGCCGATGTATCAACACACCACTCGGGTGTCCAGCATAGAGTCTGTACTAATGACTACAAACCAAACACGGCTGATACATCTCAACTGCTGGGGTTGCGAGAACGAGAAATGAATCCCGCATATCTGCGCTTACAAACAGGATCACTTCTCGACTGTCTGAAAGTAGAAGGCAGCACAAGTCACAAGTCACTCGGGTCGTGGCCCGGCGTCGGTCGGCGCGGATCAGACGTGCGGCAGGCGGTGGCTGACGCTCTGCTGGGTGGCCAGCCACAGCTCCAGCAGCCGGCTCGGGTCGCCGCTCCACGACTCCACGCGCTCCAGCAGAGTGCGCAGCCGCGACACCACGTGGCTGGGTATGCGCACCGTGTCGGTGGCCGGCTGCGCGGGCAGGCGACGGCGCAGCGCGCGCAGCAGCCGCAGCAGCACCGACAGCCGCTCGCAGCCGACGGTGATGAGCGTGGCGCCGGCGGGCTCGGAGGCGGTCAGCCGGACCGGCCAGCCCCAGAGGCGGCCCTCGGCGGCCAGCGGCGCCGCCTCGCCGGGCCGGCAGCGGCTGTCGCGCAGCACGGCCGCCAGCCAGTCGGAGGCCGTCACCGACGGCAGCACGGAGACGCCCAGCTCCAGCGGCGGCGTCGGCACCGGCTCGGCGTCCGGCGGCAGCAGCTCGGTCATCCAGGGCGGCACCTCCGCCGGCGCCGGCACCCGGCTGGCCGCCGAGGGCGGCTCCAGCGCGTGCAGGGCGTCCACTGTGGCGGTGAAGACGGGCAGCGCCATCACGGCCGTCCGCTCCGTCCCCGGGTCAGCGTCCGAGGCCGGGTCGGCAGCAGCAGCGGGCGGCGCGTCACTCCCGGCCGAGGCCGCGTCAGCAGGCACCTCATCATCCACGTATGAGGTCGGCACGACAAACATCAGGCTGCATGTCACTATCGTCGAGCTCTCGTGCAGAGGGCGAATGCGAACGCTGAAGTCGAGCGTTTCACCATGTTTCCAGGGCTTGTTCAGACACCAGGAATGGTAGAATTTGTGGTTTTCATCATCAGAAGAGCACAGATCGAAGATGATACGCCAAAAGTCTTGGTGAAAAGTGTTGTTGCACTTGTTTTTCAGCTTTATTTTAGCATAATGCCAGTCAGCATCTTCTTCATAAGCTACGTCATGCTTGAAAAGTTTAGCAAGGCATGTGTCTCCAAGATTGACAGCTAGAGATATCTGAGAGAAAAATCGTTTTTGAAACTCAGTGATTTCATTCAGTTTCTGCAGTTCTTCAACATACTGCTGAATCTTTGCTTCAGAATCCAATTCCATATCTTTCTCTACTCTCCAGTAAGACAGATAGCTGGAAAGGGTTGGCGGCAGGTTAATTAAAATATAGAGAAACTGAAATGTTTGTTAACCACTAGTCCAAAAGATTGCGAACTTCTGAAAAAATACTCTTGCTGTTTCCAAATACATCCACAACATTTAAGTTCACTTGAATGAATATGTTTAAAAGTCAAAACAAGCTTAATTTGATGGATACCTATGCAAAGATAAGGCTAAAATTGATATTGACGTCTATTTAATATAATAATAGCTTATTACCTAAGTACCTACTCTCCACTTCATCTTAGTAATTTTATGTGCTCTTTTAGTTTTCTACAGCATATAAGACCACATGCTTTTAAAATTACTAACTGAAACCACATTGCTACCTTTTTGTGATCTAGCTTTTAGGATTGAATCACAATCAAAGGCATGCATTGGATAGGTTCTGCAAGGCTAGGTCGAAACATCCTTATAATTCCTGCCTGTCATTTCCAGCAGCTGCATACCTAATGCAGCAGTTCAAAAATTGCCAGATTTTATTTACTTTTTAAATTTTCAGCTACGGTCGAGGCATCAGCTTCTTTCACTTGACCCAGTCCCAGATATAACATACTTGCTTCAGATTTTAGTAAAAATAATCCAAGCCTTGAAGGCTGGACAAAAAAGGCTGACAGATCAATTAATAATTTTACTGGAAGCAACAGTGACAGTGACAGCAAGTTTCAGTTTGAGGTGGTTTTGCTGGCATGTTTTGAATGGGCAGTTGATGATTGCCAAAGCAAGTTTGCTACATGCAGCAATTCAAATTAACATGTGGAGTACCTATTCAGCCACAACAAACTAATAACCAAGGCCATATATAGGCTAATAATACAATAACAGCTAAGCATTTATCACTTTTATTATTGCTGGGGTTTGAGTTGTAAATAAGAAACACAAATGCTCAAAAACTTTCATATTGCGCGCTTTTAATGTGTTCGATTGTAGACCCTAGCTTCAGGTCTCCTAGCAACAGGCAGTCGCCAAGGCAGCCTTTATGACGACCGTCACAAAACGTTGCTAGGCAACCCAATTAAGCCACTGAGTTTTCTGTTTCTGAACGAATTATAAATGCCTAGTCTGCGTCGTAAATGATTTCAAACAAAGCAGTTTTATTTGAGGTATTTGTTCATTCTCACAAGACTCTCAGCTTATATTATGAATGAAAACTAATATTTTTTTCTGGATTATTCTTGTTCCAAAATTAGTCACATGTTTGATAGCTTCATTCGAGCATTCCTTACTTTCCTTCAACTCTTCTTTAGAAGCGTCTATGCTCACGTACTACTGCTTACAAACTTTTCGCTAGATGGCAGTAAAAGCAAACGCCTGTAACTATGCTGTACCGCATAGCCCATTACCAGACCATGAAACGGCGTTTCCGGAGCCAAGATCTCTCACGATTTTAAGGAAACCTCTTCCGCAGCGCACGTTGAAATTGATAATGAGGCTGTGGGTGATTGGGTAGTGATCCAGATTCCAGTGTATCAAACCTAACCGCCCTAACCATTTGTCATCGATCTCTGTGGCCTATGCGCCGCGTTACTAAGACACAGCTGACACTACGGCCACCCTATGCAAATGTTGAGTAAGGACTTGTTTGGAGTTCAAACGTCGAGTGTTTAGTTGCGAGAGCATTTGCTTACATTTACGTCGAGTATGTATGGTCAAAACTGAGACGCTTTTGGCTCAGTACCCGAAGGTTGTTTCTTCATTAGACAAACACTATTCTTTAGAATTGTGTTTTTCTATTGAAAAACAAACTGAGGGTGTTTCCATTTCGGGATAGGATTCGTGTTTGGTGCAGCGAATTGGGGCACCTTGCACCGTTTGCACACGAACCGATAGATTTTGATTAAATTTTCAGGACAGCTGCCCCCGCAGATTATCTACCACGAAACACCCTCAGCTAAGAATATAACTATTTTTCTTGCACGTGGCACGTGCACGTGTTTTAGGCCCATAGGCTTCAACATTAGGTGGATTTTCGGCATCGCATTTCTCGCAGACGGGTGCTTGTAATGCGATGGGCTTCTATGGGCTGGGTGGCCGCCCCGGCATCTACCATGAGCCGGCGGCGCCGTTTCGGGCAGTCTCGGGAAGGGGGTGCAAATTGCACGTGCAGCCGCCATTGGTTTAACGTTACGAAATGGGCCAAAACGGTTTTTCTCGATTTGCTCAAAATCAGCTCGATAGATTTTCTTTGTTTTTTGAGTGCCGGTAGTCGGTCATGGGGTGCGTTCGCCAATGTTGATCGCTTGAAATATAATTAACTTTTTTGCACGTGGCACGCGCCCAAATTTTCACGTGTTAAGTCAATGGGATTTCTTGAAAAAAATTACTAAAATCGATTTTGCTCAAAATTCCCACGTTAGATTTTTAAAATGTTACAGTATGATATGCACCCACATGTCGCCTACCACGTGGCATAGGCCATATATGGGGCGATTGAAATGCACGTGCACGCCCCTCACTTGTTTGAGTGGACCACCCCAGTGAAAATTTGACCACTGCTGGTATGATGGCCTGTGCCGTGCAAACAATGCGTGCCAGCGGCACCAATCGAGGGCAGTCGTCAAGGGGATGCTCCAGGCTAGTTGCACACCTCATCACGTGGTGCACGTGTTTTCGCACGTGCGCCACGTGGGTGTATCATTTTGGGGTAGGTAGCCATTGGTGCATAATTACGCTCAGGTGATAACCTCAATGCATGGGTTTGAGCCAGAGCTCCAAGTCGGTTGCGACAATGACCAATGGTGTTGGGTCTACCACGTGTCAAGCACATGGCCGCCCGGGGTTCTCCATTCCGGAGATATTGTGACGGATAGTGAGGTAAGCCCTAATTTAAAGATTGGCCAAGTTTGATCGGCCGCTGGGAGACAATGGTGGCGCACCCGAAAGTCTACCCATGAGCACTGACGACCCCTTTCATATGGTACAAAAGGGTGGTCGCTTTATGTGTTTAGGCCACACGTGGCACGTGGCACCCCACCTCGAGTGACCACGTGCACTCTCAATGTAAGGCGTTTTGGCCATAACTTTGCCATTTATGGGCCGATTTCGACGAAACTTGCAACATTGATGCATTAAAATGACCTGCGCCACATACGGTGCAACGAATACAGTTATCTGATGTGCGCCGTTTTAGTCTCTATTGCGTCATTTTAGCTATACAGTGGCTAAAGTTGAGGAATATTACGCGTATTTATTTTGACGAGCCGGTTTCGTCGAAACTTGCAACGGTAGTGCACAAAACTATGCTGCGCCACATAGGGGAAAGTGGGGTAAGACGGTCAAGGTAGGTAAGACGGGCACCCCCTCTGCAGACCAAACCAATAGCGCTACGAGCGAGAAAAATTAGGACCAGAATAGCCTTTCCCACTACACACCGCCATTGAAGTCTGGTGAATTTGTGTTCGGTCAATAATCTTTTATTTTGATTTCTTTAAAACACTCATTTCATTGAAAACATTCATAATGTATTGTGCAAGCTTTTGTGTGCAGCACTATAGAGTTAAAAACTGGCAATCACTTGTGGCACACTCATATGCCTCCAGTGTTCATTCACCGCGGATTTGCTTTGTCTGCATCAAATTGTCCACAGAGAAAAATCGTGCTGAACTTCTGACATTGAGTTTGGGGTAAGACGGGCAACTATGAATCCGATGGGTCTGTAATGGTAAAAATATTTTTGTTGCTGTAGGAAAAAAGAAGCATTTCTGATAAGAATATGTTCGATTCCGATACTCACAGACATGTTAGCAATATTCCTTCGGCACAGTTTATTCTCGAATAATGAATGTGAAAAACGGCTCTACATGGCTTCTGAACTAGGGCCTATATACGAGTATACGCCTTCTGCACGAATCTCGTATACTGCCATTTCCGAAGCACTTGAGACCAACGAGCGACTGTATCAATGCGGCTAATCTCGGGCATTTGCTGCGAGCTGTGCTGGTCGGTGAAAGAAGCTGGCCGTCTTGCCCTACCCATGTGACCGTCTTACCCCATGGAGTGGGGTAAGATGGGTTTTTGCAAGGTTTTGCAAAAATAGCTGCAGTTTATTTGTTGAGTCAGGTCTAAGTCTCATCTTCTGGCAAATGGAAGTAAAATGTCTGTAAAAGGTTTTCACTCAGTTTCCCGTTTCTATGATGTTTCTAACCGGCCGAAAAATGGCTCCAAAGTTAAGGTGCCCGTCTTACCCCACTTTCCCCTATGAAGCGAGCCATTAAATAGGCTGTTGTGCGCCATTTTTGTCTCAACTGCGCCATTAAGTGCCTAAACAGGTTAGAATTAAGGAATCTTTAATCAGTTTCATGTATTAATGAATTACTGTGAGGTACGCATATACATACATGTAACGCCTCGCGTCACTTTGGTCTTAATTGCATTGGTGTTCCGGGCGTGGGTTTTGCGCTTTTTTGCGGTGTTCGCGCTTTGCGGCGGGCGGGCGTTTTTTTTTGCAGTGTTTGTGCCTAGCGGCGGGCGGGCGGTTGATGCGGGTGCTTTTGAGCCCTTTTTGATGTTAGGTTTGTTTTCTGTTTGCGGCGGCCGGGCGTTCTTTTGCGGTGTTTGCGTTTGGTGGCGGCCGGGCGATTTTTAGGCGTTATCGGTAGGTGGTTAGCGTGCGTGCGATGCGGGCGGTTTATTTTTTGCGGCGTTTTTGCGTTTTTTTGCGGTTTGCGGCGGTCGTTGGCGTTGGCGTTTCGGTCGTGCGTTTGCGCGTTTTGCGGTGTTTGCGTTTTGCGGCGGGCGGGCGTTTTGTGCTTTTTGCAGTGTTTGTATTTGGCGGCGGGCGATGCGGGTGGTTTTCTTTTTTGCGTCGTTTGCGGCGTTCAATTTGTTTTCGGTTGGCGGTGGTTGGGCGCTTTTAGGCGTTTTCGGTTGGCGGTTAGCGTGCGTGCGATGCGGGCGGTTTTATTTTTTAGCGGCGTTTTTGCGTTTTTTTGCGGTTGGCGGCGGGCGGGCGTTTGTTTTTTTTTGCGACATTTGCGTTGGCGTTTCGGGCGTGCGTTTTGCGCGTTTTGCGGTGTTTGCGGTTTGCGGCGGGCGGGCGTTTTTTTCACAATTCAAAGTCCCAACCTTCGGGCCGCAGCGCTACTCGAAAAGCGCTGCCCTCGAGTAAGCTCTATTGTCATGCTGTGCTACATTGAATGTGCATCGACTGGGAGTGTGCCTTAATCGATGTTTGTTGCTCATCCATCATCCATCTGGTACATCCATCATCAACTCATAGCAATGGACTGTTAGTCTGAAATACAAATCTATCTATCTATCTATCTATCTATGGTGAACAGATTGTACGCCAATACGTGTTCATGTGCTGCCTGTATGACAGTTGAGACAAACAAAACTTATATAGGTACTGTTTATAATATGTAAGTCGACTACGTCTACAACGGAGGTAATTCGACCCGATCACAGAGGCATTCAGCTTAAATGTCTCTACAGGGCTTCGATATTGTTGAATAACCTCATATCAGTAATTTTAGTAGGTGTGAACTACTCCCATGCACAGGCTTCTTGGTTTGCTACGGATGAGATAGGAGAATAACGTTGCTAGTTACGACTGAATATATGAGCTCTATAAACGCAAAGAGGGGATTGGAAGATATCATTTCTTCGTTGCTCTTAATGCTTATACGGCGTCAGCTGTCAACAGTAAAGATAACATTCAGATAATTATCAACTGTCTGTTAACCCTCGCCCGTAAACAGCGATCTGCCACCTTCGCCCATGCAGGGGGGGGGGGTTGGTGCGACCCCCCCCTTGGCGTTTGAAAACGGAGCGTCGTAGAGCTTAGCGGAAAAGACCAACGGATTGCTCTCGCCGAGATCTCGCGATTGGTGGTATATTTTTTGGTCCTAGGTCAACATTTGACCTACTTTTGACCGGTCAAAGGTCAAATTTTCGGAAAAATAGACTTTTTCAAAATTTCCGCGGCGATTGCGGCAAAACGGTGAGAGATATCGACTTGAAACCTTCACTATCGTGTTCCTTGATCAATTCTCTATCGTTTGGTATGTATTTCGTTTCCCTAGCTCTAGAAATGGCGCGTTGGGAGCGCCGGAAGTCGGCAAGGTCACAGTCGGCGGCAGAAATTCGAAAAATCAAAATTTAAATTTTTGAAATCTGATTGTATTTTTGGATTTGGGATGTCCATTTGCTCCCTATAGAAGCTAATATTGCTGCATATTCCCATTGAGGTGACAAGAATTAGCAAAATAGTGGTTCGGGCGCTTTTCAAAAATAGTACCGGACGCTGTTCCTCTTGTGACGTCATAGCTCCGTGACCTGACCTGACCCGGTCAAGTTTCTTATACCATATGATAGCCAATAATTGCCCCAACATGCATGGGAAGTTTCATCACGATCCATCAACCGATGTCCGTACCACCGGCAGGAAACCTCGGGCGTTGGCACTCAGTTTGTGAAAATCCGGCCGGAGGCTGTTCCCTTTGTGACGTCATAACTCCGTGACCTGACATGACCCGGTCAAATTTTTTTTTATCAAAAGATGCGCAAGGTTCGCCCCATAAGGTACCCAAAATTTGGCGGCGCTGCGCGCCGCCGTTTTTGCACTATTTTCGAAAAACCTCAGGTGGGGTTGCACCAACCCCCCCCCCTACATGGGCGAGGGTTAAAAGGGTAGAGTGGGGCAACGTCCAAGCCGAGTCAAACGTCCACCCCTTTTATACTTATATGGAATGCTCGAAATTCTATCAAATCCTTGACAGCCAACCCTATTAGTGGCAGGCTCCTGGCTACCCCTATTAGTGGCAGGGGGGGGCTGTTTACGACCCCCCCTTGATATCTCGAGATCTAACGGGCCGATTTTCAAAATTCAAACGGCATTCGATTTCGCTCAACGTGATCTACATTTCTAAAAAAATAAAAATTAAAAAATGTCAATGGGGGAGGGGTGGAGGGGGGTAAAAACGGGCAAATTGCAGATACATTTTAGACTGTTTATCACGGCCAGGTTTCTGAACGAATCTTAACGCAACTTTTGCCGATCGATAGAGAATGAACCAGGAATTCACATGGATCCTAAAAATATGCATTTTCAAAAATCATAGGCGGATACAGATCATTGAGATTGGGGGCACACAAAAAGTATAGTAAATAAGGTTTTTGTTGGTAACTGTTAAGGTTTTTGTTGGTAACTGTTACTGTTTCTAAAAAGGGTGGTAATGGTCTTGTTATGTTACAATTTTCTTATGAGAGAACGACTACAACTGTATTGGTCATGCATAGGCGGTGTCAGGGCACCTATGTTGGGAGGTAAAACATAACCCCCCTTTTTGGACGCCTGGATCCGCCTATTATAGCAAAAACGTGTCAAAAGAGGATGCACAATAACTGTATATGTTATCACATGATACCTTTCATTCACTGTTCGTAAAACTGGTGCAGCATCGTGATCTTCGCCCAAATGACTCGTTTCACGAATAGGACCCCCCAATTCCCAGTGCTCTGGAGCCGCCCCTGGTAAAGTTATGAACTTGAAATTTTCAGGGAATGTGCCCAATTTAGTTTTAGGAAAAGTCAGAAAATTTCAGCATCGTAGCTTCAGCGGTTTCGGAGATATTCCCCAAAAACCTGAGGGGTGGATAAAAACAACCCCCCCTGCCACTAATAGGGTTAACCCATTTTTAAGAATGAAGATGGTTTTACTTGCACTTTCTTTTTCGAATTTCTAGGTGAGAAGTTGTGGACGTAAGACAAGAAACTAAGTGTTCGATATCTTTTTTAAGCATATATTCTTAATATATGTATCGAAGCTGCTGAAGCTTCGATACATATTGAAGTAAGCAATGACATTAAGCTATGCCTAACTTGTTGATGTAAGCGATGTTTTGGGCATATCGATGCTTGTTATTGATACGTTTAGTTTTGTTTTGTTTTGTTCTAAATGTGTTGTTGGGGTAGTGGAACCTATTGGGTGAGGGACAAAGTGCTTATCATGGGCGCTCTTCCATCCTTCTATGAGCGTCATGCCGAATTACCTATAACGAGTAATTTGTCTCAAAGCTAGCTGTTGAACACGTTCTTAATGTTTAACCTTATTTTCCAATTTGCAACATATTAGATTGTCTGTCTTCAGTCCTGGAACGATTAATTAGCGCAAAATTGTCTTATAAAAGGTGTTTTGGCTCTCCGAAGCAATAACGGTTGTTGGCTGGATATAGGATTAGGACTATGACAGAAGAGCTAAGCGTCTACCACTTACCAGTATCACCCAGGATCACTGGCGGATCCAGGGGGGGGGGGCACGGGGGCCATGGCCCCCCCCCAAAGGCCTAAAGTGGCCTGTTTGGCCCCCCCAAAACGCCAGAAAAATTGCTAAGAAAATATACCTTGATGGAGTTTTTTAGCCACTTGGTGAAGTAAAGCTTTCCACAGCATAATATGGAAGCAATATAGTAGCAGTGAGGGTCAGTCAAAAGTTGCGCGAGCGGAGTCGACCTTAAAAAAAAAGACTGTTGTTGGCACGTGTTTATGGCGCGGCAGCTGGTAGTTGGCGGTGTTTCGCGTGGTGTGGCATCACTGGCGGATCTGGGGGGGAGGGGGGGGGGGCACGGGAGCCTGAGGTGCCCCTGACAGGCCCGTGGTGCCCTTGCTAGGCCTGTGGTGCCCCTGGACCCTGGCAGGCCTGTGGTACAGTCCACAGCAGAAGTAATGTGGGGTTTCAGTCATGGGTATGTTCTGCTTCTGAAGCTTAGGAACGATTAGCCAGACTACAATGAAACTTTGAATGTAGCTTATATGTATCGTCACCCTTGCAGCTGCAACTTTAGCTATTGACATCTCTGACAGGCCCATGGTGCCCCTGCGAGGCCGGCGGCGCCCCTGGCAGGTCTCTGGTGTCCCTGACAGACCTGGGGTGCCCCTGACAAGCCTGTGGGGCCCCTCACAGGCCCGTGGTGCCCTTGCTAGGCCTGTGGTGCCCCTGGCGGGCTGGTGGTGCCCCTACTAGGCCGGTGGTGCCCCTGACAGGCCTGTGGTGCCCCCGGGCACCAAGGGGGTCATGACCCATGTGGCCCCCCTTGGATCTGCCACTGATGCATAATATATTGATTTGTAAAGGCGTTATGGCTTATCCAATATGCAATTGCAGGCACTTGGTATCCCTCACTTATCCCTCATTGGGGCTCTGGCGGGCTCCTGAGGGCCCACGTCTATCTCCGGGAGCCCATATAGACAGGCTCCTTTGGGTCCTTCCAGTACACTATAGCATAAGAGATCTCCATGCGAGTCCTATACATACATCTGAGGGCGTACCCTGATGTCTGAGGTACCCAACTGCAGCTCCAATGGTCTCTTCTTACACTGGCGGATCCAGGGAGGGGGCATTTAGGGCCATGCCATGCCCCCTTCCCAGAGGCCTAAAGTGGCCCGTTTTCCCCCTCCCCAAACGATAATGAAACATAGTTCAATCAGGGCGTGTCCCAGGAGCCGAGTTAGACAGGGCTGTTTTACCACCTCCCGGCCCGCAAAGGGACCCAAGCACTGACTCGAAGCGGGTTAAAGAGACCCTCCCACCTTCAAAAAAGTTAATGAATTGGGATGAAAGTGATGTCGCTAGGTTCAGAAAGGGCGAAAACGAATATCTACCAAATTTTATCGAAAAATATTCACCGGTTTTCAAGAGATTAGACTTTTATTTTTGTTTACTTTTTGAGATATCCGCTGCTGTTCCTAGCGACTTTATTTGAAAGTGCGGCATTTGTTGCGCGCAAAGCAGCCTATACCACCGCATGCTACCAAACGTTTTAGTAAAATATTAAAAAATCATTAGATCTCCGCTGACGTCACACATTCAGAGGGGTATCCAAAAGCATTAGCCCCTCTGAATCAAAATGCTGCAATTTTGAAATTCAATATTTCCGATTTAAGGCATTTCTCGATGTTGTGAGTGCGTGCCGAAACCAGTAATTGTGAGCCAGGGACCCCATTTTGGCTATCTCAGCTCAAATCTAATGTTAAGGTGGGAGGGTCCCTTTAACTGGTCGATAAAAACAATGGTAAGTGTTTACAAAGTAATATAAAGGCATGGGTCGGGTGGGCTACCATTTATATATTTTTCTTTTTAGTTAAAAAAAAATTCATAGTGCCAGGGCTGTGACGAAAAATAAGTGGCCTAAATCCGATGAGAAAACAGGATTTGGGGGTACCCTAGGTTTGGCTCCTGCATGAGTTGGCCCCCCCCAAAACGCAAGCCTGGATCCGCCAGTGCCCAGGATTACTTTATTACCCGTCAATATGCGTTCAGCTGATGTAAATAGGTATATCAAATAGCTAATACCTATAAAGGAGAAAAACAAGTGATGTGAACGGGGCGGTATGTCCCAAAAATATAATGGGCGTTATACTCCATGGGCGTAGCAAGACGCCTGATTCGCAGTCCCTCAATTTAGACGGCGTTTTAAAAAATGCATACTAAATAGTAAATACATATAATTGCGATCCATTATTCGATGAAAGACGAGACATTGGGCTGTCAGTTCAGGTGCCTGGGTCGGTGCCTCTTAAATTTGCAAAATTAAGAGGTATTGAGCCTGGAAAGTTAGGGTAGGCGCTTTGCCCCACCCTACCCTATTCGACGAATTACGTGGGTGGCTGGCCTAGCATTGTGGGCAGTGCGTATGCTCAAGGCTGTCTCCCCCTATCTGAGCTCTTTTTAATTGAAGGAAAGAAATCACCAGAAAACGCGCTTCTAATCCGACAGTGTGCCCGTCATCAAATATATTTGAGTGCGAATTTGCGACTTTGTGGACGTAGCCAATATGCAACTACGAACTTTGAAGTATGTAAATGATAGAATAGTGCTTTGATCAAATCGCGCGCGACTCGTCCCTTTTGCACATTCTGGAAAGTCAGCGCTGTATAATATCGACCGCGGCGGCAGACAGGTCCCCCGGCCCCGAGTGTCATGCAGCTGGAATGCGACCGTGCGATTGCCGGAAAATGACCTCATCGACCCGGTCGGTACACCCGCCAAGGACAGACGATATCATATGTATGTGCTCGGAGGCATGTCACGAATGTTCGGGGATGTTGGATGCATGCTGTATTACTCCAGCTGGATTATTAACATAGGTACTGGTTTAAAACTGAGCCTTCCTAATATATAAGTTCGTCTAATTGAATGTTCCAAAAATACCCATCCGCTAGCAGTTTTTATAGGAATAGTTGGGTGAAAATCCTAATATGCTGCTAATACCGGTCATAAATATAGGTAATTGCAACATGGATCTGCAGTTATCTATAATTAGCTCCCGCACAATTCAGCAAGTAATCATGAATCGACGTTTAGCAGAGCCGATGGATCGATTGTGAGTGTTCGATTGGGCTCCTCCGGCTGATTGGCCGGGCTCCATTGGCAGCGCAGCCGCAAGTGACGTCTATTGGCCGGATTGTTTCTGTCTGGTATCGTAGGGGAGAGTGGGGCAAAGCGGCCACCCGGGGCAAAGCGGCCATCCATCGTTTTAGCCCTCCACAGCTGGCGTCAGTTCCAATTTATGATTTCCAATTATACTTCTCTTTGCGGTCGTTCGAATGAGCCAGACCGGGGTTTCAGGCCCATCGCCATTGTTCTGTGAAACACGGAAAAGCCTTTCTTGCCAGGTTACCAATTATGTTTACAATTTTTAAATGTTATTTTATTCCATAACCGTTTGGAATTTTTATAAGCGTTTTTGTCCATGCATTGCGTGGTTATCGTACATGCCTTCTACCAATTTTAATGCTTTTTACCCCACTAATAGCTGAGCTGGAATATTTTTGTCTCGGACGGTATGCGCGGGGCAAAGCGGCCGGGGCAAAGTGGCCAGCCCCCAATTGGCAATAAGTTGTTTCCATCTGGATAAAAACATTATTTATATTCAAATGTGTCGTCATGCATTCATCTTGGCCACTTTTCGGTTACATGAGTTACCAAATTATGCAATTAAATGTTTTTCCAAGAAAATTCTTTCTTTGTTTAGCAATAGGTGGGAAGATAACAAAGTAAACATCCATCTTCCCTTAAACCTTGTCACCATCAAATACCCTAGTCGTGCATGAGGCAACTATTCTGTTTCTCATATCGAGACTTGAGAAGTCGGCAGTGGCCGCTTTGCCTCAGGGATGGGGCAAAGTGGCCAATATGCTATAGGTTTAAAGTTTTGTCAATATCTCCCATATGTGAACGCCTTTGGAAATGAAACGCAGTCGGAATAAAAGACAATTTTAATAGGGATCACATTGGTATAGAAAGAATCTTTCCAAGTTTAAAAATCAAGCGTCGGCATCGTTAGAAACGTTAGGGTGGCCGCTTTGCCCCACTCTCCCCTACTCCTCGCTCGGCAGTCGGCAGGCGCTCACAATGCAATAGTAATTGGCGACAGTCAGCGAGCGACCGAATCGTCCGACAGGCTGCACAATTTATGACGCTCCGGGAAACGCATCGACGAATCGGGGATTGGGTAACGGTAAAAACACGAAATATGCTTCTCGGGCTATAGTGTAGCATGATGCGAAACGCATGTGGCAAAGCTTTTATGCATATATTTTCTGGAACTAAACTTGAGTTATTGATTCCGTTCCGCTCCTGGAAATAGAGCCTGGTAGACTGTGCCGCATAACACAATGTATTGCGGGACAGTCTGCCCACCCAGTGCAGCCTAATCTGTGCTGCTGGCGGGCGGGCTCCACCCGATCTTGGCTTGGCCCGTTTGATATCCCATAAAGTAACCAGCTTGGTGAGCTGCATGTTCGACTTGAAACAGACCGATAGCCTCCACTGCACGGTTGTGGTTTATGGACCAAACATCCAACCCTCGCGGACCCTTGCGGACAAAGCGCAAACTGCGCGGGGGAGGGGATTTCCTCTAACTACCGTCAGACATGCCCACGCCGCGCCGTCCAGCATTCGTTGGCCACCAGTCCCTATGGAGACTCGTGCCCCGATTCGGTGACGTCACAGTATTGATGGGAGGGCGGGCGCGTTCCAGAGCGCGGCCGGCCGGCAGTGCAGGCCGGGGCGGGGGCTGGACGGGCTGCTGCTGCCGCCGCTCAACACGGGAGCGAGGTAAGCGCGGGCAGGGCAGGTACTGTGTAACGGAGGATGTGTTGAGGAAGGTGGGTGATTAACTTTTACCCATTTAAATGCGATCGTTATACGTATAATGATTAATGAAGTGCCGGGCATCTATCTTTCAATTCTTTACTAATTACTATAGCTTCAGCATATAGATACGCTGAACACAGTGGCTAAATAATTTCATATTGACCTCAGTTTTCGATTACCTACAAATTTTGCCAGTGACAAATCGCATTTCAGTTGCGCATTTGGCCGTTGATTACAGCCACTTACCAATCCGACATTCTGTCTCAGTCGCTGTGTATTGAGCTGCTCTGATCTCTGGCGGCCTCTCCTCGCCACCTGCTCCGTCTCTGCCGTCAGTCATGATGACGTCCAGCGCCACAGACGGCCACTGGGGCTCCGGCCGGCCGACTAAGCCGCTGTTTCACCGGATCCCGCTGCCCACCGGTCTTGAGCGGACCCTGGAGGACCTGGCCAGGGAGGTGCTCCGCAAACAGCCGGAGGATATCCATCGCTTTTGTCACCAGTTCTTCGAGCACAGGCTCAAAGAGAGGGAGGGTGAGTGACAGAGGGTGTGCCGGGTAGGTCTTTGATTCACACAGTCATTCGAACACCAATGTCAGCGAAGAATTCACTGCGTGTGGGTATGTCTATGACGTAATATTTGTTTTTTAATTTACCACATTTAATGCTGCGTGCGAGTGGTCTTTACCGGCAGGTTGAACGATTGTTAATGACATATGGTGTACACTATAAGTGAGGCGCCGTTCACATAAAGATACAGGGTGTTCTAAAAAAAGCACGCACTCACAAACAGGGGGAATGTACATATGTATTACCTACGTGAGTGTGTAGAAGCAGGGTATGCATTACGTGTTTATAAGTGCAGCGTCTCCGATGTGTGACAGATCTGCGCAACAAGCCGGTGCTGCGCGGCGCTCCGACGTCACAGACGGAGGAGGTACTGCAGGAGGTGGATGAGGACGAGACGGCCGGATCGCTGCCCTCCACCGGCGACAGGGCCGCGCAGGTCAGTACAAATCGGTCACCCTCAGCTATAAACCCTTTAAAAAACTGCGCTACCTGATGGATAACGTATCGTTCTTTTCACTCGGTGACGACATTATAGTCTCGTTCTACGTTCTATAGAGCGTAGCAAGCTGCTCAACCTGTAAGTAGGTACTGTTATGGCGGCGGGACCAAGTCCTGAGAGAGGGATGCCGTGAAGCCATCTTCGGTGGTACTTACGCTTGAATTTCGGTCTAAATCATATCTGTGATCCGGGATTTGTTTGGAAATGCTTGGCTTGTAACGTTGAATCCACGCATACGTTTGGGTCACTGAAGTCGAACAAAGTTTTTTATATGAATGCAGAACCATAGTTCTCTCTTTTATGGTAGGCATTAAGGCGTGAATGGTTGATGAAAGGTAGGCACATTTTGCAACTCGTACGTAGGTGCAATGTAACCATAAAAAAGATGATTTTAGCCACAGAAAGCGCACAAAGATTCGGTGGCACTTTCAATGCCGCCGAATAGTGGATACAGTGCAAGCCTGCTAACCCGCCGACAGTCGCCGTGCTGACACCTCCCCCGTCTGTCGGCAGGAGCGCCATGAGGAGCGAACCCGACAGGCGGCGCTGCTGGTGGGCGCCCTCAGCGCCGCAGCTGCCGGCGCTGTCACCGTGGGGGCCGTGGCCGGCTCGGTCCGCGCCGCCGAGGCCCGGCTGTCAGCCTCTGCCGAGCCAGAGACGACAGAAGGCGCCGAGGCTGCCGACGACACGCCGGCGGACCGGGAGGACGCCAGTGCAGGTGGCGCCACCGCGGCGGACGGCGGTGAGGGCGCCACCGAGGCGGCGGAGGAAGGTGGCGCCACCTCTGACGCCGACGAGCGGCCGGGGTCGGGAGCCGGGTGGGCCGCTGCCGGGGCCGCGGGGCTGGCGGCAGTCGCTGGGGTAGGCGGTCTCGCTCTTGCCTCGGTAGTTCCCGGCTCCGAGGCACCAGAGGCGGTCAAAGACGAGGAGGAGGATCAGAAAGATGGCGGTCACGGAGAGGCCGAAGCAGCGGAGCAGGGTGAAGAAGAGAAGAACAGGGAAGAGGAGGAAGTACAGGAACAGCCAGGGGACGAGCCATCAGCGAGTCCAGATATAGCGGGAGAGGGATCACCAGCTCAATCTCCGACTCAGGACACTGGTTCGCCAGTTAAGTCACCCTATGAACATCAGTCACGAGCTCAATCATCGGCAGCAGATGCAGAAAGCCGCGCAGCGTCACCGGCAGAGCAGTCAGGGCACCAGTCTGAAGCAGAACAGGAGTCAAGGACTCAATCTCAATCAGGAGATCAGGACTCTAGACCACAATCTCAAGCGGAAGAAAAGGAGTCAATAACTCAATATCAATCAGAACAGGACTCTCGATCGCAATCTCAAGCAGAACATGAGTCAAGGCCTCAATCTCAAGCAAAACTTGTAGACTCGAGACCCGGGTCACAAACTGAGCTCCAATCCTCAAGACCTCAATCGCAAACCGGCAATGAAGGCTTAAACGTCTTCACATCCAATGAGACAGAAGAGGTCGACGCAGAAATAATAGCTGCAACACATTCGGATAGCACTGAGCTGCCGGACCACTTAGAGAGATTCCGCATTGAGTCACCGTCGGAAGAGTACAAGGCGCTCGTTCGCGCTCGACTTGGTGCCTCACCGGGTGAGATTCTCACTAAAGAACGAGAGCTTCATAGCCCAGAGACGCATCAACCGGAGGGTGATCTTCTCGATAAAGATGACCAGACTCAGCAAGACATTATGGAAGCCGTTACTACGGAAGTATCTCGTCCTCAGTCTGCTGTTGCCGATAAATCTCGTCCCCAGTCTGTTAAAGAAGAATCTCGTCCCCATTCCACTAAGGAGGAGTCTCGTCCGCAATCCACTGCTGCAGAGGGATCTCGTCCACAGTCCGTCGCTGTAGAATTGTCTCGTCCCCAGTCTGAATCTGCGCAAAGATCTCGTCCACAGTCCGTTGCCTCAGAGTTATCTCGTCCGCAATCTGCTGCTGCAGATGGATCTCGTCCGCACTCTGCTGCAGAAAAATCTCGTCCTCAATCTGCCAAAGAAGGGTCTCGTCCTCAGTCTGCTGCAGATGGATCTCGTCCGCACTCTGCTGCAGAAAAATCTCGTCCTCAATCTGCCAAAGAAGGATCTCGTCCTCAGTCTGCTGCAGAAGGATCTCGTCCTCAGTCTGCTCAAGAAGGATCTCGTCCCCAGTCTACCATGGAAAAATCTCGTCTGCAATCTACTGCTGCAGAGGGATCTCGTCCACAGTCCGTCGCTGTAGAATTATCTCGTCCCCAGTCTGGAACTGCGCAAGGATCTCGTCCACAGTCCGTAAAAGAAGGATCTCGTCCCCAGTCGGCTGCTGCAGAAGGATCTCAACCCCAGTCAGCTGCTGCATCGGGATCTCGTCCTCAGTCTGCCGCAGAAGAATCTCGCCCCCAGTCTGCTCAAGAAGGATCTCGTCCCCAGTCTACCATAGAAAAATCTCGTCTGCAATCTACTGCTGCAGAGGGATCTCGTCCACAGTCCGTCGCTGTAGAATTATCTCGTCCCCAGTCTGGAGCTGCGCAGGGATCTCGTCCACAGTCGGTTGCTTCAGAGGTTTCTCGTCCGCAATCTGCTGCTGCAGATGGATCTCGTCCGCACTCTTCTGCAGAAAAGTCTCGCCCACAGTCTGTACAAGAAGAATCTCGTCCCCAGTCGGCTGCTGCAGAAGGATCTCGACCCCAGTCAGCGACTGCAACGGAATCTCGTCCCCAGTCTGCCAAAGAAGGATCTCGTCCCCAGTCTGCTGAAGAAGGATCTCGTCCACAGTCTGTTAAGGAAGGATCTCGTCCCCAGTCTGTTAAAGAAGGGTCTCGTCTCCAGTCTACTATAGAAGAATATCGTCTGCAATCCACTGCTTCAGAGTTATCTCGTCCGCAATCTGCTGCAGTAGAAGGATCTCGTCCGCACTCTGCTGCAGAAAGATCTCGTCCACAGTCTGTAAAAGAAGGATCTCGTCCCCAGTCTTCTAAAGAACGATCTCGTCTCCAGTCAGCGACTGCAGCAGGATCTCGTCCTCAGTCTACTGCGGAAGAAGGATCTCGTCCCCAGTCTGCTGCTGCAGAAGAATCTCGTCCCCACTCTGCTAAAGAAGGATCTCGTCCCCAGTCAGCGACTACAGCCGGATCTCCTCCACAGTCTGCTGCAGAAGGATCTCGTCCACCATCTGCTAAAGAGGGGTCTCGTCCTCACTCTGCTGAAGATGGATCTCGTCTCCAGTCTGCAGCTGCAGAAGGATCTCGTCCTCAGTCTGCAGCTGCAGAAGGATCTCGTCCTCAGTCTGCAGCAGGAGATGGATCTCGTCCTCAGCCTGCCATAGGAGGATCTCGTCCCCAGTCTGCTAAAGAGGAATCTCTTCCTCAGTCCGTTGCTTCGAAAGACTCACACCCCCAGTCTGCTACACAAGGATCTCGTCCCCAATCTGCAGCTGTGGAAAGATCTCGCCCTCAGTCTGTTACAGAAAGATCTCGTCCGCAGTCTACTAAAGAAGGATCCCGTCCCCAGTCAGCAGCTCTGGAAGAATCCCGTCTTCAGTCTGCTACAGAAGGCCCTCGTCCGCAGTCTGCTGCTGTGGAAAGATCACGTCCCCAGTCTGCTACTGAAGAAGGATCTCGTTCCCATTCTGCTGCTGCAGAAGGGTCCCGTTCCCAGTCTGCTAAAGAAGGATCGCGTCCTCTCTCTGCTGGAGCAGGATCTCGTCCCCAGTCTGCTACCGGAGAAGGATCTCGTCCTAATTCTGCTAAAGAAGGCTCTGGTCCGCAGTCTGCTGCTGCACAAGGATCTCGTCCACAGTCTGCTACACAAGGATCTCGTCCACAGTCTGCCAAGGAAGGATCTCGACCCCAATCCGCAGCTGTTGACGGATCTCATCCGCAGTTCACCGCTGTAGAAGGATCTCGTCCTCAGTCTGCCGCAGAAGCATCTCGTCCCCAGTCTGCAGCTGCAGACGGATCTCGTCCCCAGTCTACAGCCGCGGTAAGATCTCGTCCCCAGTCAGCGGCTGCAGACGGATCTCGTCCCCAGTCTGTATCTGCAAAAGGATCTGGTTCCCAGTCAGCTGCAGCAGGAGGATCTCGTCCCCAGTCTGCTAAGGAAGGATCTCGTCCCCAATCAGCGGCTGCAGAAGGATCTCGTCTCCAGTCTGCTACTGCAGAACAATATCGCCCCCAGTCTGCAGCTGCAGACGGATCTCGTCCCGAGTCTGCTGCTGCAGACGGATCTCGCCCCGAATCAGCTGCTGCAGACGGATCACGTCCCCAGTCTGCTACTGCAGATGGATCTCGTCCCCAGTCTGCAGCTGCAGACGGATCTCGTCCCCAGTCTGCTACTGCAGACGGATCTCGTTCCCAGTCTGCAGGTGCAGACGGATCTCGTCCACAGTCTGCAGCTGCAGAAGAACCTCGTCCCCAGACTGCTACAGTGGAAGGATCTCGTCCCCAGTCTGCAGCTGGAGAAGCATCTCGTTCCCAGTCAACTGCTGTCGCAGGAAGTCGTCCACAGTCCACTTCTACCGCTGAAATGGCGCGTTCTCAGCTCGTTGACTCGACTGGGTCCCGCCCTCAGTCCGCTGCGGGTGTTGTGTCCCGTCCCCATTCGGGTCTAGCAGAGGGATCACGTTCTCAGTCTGTTGCCGCAAAAGATTCAAATCCTCAACATGAACCTGGCAGCCCTTCCTCGTCAAGCAGGATCACGTTGGAGCCTGTGCGGGCCGCGGTGGTGTACGACACGCTGTCGATGACCCGCTACGGCGACCGGGTGATCTCTCCGGGAGCAGAGACCGAGTACCGGGCGCAGTACCGCCGATCAGATGCCACAGAGTCACTGGCATCAATGGCCAGAGGAGGCAGCCGTGCACAGTCTGCGAAATCACAGCAGGGGACGGACTCATTGCCGGGAGAACTGCAACAGGAGAGTAGACCTCAGTCGGCAGAAGCTCATCAGGAGCAGGAGTCAAAACAGGAGAGCAGACCTCAGTCAGGAGGACTCCAACAGGAGAGTAGGCCTCAGTCAGGAGGACTCCAACAGGAGAGCAGGCCTCAGTCAGGAGGACTCCAACAGGAGAGCAGGCCTCAGTCAGGAGGACTCCAACAGGAGAGTAGGCCTCAGTCAGGAGGACCACAGCAGGAGAGCAGGCCGCAATCGGAGGGACCAAAGGAAGAAAGCCTATCGCCATCGGAAGGAGCACAGCAGGAGAGTACTGCTATGTCAGAAGTACCTCAGGGAGAGAGCAATATACATTCAGAAGAGCTTCAAAATGAGACAAGACCACAGTCAGGGGAGCCTCAGCGTGAGAGCAGGTCTCTGTCAGAGGAACCTCAACAACAGGACATAGCCCAACCAGAAGAATCTCAGAAAGGTGGCAGTTCCCTACCAGATACGGTCCAGCAGGAGAGCAGGCCCCAGACAGAGGTGCCACAACAGGAGAGCAGGCCCCAGTCAGGGGTGCCACAACATGAGAGCAGGCCCCAATCAGGGGCGCCACAACATGAGAGCAGGCCCCAGTCAGGGGTACCACAACAGGAGGATAAACCTCAAGCGGAAGAACCTAAGCAGGGGAGCAGGCCTCAATCAGGAGCAGCTCAACAAGGGAACACACCTCTGTCAGATGAACACGATAACCCAAATGCGTCGATCGCTGGTGAGCCCCAAGAGAATGTTGATAATGCCATGAACGAATCACTAATAACTTTATCGAATATTGAGGGACAGAGCTCGGTTCACTCTGCAGGCGCAGTTCGCACTTCATATGATCTGATGAAGCATGAGTTCGAATCCATGGCAAAATCGCCCCTGCATGAAGTCGATGATAGCGTGCAGCGTAGTGCGTCTCAAATGTCAGCCAAGTCCCTCACCGCAGATGCTGCTGTAATGGGAGTGGAGTTGACCTCCACTCATGACCAGCATGGTGACCAGCTCGTAACCTCGGAACTAAACGGAAGCAGACCAGCGTCCTCTACACCTGAGACTAAAGAACCGGAGACAGAGCCGGTTGTAGCCGTTGAAGAGGGTCACCAAGCTGATGAAGATGGCAGTCAGCTCGACCCCAACCCGGTGGCTTCCAGCCCACACGGAGACGAGACAAAACTGCAGGATATCGCACTACCTGAGCAACAAGAGCTGTCTCACTCGGAAGTAGACGGCTTATCCCCTCGGCCACTGGATGCATCATCAGAGCACCAGAACATCGAATCTTCAGAGATAGATCATGCGTCTGTGAACCAGGATTCTGAATCGACGCATGAAGAGTTCTCGAGTATGCAGCCAGAGGTGTCCTCTCTCAAACTGGACATTTCGTCCCCTCTGCCGAACGATTCGTCACTGCAGCCAGACACACCTTCTCTACAACAGGATGCCTCGTCAGTGCAGGATGGCCCATCGCCTCCTCCAGACGACGCCTCGTCCCCTCAGCCAGGGACGCTGTCTCCGCAGCCAGCCGATGCAGTCGAGAGTGCGCACGCTGATCACCTGGTGGCCTCAGACGACGAATACGACCCGCTGGCTCTCACCCAGTCAGTGATTCTTCCCGTGGGCCTCAGCGGTGGCCGACTGTCCGTCCAATCCGAGAAGGCCAGCTCACCGTTTCCGGAGGTAGCGAACGAGCGCTTCAGTCCGTCACCAACTGGGGTTAAGGATCAGACAGAGGACACAACGGAACCAGGTCTGCTGGATGATGGACCAGAAACACAAAACCGTAGTGCTACTTTTGACCTCAGTCAGGGTGACAACGTCTTGCTCGATTCTTCGCTCGAGCGACAAGAAGAATCCCGTGCTGAAAAAGATCTCGATAAAGGAAGCGTTGACCAAGTGGATGGTGCGGCAGTGCCGGATGAAAATGAGCGTGCAGTCAGCGAAAATGTTGAAGATGATCAGCAGACTTCAACCTTGAATCAGACACCGAATGCTGAAGAAGCACGCGTGTCAGACAATGCCGAAACCAACAGCGTAATCCCCGAAGCCAGCACATTGGCCGATGCAAAGGAGGTTGATGCCGGTCCTTCACTGACCGCAGTTGCTGCATCAAAGCTCAACGTCATATCGCCTACACCAACGCAGAATAACAGCAGCCCGGAGAGTCTGACAAAGCCCAGCGACGACGACCAGTCCTCCCACCTGGCCGTGCCGGCGGTGGGTGCCATCGGCTCTCTGGTCGGAGGCAGCGCTGGGGCCCTTGGCGCCCTCACCAGACGTCCGGAAAGCATGGAGAATGAGTCTGAAGTGTCTCAGAGCAGCGCATTGCCGGCTACTGAGCAGTCAGAAGCAAACCTGGAAGTGGACGGTGAGAGAGGAGATGCCGAGGGCCAGGAGACCGAGAGCTGGCTCAGCAGAGCTAAGAAGGAAATCAAAGGAGTGTTCACAGGAGATGAGGATCAGCAGTCCAACAGAGAGGACCCATCAGGGACAAATGGCAATGTTACGGAAGCCGAAGAAGAGCAAGAGTCTGGCAGCTGGCTTAGCAAGGCTAAAGATGAAGTCAAGGGTGTGCTTTTCGGAGACGAGGATAGAAACGAGGGGGATACAAGTGACGGCTCCAAACCTCAGATAAGTGACAATGAACATCAGGAGAGTGATGCCGGAACTCAGAATGGCTCATCAGAACCACAAACCGAAGAAAAGTCTGGAAGCTTGCTAGACAAGGCTCGAGCTGAAATAAAAGACATCTTTACGGTCGGAAAGGATGGACAAGAGCAGGATGAATCCAGTAAGGATGATGGAAAATCGTTGAGCGGCCAGACCTACAAAGCAGAACACTTAGAAGACAGCACGCAAGAACGGGAAAATTCTGAAAGCCTGTTCAGTAAGGCCAAGAATGAAATGAAAGGTGTCTTGTTTGGGGACGAGGTAGACGACAAAGAAGATGAAAGTGGATCCGAATCCCACGACGCTCCTTCTGGATCTCAGCACGACAGCACTCGGCCTCAGGAGGAAGGCGCTGCTCTGGAGCAACAATCAAACGGTGAAGAGAAACACGGAGAGGACAGTGAACAGTCAGGAAGCTGGTTTAGTCGAGCTCGTAATGAGCTGAACAGCACTTTTCAAGATCTAAAAAAGGATGTGAAGGACACGTTTACATTCCCAGGCTAAGATTTGGATGACAATGGATGATTATTAAATTTAAACTGTTTAGGTACTGAACACCTGACTGGATTAACTATGTGTGTCACATATTTACAGCACAGGCTTATGCAGTTACAAATCTCCAGAGACCTGCATAATCTGTGCGATTGTTCACGTTTCTTGGTATGCCGTTCCATTGGAGGCTGTCATTACAGCATTATGCTTCTATTGGAAACACGATGTGCACCTCATTCACAACGCAACAATACACGTATGATTGTTAACTGTAAAGCCCACTTAATACTTATGGGCTTATCGCTGATCAGTGTGATTAGTGTTAGGCGGGAGAAGGTGAAGACTCTTGAGAGTGATTTTAAATAAGTGTGAAATATTCGCCCATGCATCGAAGTGTTAACGAACATATTTTTAACATTTTACGGGACATGCGAGCTCTTGACAATAGCAGAAATGGTCAGTCGCATCATCAAGGACCGAGGACGCTTTCAAATTTTTAACTATAAATATTTTTAATAAACAGGTAATTGGGAAAAGGCATTGGCGACGGCATCGAGTGTGATGTTGACATTGTTAGTCGTTTAGCTGTGATTGCACCTGCTACTTATTGGTAATGAGTTGGTTAACTCGTGTTCACTCAGCACGTGGACGTGCATGTTTAATTGATATCACCGTTTCACTGAGTTAACAGCCACCTGTTACGGAGCGGGAAAATGCCGAGTTTATTTAGAGGTGCAATATGATATCATTGTGTTGAGTAATAGCATATGTAATAGACATGCGTGTCCTACTCTAAGTGTTCCAAAAACTGTTCTGTGTTCATCTTGCTTTCGTTTTCTGCCGAGTACCAAATAAACTATATAAAAAGAAACAGTGCCTTTGCATCGGACGACTGATACCGACTAGCAGCACTCAACATCCGCCCTTGGCTTCCCCCTGCAGGACTAGCTCACCCACATTCTTACACACACATTACGAGTACACCTTGTCCGGGCTGACAGTCACCCTCACCGCGGTGTGGGCGACCGCTCCTGGTAGCTACGAGGCAACCGGTAGTGGGGGCAAGTTCTAGATAAGACTACATCCTCTCTGGGGTAACCGTTTGAGGTGCCAAAGAAACATTACCGTTCCACTGCACCGGGACGGTCTCTGCGGCTGAGGCGCACCGTTGATCCGCATAGACCAGTGTCTTTATCCGATCTAATCGTCGCAACAACAGTTCATCTTTTTGGCCGAAATAGATCGCCCCAATGAGACATCAAACGGGATACAAGCTAGACTGTCCCCGAGAATATTTACCCGATACAGTAGGTACCTATGTTAGTTGCCCAAAAGTCTCTGTATTTTGCTTCTACTCAGGCGAAAACAAATTACACAAAATAGGTAAAGGTTGAACTTCTAATGGCTAGTCCACCGACACGTCGGGTCGTGAATCGCATTACAGCCAGCACCGCTCACCTTGACCTGACCTTACCCGAGGCCGACCCCGGCCCGGACGGAAGGGTCAGCCTGTCCCGTCCGGCTGCGGTCAGTGTTCTGTGAAGTGGCCGCCCGGATGTGCGTGGTGGTGAGGTGAGCTGTGCGGTAAGATATGCCCGGGACAGTGAGGTTCGGTGAGAAGGTGACCTCCGTTGGATCAGACGGCACTGTGCGGATCATTGCTACGCATCATGTTCTAGGTGAGTCACAATCATTGCACTGAGTACTTGAGTAATTATCTAGTTTGAGTTGAGTACATCCAGCCTCGAGGTATGATGCAATTGAATGGAGTAGGTGGCAGAAGGGAAGAACGCTCTACTATACACTGGGTTTAGGTTTAGGTTACAGCAAACTTCCGTCTCTGCTACTGGATAGCCCACTCCGGAAGTAATGACTGCGACGAGGATGAAATGACGGCACGGGTATCGGAGTCGGGCTGAAATCTATTTACATATTAAAATTAGGCATGGCTTATGCAATCCGCTCAACCATTCAGCGACCTTCACCTATCTGGGTTTCCTTGTTTCCTTGTGATCAGGTAAATTATCTTACGCTTCACAAGTTACAACAAAGAAACCAAGGATATCAATACTTGAAACGCGTTTTAGTTGCTGTAGTTAATCGATATGCGGCCACCCGGTGTCTTATGTTTGAACGGATAGCTTTATACACTTCTTAGCAATGTTTCCTTTTTATTCCAATTCGGCTCGCCGCGACTCGGCCACTGCATTGCGTCTCAGCAGCACAGCAACTCTTCCTTCACTGAATTTTCCACTGAATCCCGGTTCATCTGAGAGGATCGGCCACTCGGGCAGTCTCTGTTCCCCGGCCAAGTATCAAGAGACCAACAAAGCGCACCGAACGCCCCGGACTGGCCATGATTTAAGCGGTCAGAGACGTGACAGAGAATCCAGATGAGCTTCTTTCCGGCCAGCACCGTCGTTTGTAGTGGCTAACGACGCTCAAAAATACCCCCAGAAGCCATTTTGCTGATTGCCCGAAGCATCTGTGTGGAAAGATTGCCAATGATTCATGGCGGTCGGTCTGCCGGCGAGTGGGCCGGCGCGGGCCAATCCAATCGGCCGCCGGTGCCGCCGCCGCCGCCCGCCTAATGCATTCAAATGACATGCAAATGGAGCGTGGCGTCGTCAGACGTAAGGAAGCGCGCCGCCGGAGTGGAGGATTTGCGGTCTAACGACGGCCATCAGACGGCGGCCGGGCAGGCCGGCATCATGGCGGCGCGCATCAGCCACTCGTTTTCAGACCATCAATCAGCGAATTAAATCGTCAACGGAGGCATCTCATCCGGATAAGAGCGGCCGGCGGCGGAGCCGGCCCGCAGCCGGAGCACGGTTTAGTGGAGACGGCGCCGCCAGGGCCGCAGTGAACTGGCCAGAGTTGATGCAGAGAAGGGCGGCGGGACGGGCAACGTCTGCGGCAGGCGGTGGGACCTCTGTAGGAGTCACAGAGGAACTTGTGTCCTGTCCGTATTCTGGCTGTTTCTCATAGCCTCTATGTAGTTTGAAAAATCAGCGACTAAAAAATCAAAACATGTTGAATTAACGTAACGTTCCTCGACCTCGTCCTCCTCCGTGTGTATGGGTGTATGTGTCCTTGTGTGCGTGTGAGTGCGTGTAAATCGCGTTTGTGGAAAAAAATTCTGCGATGCAATATTGTAATGGATCTTACATGTTAAATATACATTGCTAGGTCTGCGAAAAAAAATTAACGTAATAATTAGGTTGCAATGATTGGCGCTGGACTGCATTTTTACATTTGTGGGAATGATGGGATGACGGATATTGCCTTGATTTCCTCTACAAACAAATATTCTGGAACTTTGGATCTGGTTACCCGGATGACTTAATCAGCCCACATTTTAATCGGTTGAACGTTAAAAATAATTTAGGTAGCCGCAATAAGACGTAGAACCAGGGCCACGCCAATTGCCGATCCTGAATGATTTGGCCCACACTGACACTGTGCGCCACCCATTTGCATCTCATGGTCTGTAGTCGTTCCGATATTTACATCTCATTGTATTCACTGATGAGCAGCTACTCAGTGGAACCTCGTTAGGGAGCCCTGGTAACATTATCTGACTGGTGATTACGAGATTGATAGCCTCATCCTTACAATACGCACTGTGGGTTAGCAATAAGACGTAAGCGAGAGACTCACGCATATGACGGATGCTCACATGTGCTCGTTGGGGGCTGCCCACCCAGCCACTGCCGGGGGAGGGGGGGGGGGGGGGGGTCAGGTCGTGACGGATGGCTCCTCGGGGAGTGTCCTCTCGGCCCGATGACGCTCCTGACTCGGTGGTCCATCAGTCATGACGGCGAGGCTCCATTAGACGGCCAATCACAGCGATGGTCGTCACTGACGTGCCCGACTGATGTGAGGTCGCGACCACGTCAGTGTCGTACACGTGATGCGTGGTGATGTGCTAGCATTGTGCGGATTGGTGTCGTGCCGTGCCAAATTAGCGTCATTACAGCGAATAACAGACGTAATAAATGTTTTATGCCTTTATAATAAAACGATTGAATTCCAAGAAATATTTGTGAATAAGATGGGAGAGAAATTGATCAAGATCATTAACATGGCACAAATATATTTTATAGCAATTGAAAAGACCGAAATACATAATATTTCGAATTGCGTATTATAGTGTATTTCGGTCTTTTCAATGGTTAAAATAACACATTTGTGCCATGTTAATGATCAATTCCTTTTCCATCGGCCGTCTTATTTCCAGTAATAATTCCCAAAAAACATCATCTATTACATTAAATATTTGTGAAGGTATAGGTAGGTGGGGCATTCCACGATAGATCGTACCAGGCCCGTCACCCTCATCTCTCAGATTTTAATGAAAATCGGTCCTAGGGGTAATCATAGGCCCCAAAGACGCCTGGCAAAATATCAGACTTCTCAGATCAAAACTTTTTGAGTTATATTGCATTACATTTTTTTAACTTCGGTATGTAACGGTGAGTTTGATGGCCTATAACTCAAGAACGGGTTAAGCAACCAACAAAAAGTAAACGACACTAAGCTTGCGATGAATCAAAATTAAATATTACTATTTAAAAATTCCAAAGAAAAAATTTCATTGTTGAGCAAAAACCTTAATCTTTTTTCATTTGCCTCTAATGACTTTTGGGACAAAATTTTTTTACATTTTTATTTTTTCAAAATAATCTTCATGTCATTGCAAATCGACATGCAAAAAATTAGAAAGGTGTTCTTTCTATAAGTTCCTCATTTTCCCGCAAACAAAATGGGTTTCGGAGGGGTTGATACGACCCCAGCACGCCGTTTCGCTTCTAATAGAGCTAGAGCCTCGCGGAAAAAACGAGCGTGTGTGCCGTTACAAGTCGCAGCGATTGGTACCCGATTTTAAGGTCTCAGCTTAACCGGTAGCGTCTGAGGTCAGGTCACGTGACTGAAGTTACGGGTTCGGTTTTTAGTAAATAACTTCGCAAAAAATGGCCGCAGAGCCGCATTTTGGCATCATTGTGTTCGCCTAGCTCAGGTGCATCGAATGGTATACTTTTTGCTAGGGTGAGGTCAACTTAAGTAGTTGACCTCGGGTCAAGGTCAGATCAGAGCCCCTCAGGTCACGAAGCTGGGCAAAGGGTATCATATGGCATATCATTCGATTCGGAAGGTCTTCCCGAGTCCATTGGTGGCTTTCCCGACTCTCTAGCTCCATTTGATCGGGAGTTATTGACGAAAAACTCGTACGACCCTAGTGACGTTATAAATGACGTCACGCAAGGTTAACAATGCAAAAGTAAAGCATTGGACTTTGCAAGGAGTGCATGAAATCACGATACCATGTACGTGGGATAGTTTTAGATCATTCTCGGCGCCAAAATAACAGTTTTTATATTTCCCCATTGATTTATAACAGTGATGTCACGTGACCGACCTGACCCCATGTAACCTTGAAAAAATCCCAGATATACAAGTTGTGAGACCTCTGGAGGACACCATGTATGCGTCCTGTACCTTTCATCTCGGACAGCTATGGTCATTGGCGTCCAAAACAATGTCAGAACCAAGCAGCCTTTTTCACCCTCGCGCTTATAGGAAAGAGGGTTGAATGAACCCTCTTTTCACTTTTTCAGATGACTCAGACTTGAATTGAAATTTCAGCAACCCGTGATGTCACTAGGCAGCTTTACCACGCCATTTGTGAGCTCCCCTCCCGAAATCACTATTCGAAACCGTTATCGTGACGTAAAATAAATACATTTATAGAAAGAACACCTTCCTAATTTTTTGCATACTTCTTAACAATGAGCCAAATATTTTTTTAAAGAAAT
This sequence comes from Amphibalanus amphitrite, assembly GCF_019059575.1. Lineage (NCBI taxonomy): Eukaryota > Metazoa > Arthropoda > Thecostraca > Balanomorpha > Balanidae > Amphibalanus > Amphibalanus amphitrite. Next base: position 82,132 of record NW_024882094.1, read on the forward strand.
AAAAATTCAAAAAAATTTGGTCCTTAAGTCCAAAAAATACAAATGAAAGAAAACTCGATATGTCATATATCAAAAATAGCGTATTTTTCGAAATTTCAAAAATACATATTAATCTCTGTTTCATTGCAAGTTCAATGTTATATAACATTTGGCATTTGAATAATCCGTCTTAGAGTTACAGCCCGCCAAACTTAGCGCTGCAAAGCAAGATCCAAAAAATGTTATACACCATAACTCAAAAAATACTTATCTGATAAGCCTGAAATTGTTACAGGAGGATTCAGAGCCCCTGATTACCCCTGAGACCAATTCTCGTCAAATTCGGAGAGATGAGGGTGTCAAATTGGAAAAAGGTGGTACGATCTATCGTGGAATGCCCCAGGTACCAAAATTTTTAGGTGTTTCATAGTTAATCCTTTCGAACACATCGTAACGCAGTCGTTTGTTAATACGCGGATTATTTAGCTTTACATTTTCGAAAACTACATATATAAATCCTTAACTTCTATGGGAAATTTATTCTGTCAATTGCATTTCCTTTGCAGCAGTTGGAGCAGTCCTGAACAGAGAACAGGATTCTTAATTTATTACACCGTTCTGACTGTGTAAAACTTTGTGTTGAATATGGGCTGCTCAGCGAAAACCGAGCACTCTACGACTGCAAAAGTCTTCGTGTATCACATCTTCAGTCTCTTGATCGCGAGCCAAACTCAGTTAGGAAAGAACACAACTCGGCGCCGCTGACTTATTAGTCTGCATTATTCATCCAACTGCACACAAAGGAGGTCGTGACGGGCGTTAAACATCTCTGATCGCGCTTCTGGTGAGCAATGCAAATTTGTTTAGCATGCAGTTTCTATTTGTTTTTACTTTTTCCCGGCTCTGGTCATTCGTGCCAGAAACTGGCGGGAATTTCGTTAATAAATAGGCAAGTAGGAAATTAACGCTTTGAACATTGATGGTTTAGGTCAAGATACCTATAAGAAACAGGTAGATCCGATGTTTGAAAGTAAAGCCCCAGTCACAAATTTGACGCACCTGTGACATTTCCTGACACCCACGTGACTATTGTATTAACTTTTGTGTTTTGCGATGTTTTGACCTTATTTAAAGTACTGAAAGCTCAAAATGTATGATTAATGTTGTTTAAAGCAGCATATTAATAATTATGTTTGTAAATTATCGATAAGCTGCTTATAGCAGGTCACGTGATTGCTACCAGATTATGTGCTCAGAAAGCATCTTTTCAACTTCGATTTTGAACAATTTTTACCTCCTTTGAGGCCAAATGATGGACGGTTTGAGGCACACGATGAAATGCTGAATCTATTGATGCCAAAATTTGTTCGTTTTTTGCATTTTTAGACTAGTATATCCTGGCTCAAACTTTGACCAGTTTGTGTGTAAACCCTATGGTGAAGGGAAAACTTCACGCCCAGCAGACGCCATTACAGTGCTGCCAAATCGTGCTTGGTGGGGGTCGGTTTAGGTGACGTGAACACCGGAGTGTTGATAAACTTACCTGAAGCATAATATTCTTGTCTAACTTTCTGCATTAAAAACTAAACATGCAAAGCAAAAATTCAGCTCATTTTGGTTTTAATTGATTGTGTTTTACAAAAAGGCTTGACATGATTGGAGCCAGAATTGCTTCGTGTTCCAATTTTCCACAAAAAACTATCTTGCGTAACTGATGTCCCTACGCCTGTGTGGCCAGCACATACATCCAGGAAATGACATCAATCGGACCAATCACGTCCCTCTCCACCCGAGGCGCGTCAGGTCCCCGATCAGTCCTCCCTCCCTCTCCCCTATCCTTTCTTCTATAGCTCGTCTCTCTCCGTTCTCTCTCCCTCGCCGCTGGCGGGCTTTAATCGTGGCCACGAGAGCTCCGTTAACGATCCGGCGGCCGCCGTAATTAGCCCAAGATTAAACCGGTGTCGCGCGATCCATTAAGGCAGTTAGCGTTAATTAAACGGGCTCTCGTCACGGGCGTTCGTTAGCGGTGCGTCCTCCGCAGCCAGCTCGAGCAGGGCGGGGCGAGCGGCCACCCGAGCCGGCCGACTGATCGGAAAATGGCGCTCACCGGCACACTCAGCCAAACGGAGGATGGAAACAGAGGCAGCTCCTGTGTTGAGCTCACGTCTCACGTTGCGTGGTGGGTAGTTCGGATTTTGCAGTTGGTAAAACAAAAGTGCATAATGCTCAATTTTCAAGCTGTTGGTCGTTTCGAAATGCCTTTTTTCTTACATTTTGCGCATGGAATTGCAACGAATATGATTTTGTGCGATTCAATTTTTAGTTCTTAAGCATTTTATTGCCTTGAAGGAGGGTGGCTTTTTAATAAAGTTAACGTTTGGTAATGTCCGTCTAAGATTTCTGCGACTGAGCATATATTGTTCTTACAGCTTGAACAAAAAATGATTTTTTTTAGTCAAAATAATTCTTTTATATTTTATGACCAAGAGACTCGCATCTTCATGGATTGATGTTGGATATATCTAGATGTATGCACAATACACACTGTAGGTACGCCAATGTGTGCGATAGCATTCAGCAATAAGCCAACTAACTGGAATTGCATTAGCTATCTGAGCTTCCGAGAATGCTCCCCCGTGCTGGCGAGTGAACGTTGGACTTTTGTCACAAGATCAGTCGCTAAATATAGGTCCACCATGGCAACCATGAACCAATGAATTACGCGCATTCAACACGTGGTCATAGCCGTCAGTGACTCATTTGCTCCGCTGTAGGCTTTGACTCATCCTACTTTTCTGAGTTTTTTTTTTTTTTGAAGACTCATTTTCATCAGCAGGGACTTTTAAATAAGATGGGTTTCCTGAACCCTCAGCAAAGGAATGAAATGTGAAATAAACTCGCAAATATGGGTACATCAAATAGGAACCAAAGTAAAACTTAAGCGACGATGAAAACGTTGTCACAAGCGGCACTCTACCTGTCTAGCACCAAAATATGTGCACATGACACGGGATAAAGCAAAACACCGCCTACCTTCGTGTATACGGTAAGAACACCATGTCAAAAGGCAATCTAACTCTCTTTGTGGCATTCCAATGCATTCCAGTTTCAATGCGGCATTGCCTACACATGTATTAGACTTATTCGAGCATGCCTTTTATTTTGTCTTGAAATAAACACACAATTGAAATCTGCCCCGTGGCGTTTACCAAACGTTTATTTATTCGAACGTTTCGTGGTGGGAGCCCGTATAAAAATATAATTGCTCCAGTTATCGATGGTATGGTCACGACTACGAGACGATTGCAGTGTGTTTTATAAAAACAGATGGAAACAGTTGCGAGTCAGGTGGGTGGGTCCGACCATGTCCAGATAGGTATGTAGTTTTTGGAACCATAAATCTTCTGCTTCAAAATATGTTTTGGCTCACCGTATGAGCTAATCTTTATGCGTTATGTTGATTTTCGAATAAGAAGCGAGAATGAGGCGGAAAGCCTTCGATGTTTTAGCTACCAAAAACAGTCTTTTGTAATGCTGTAGATTCGTCCCTTCCCAAAACTAATTCCCTCTTTCCTCCTCCTCTCTCTCTTTCTCTTCCTCTCTCTCTCTCTCTCTCTCTCTCTCTCTCTCTCTCTCTCTCTCTCTCTCTCTCTCTCTCTCTCTCTCTCTCTCTCTCTCTCTCTCTCTCTCTCTCTCTCTCTGTCTCTCTCTCTCGCCGTGACAGAGTCCCACGGTAGGTAGGTTTACCTGGCACCTACACTCATTGTCCGCATTTCTCCACTCTGCAGCCCCCTCTCTCCCTCTCTCCCCGTTTAGTGCCTCTCTCCAGCGCCAATCGGCTGTGCCGCGCGGACAGCACAATGAGATAATCGCATTTGTGGATAGGTAGCGTGCTCTGACCAATCAGCGGCTGGCGCGCGGCTATAGATCCAATCAGCCCGCGGGCCGATCGGATTACGGGGCGCTCATGCGTCGGCGCCGCTCGGCTCTGCCGACTTATCGAAGCACCATGACGAGCGCTAACCGAGTTTGGCGGCGGCCGATCCGGTTAGTCGTCCCCGGAGAGGCGCCGATCAGGTTAGCGCTGCAGGTGATGATGAGAAAACCTGTTTGTCGAATTGATCAAGACCCGAAGCGAGGTAGTTCAAAGGCAATGAGCGGCAAATGCTGAATAGAGAGTGATTTTCCGGCGTCGTTTACATGTGATCGACCGAGGCGTGTTGACATTGGCGCCAATTGGCTTTCGGGTGTGCCGGTGAACACACACCGGGCGGGGGGAGTGGAGGGGTGTGGGGTTCTTGTTGGAATTTTCTAGCACAAATCCAAATACTTCAGCTGTTCCCGTGCCTTACAAACACACGCTCGGTAGAACAAAAATGCTCCCTTCGTTTTTATTTCGCTGAGGGGGCGTTGGTTCGTATCGTGTGCTGTGTATCTTTCCTAAATCTTAATACTGCAGCCAAGCTTCTTTCACAATGAGTCGGTTGTAAAAATAGTTTTTGTGGAATGAATATGCCGCAGAGTACCTACAGCATATGTAACATTTATTGAACACCACAAGACAAGCTCACTAGGCATTTCTACGGACTATTTTCTTTCCGAAGACTACCAACGCTCAATGGACGCAGTTCTTCACTAGTCTTGCCTAGAATAGAACCTCAAATATCATGAGCCGCACGCCGGTAGCACGATGGACTGGGAAAATGTGCCGTGGAGCTGCACTCAACAACAATAGTACTCGCGGTACACGAGCCATGTCGCACCTTAAAGCAATATGATAATGTGTAGGTGACGCTTTGACTTGGAGCGCTAAGTCCTGCTACGGGCATAACTCACTGGAACTGTATGTAATGTGGAACGCGACTATCGACTGCAACGGCCAACGGCGAACGACAGCGGTGTATCGGGGGCTGCCACTCGTCACATCAATTCGCCACGGCTGTTTCCCGACCATCAGGTCATCACATCATTTATCCGTACATCACTGTCGACACAACACTCACCAGCACCAAACATCCCAGCGCCTCCCTCTCGTCTGTTTATAATGACCCGCAACGGCAAACGAGAGGTATTTAAAGTCTGACACAGAAACAGTGTCTCCTTAGTTTAGAGATTACTGGCATATTCTGATGGCATCTACAACTTCTACAAGAACTACTCCAGTAATGCGTTTCCTTCTTTGTTTTAGGTGCTACAGAATTCCAAAAGAAAGTTTAATTTTGAGCATCGCTTAGTGTTCCCGTTGCTGAAATATCTTACACTGGCAACATACACAATGACAAGCACACGTTAACATCCGCGAACTAACAATGGCGCTGGCACCCGTCACCTTATACGACATACCATCGGATCAATCACCCTACACAACGCACGATGCCCGGACCCGTCATCTTACACAACGTATGGCCTATACATAAGATCCGGGTCTCGTGCAAACTTGCTGACACTGAGCACCCCCTCTGCGCGTCTCGGTCCGAAGCTGCTGAAATCCACCGGAGCAGCGACCGGCTCCTGGCCGGACTCTGCCGTCAGCCGCGGCTCCGGCTCCGGCTGCCGCTCCCGGTCTGCTTCCTGCTCCGGCTCCCGTTCCGGCTCCGGCTCCGGTTCGGGCTCCGGGGTGGGCCGCTCGTGCGCCGCGTCACTCTCGGCCGAGTCGCTGTGTTCACAAACGTCTACCTCGGGATCCTCGGCTTCTCCCGCGCCGCCGCCGCCGCCCCCACCACCCGAGACCTCACCGCCGCCGGCGGCAGCCTTCTTCGCCTTACCGTCCTGGGAGGAGGCCTTCTTGCTCCGCTTCCACTTCATGCGCCGGTTTTGAAACCAGATTTTCACCTGGAAGAAATATGTGTGTTATGGAAGACGGTCTACAAAAATAGTCGTCAGGGATTGCCAGCCACTTCAAAAGTCAAAGACGGCCATCTTCTGTCACGGGAATTATCTTTCTGTCCAATATTTGTAATTGCATGTAAGTGATAGCGTGAGCAAACATCCATTGTCCTCTGCTCTCAAAGCTGCGCTGTTTCACCGAACTGTCCGTTTCAAGTGGCTCACACAAACGTCGGATTAGTGTGATACAGATCGGTAGCTGCAATATCGCGCCGTGCAAATGTAAGTACGCCAATGAGGCGCCACACTCCACTGCGGCACACGCGCTTCCGAATCGAGGGTCGGATGTATCCTGTTCGGCTCAAGTGTTCTTCGTAGTAATGGCTACTATGTGCGGCTCCGGCTCGATAGCGGTAGATATCGGTAAAATTTGCCGAATAAACGGTGACAGTTGATGAGTTCGACAGCCGGAAGGACAAAAAGGACATTGCTGATAAAATTAGCAATTCTCGACTTTGCCCGCGGTAGCGAGTAATGAAGTTTTATCCAATCTTAGTTATGTCTTTGACTTTCTCGCCTGAAGTTCGCGTTGTGTAAGGCCCGAGACGTCTAAGATTAGGTGTGGAGCGTCATGTCTCACCCTGACAATGCGGTGTCTCACTGTGTCTCGCCCACCACCTTTGGCTATGTCTCACTAACCTGAGTCTCGGTCAGCATCAGGCTGGTGGCGACCTCGAAGCGTTTCGGCCGCGACAAGTACTTGTTCTGTCGGAACTGGTTCTCCAGCTCCAGCAGCTGCTGGCTGGTGAAGGCGGTGCGCGGCCGGCGCGTCTTACCCAGCAGCGCGTGCTGGGCTCCACCTGAGGACGGAGCACGGCGGTGGCGGTCAGGGGAGGAGGCGACATCGCGGCTGTGAGTGGTGATGACTGATGGTGTGGGTCCTCGGGAATTGGCCAGGTTCTTGATATTCATTTGTTGAATGATTAAGCTTCACATCTTCCTTTTCCACTAATCGTTTTAATGCGATCGAGAAACAAATGCTAAAAAGATACGCGCTGCACAATAATTCGATTGAGCATTAATGAATGTCACCCAGAGATTAAATGCCACGTGTAAATCAAATGCAGCTCAGCTCAAACTGTGCCATCCCTCACACATATCATTGTTTTCCCACTATAACTGAGTTCGCCAGGTGTCTGGCCTCAATACCGCCGCGTCATTACCCTCTGAATGCGCTGCCCTGGTGCCGTCAGCTCAGTTGCACTGTGCCCGGGGCAGCCTCCCGCTGCGCGCTGCGCCGCTGTCGCCGCCGCGCCCGTTCACGCGCCATCAATGTCTCAGCACGTGGCGGCCATTAGGTGGCGCGCGCCGATTGTGTGGCCGATGCGCCGTAACTGTCTATTGCCGCCGAAATCACAAGTGGCCGCGCGGGGAGCGACGCCGAGTCGGCGGCGCCTGATGCCGCGCCATTGTTGTGCTAATTTAATATGCGGCAAATTGATGGTATGAATAGCTAACGCACCGTGTAATAGGCTAATGACACGCCGACGGATTAAGGTGGGGGAGCGGCGCGGCGCGCGCGCCGGAGTGGCCGCGCCTGCGGCCGGGTGGCACCCCCGCGAGCGCCAAACGTTGGCAAACACCGCTTTGTTATATTTATGCGCCATGGCCGGGCTAATTGATACGTGATGGGGAGCTGGGTGGCTGGCCGGGCCCCAGATGTCACGCTCTGAGCGGCGGCCGTCAGCACCCAGTACTCGTGTGCGGCGGGGGCGCCCAGTCGACACAGCGGCGGTCCCCAGTCCTCGTGTGCGGCAGAGGCCCAGTCGACACAGCGGCGGTCGGGTAACGGGTTAAATTCATTGGCGGCGCTCACAAAGAGCTCAATGGCTCAGAAGGCAGCCTATCGGCGGGTCAGTGGGTGGAGGCAGTTCACGCTCAATCAGGTCTCCCTGGAGAGATTTGACCGGACAAAGAAGATGGATGGGCTCAGTAGAGCATCCTCGATGTAGGCCAGTGCAAGAAGTCAACTTTCAAACCTGATTAAATGCAAACCTTTTTTAACGTTACGGAGTCTTTCGTTTTAGACAACAGGAGTTGCTTCTGCAGCTAGGGTGTTGAGAGTGGACAATGGGCAGGCTTGCGATTGCTACGAAGGAATGAGTCATGTTACGGTTCTGCATTGCAGACGGCATGCTGTGCTGTTTCTTGATTGCTCATGGTATGCTCGTGAGCTCGTGGGGTTTGCTGATATACTGAAGCAAAACCGTAACTTACTGAAAGGAGGCAATGATGGAAAGCTGTCATACTGAGGGGTTAACGCTCTTCATATTTGGCTGCTTTTAATTTGAACGCCGAAAATGATAATTTAAAACGGAAATTAGGTTCCGTTAGCCACTGCAGCCGGAAACTTATACTGAGAATGCACTGACCTTTGAATTTTGTGAGCCGGTCGGAAATATCATTCAGCTTTTGGAATAAGGCTGGATGGTGGAAGATAAAAGATTAACTTCTTGTCATCTTCAACTCTTTGACAAATAAATGAACAAAAATGTCAACATTACCGAAATAATCACCGCTATTTCTTCAAAGAACTATTGCTTTTTAAAAATGTGTTTGACGCATGCAAAAAGGATTGTCAAACTCCATAGATGATATTGAGTAGATTGTTCTGAATTTTCCGTTTTCTTGATCAAACGCTTATGACATAAAAACATCGTATCAAGAAGTCTGTTGTTTCTGCGCTCTTCCCGGTCGTCCCCTGAGGTGCCACGCGCCTCTCGCGCCTCCCTCTGTTCCTCGCAGCCTGTTCTTCACTCTCGCCCAGTCCCGAGGGACAGACGACACGGCCCGTGCCGAGACGCGGCACGGTGCCGGCATACAAAGCCCGGCGCGTGGAGCGAAATTTTCCGCACAACTAGGCGGCGGCGGCGGGCGGGCGGCGGGCGGCGCTGGCGGCGGGGCGGGGGCGGGGGCGGCGCCGACTCTCCACTCTCGACGCGGTCCGTTCAGCCACATCAGCGATATTGAGCGGTATCCGAGAGACGGCCGCTCAGAGCGGGTCCGCCGATCGCCGCCGAGCCGCCGAGCTGTCCGGTTCGCCGGAGAGTGAAAGGAGTTCTGCTAGATATGCAGTCGGATGGAGACGATTGTTAACTTGTCTGCAGCCGGTCAGTAAGAGATACGTTACATGATGATCAGCCGGAAACCGTTGATAGTGCTCGGGTGTAATGATTCGTGACCTTTTAGGAAAATTGCTTTTAGTCCAAGATCCACGGAAAACAAACATGGACACAGGGTTTCGGCTGCATTATGCTGTTGAAGATTTCAATGACCTTATGCATTAAACGGTGATTTAAAATTTTTCAATGTTATTCTACATAATTAAATCGTGATCGCAAATTTGTAGACCATGTAACTAGATTGTGTTTTCATCCTTGAAATGCCCTTGTGTTTTACACTATCTATCTATCTATCTATCTTTCTATATTGGAAATATTGGCAAATTAATTGTTACTCCAGGTGAAAGGTTTCCTGAACATTAAAATCCCAAGATTCTATATAGATAATATAGACCTGTCGCATTTATGCTGAGATAAGTCTGGAAGCGGAGTGCGGACGGTCCACCGTTACCCCGTAGCGACTTGATCTCGATTCCGTTGATTTAGCCTGTAATTTGCTTTTGCACTGATTCCGGAACTCTGACGGCAGCCACCGGTCATCTGAACAGCCCAGCGAACCTCAGTTGTCATCGCGTCGGTCAGATACCAGCATCGAAGAGCTAGCACCGATCGGCCGCGGGTTCTGGAGATGTCAGCTAACCAATGACAGATTATCTGTCATCCGAAACTGCTGCCACCAGCATGCCTGTCAAAATCAGACCACCAACACCAGTGGATGAAGAAGGCGATTTATATATTCGGGCAAAGGCCGAAGTTAGGTCGAAATAATGACATCGGGAGACCAGGAAGGCATTTGTTTGGATCAGGGCAAAAAAAGGTTTATTTTGAGTTGACATAAAAACATTCCTAAAGAATTTAGCATTTCAAATAAAGGATTTCATTCGCAGCTTACGCAGATGTTAGTCGGTGAATTAATTTCAGTCTCTAATGTATTTATCGCGCTATCACATTTCTGAGTCTGTTTCCCAATCCTATCTCTACCATGTCCTTCTCCTCCTTCCTCTCCTTCCACTTCTCCTTCTCCTTCTTCGCTTCCTCCTCCAGTCTCCCGGTCGGCCATCTCCCGCCTCTCCTCCCATCATCTCCCCTACCTCCATCGATACCGCCCGATGGCCGACTCGTCCCGATCGACCATCACGATCGTCGGTACGACCCGTCGTGGCGACAGACGACCCGACGGCCACACCGCCATTTAGCCTTAATTACATTACCAATCTAAATTAATTGGCGGCGCGCGAGCAGGGGCCCGCTGGCATAAATCACGCGGAGATGATGCCCCGGCGCGGGGAGGGCAAAGGGAAAGAGGGAGAGAGAGAGAGAGAGAGAGAGAGAGAGAGAGAGAGGGAGAGAGAGAGGGAGGGCAGATGAGCGGAGCGCATTCACAGGGATTAGCGGCTGACGCGGTATCCCCAGTAGGTGAAGTAACGATGGTAGGGGTGTGATGTGAATTAAAGGGTGGTGAGTGATTCAGTTTTATGGTGATGCAATGCTATAAGAGGAGGCGGAGAGGTAATTATATATATAATAATTTATAGATAAGGATTTTACCGCCTATACTCTGCTCAAGTACTGACAATGCTTTGCTCCCATGTTATCTGTCCCAACTTGTCCCATTTTATCTGCCCAGTGCCCACCCGTATACCTATAATTGACAACGAGTTATTGAAAGAGTTTAAAACGGTGTCACTTTATGAAGGACGATGTGTTTTACATTGTCTTCAAAATACACTTGACTCGGCTATGAACGTGTCTCCTCGCGTTCCTGACCATTGTAAAGGACCTAAAAGTTTCTGCTGGCAACGGACATAAATGTGTCAATATATAACGCTCAAATGTTGATGGATACGAAATTTTGAAATAGCACAGGTACGCACATTATCAGGTATTTGCAATTATTGATCTATATGTATTGAAGCACAGCTTATAGATATTACTTTTGATACCGTCCTGTGTAGTGACATAGCGCCGCACCCCAAAATGGCATGTCACCAAGTGTGTCACAGACGCCATGTTCCGTGAACCTATTTAGCCGGCCGGCGAGCATCTGACTGCCAACGCGATTTCCATAATGCCTCGGAGCCAAATGTTTTATATATTTGTGTCTCGACGCGTGATGTTCCGTCAACACACTATCTAACAAATTGCTTTCCCGGCTATCGCTGGCTATTTTCATACATAATTCACACAGCTATTTTCCGCCCTGCTAACCGTTTCCAAATCCGCGTTTCAGTCACTACCACTCAGTGGAATTAATCGGACTATTTTGGCGCCGATATTTATCGCCGCCAGCTGTGCGCACGGTGACAATACCACGCGCCGGCTGATCGCATTTGTATGCGGGCTCGTGCGCGCGCGGCCGGCCGGCACGTGCCGCCGTTTACCCAGCGGTGCCGTGTAGGGATGAGTTGCGCCGGCGACAGCGAGCCCATCTGTCCTCAGCGGAGATCCGACCGAACCGACCGAGCCCGGCAGACGGCCCAGGGAGCACCGCGCCGGGATCGTCACGGCGGCGGCGTATCTGTCGCCGATTTGCCGCCTGTCGTCACCGACAGGGGTGGCCGCTCGCTCCCCGGTCTGCTCCCCGACTCACCCAGGCTCACAGACGGCAGACAACGGCCACTATTGGAGCAGAGCAAATAGCAGAGTGTGCCGCGCACAGATAATGTCACTGGTGCCCATCTGGCAGCGTTTGGCAGCGGCGGACGGGTGACCCCGGTCCGAGAGACTCTGTCAGACGCCATGCTGAAGTGCGATGTTCATAAAAGGCGTCGTGTGTCCTCACTAGTTAGTCAATGGAGCTGTTGAAGGTCGGTGATGAAAGGCTAGAAGCCATAGCTCGACTTTGTATGCTACTATCGCCGTAAAATATTGCACCTGTTCAATGTTCACCATGAACTTGACTGGGTACTGTTCATTTGGTGTGATCAGTTTGAACACATTCAACCTTCAAAGCTGTCGAAAGCTAAGCAAGTACATTTGAACTAGGTACCGCAAATCCATGCAAGTCATTAGGCACTAATCGAAAGGGAAACGGCAATCAAATCAAGCCATTTACAACACACCGCAGAAACACATTCACAATTGGCCTCAACGACTGTTTGTGGCTGGTTTTTTTCTATTGTGCGACCTTCTGTATGGTGGCGGCGGGCCACGGTCGGCGTATATCGGAGCTCTCTGACAAACACAGCTGTCTGTCAGCAGGTGCCCGGTCCGAGTTCCGAGCCACCGGCTGGGGAGGGGGGAGCGCCGCCACCAGCCGGTGGTGCTGGTGACGCCTGCTCACCGTCTGTCTTCTGTTCAACCCTGGGTCAGGCATTGCGTCGTATACTCGGAACGGTTACAGTCAAGAGAGCCTGCTGCCTGACCTCGACAGTTTGACCTAAAGGCTTATTTTTTTACATTTTTAACCAAACATTACTTCATCATCATTCAACCGAAAAAGAATTGGTTATGTGAAAAAACGGCCCAGGCAAGCTCATTAGGCATGCGATTAGACTTCCACCACAAGTTCGAAATGTCCCTAGGCACTCAGCTCAGCGATCGCTCCGGCAGCGAGCGCTGCAGCGTCTCCGCAGCGGAGCATTGGAGCAGCCTGGCGGCACGGTGCCACGTTTGCCGACCGTGCCGGTGCATAGGGCGTCATGTTTGCCGCTGGAGCGGCGCGTCATGCCGCCGACCTCCTCAGCGGCCGCTCTGCCGCCACTTAGTGGCTCGTTGTGTTTTGATTGCCCGGCGCCGCCTGGTTGGACACACAAAGGCAACAGCGACCGGGTCGGGCCGGGCGCTCGGGAATGGGTGCCGAGCCGCCGAGCTGACATGAGCAGAGGAGAGCTGCAGTCCAAGTCATCGGGAATTCGATTGCCCGCTCCCTGCTCTGATCCTTTCGGATACTTTTGTTGGTGGTTTCAGAAGCCTAGCTGCTTTCTGCTAACTCGTGTCACTTCTGAGACAAATTTTTGAAGCTGCTGAACTTGACAATGCACCTTGCATTCCACAAACGTTTGAGTTGGAAACATCTGGCGTTGTTGCAAAGGCAGGAAAGGCCCAAATATCTTGCTAAATATAGCTCCTCAAGTCACCTTTTGTGTGAGGTTTGTTCAGCTCTGAAGCACCTGAGTCCAATCCTTTGTCCGCCTCGCGGGCCGGCCCAGCTGCGTGCCGCCGATAGTACACTGAGAACGGTCGCGGCGGGCGCGTCTCACGCTGATAGGCCCGCGCCGACCTGTTTGGACTGCGATTAGCCGGCCCCCGTTTCCGCCTCGGGCTACCGCTCGCTGACAGACGAGCGTTCATCTCGGGCCGACAACAGGCCGCTGAGAGACTGGGCGGCAGGTTTACCCGCTCACTGACAACGCTGTGTGTCCAGCAAGCACTCGGCCAGCGCTGGAGGCTGATAAGCTGCAGAGGTGCCGGGAGTGCAGTGATGGCCGGTCCGCCCCCGTATGCTACCGCGGGCTGAGCTGTCTGTGAGCGGACGGGCTCGGGTGGGCGGAGGGCCCGGGAGCCATCTTGGATTGCAGCACACACTGCAAGCGGCGGGAGAAATTCCAGCCAATACAGCACCGTCACCCACTGGCCGGTGTGACGACAGCACGAATAGAGCGACGCCATGCTAGGCAGTAGGCATATCATTTATCAACGCTGATTCTGTTTGATTTCTGATACAGCTCACAAACGATCATCTGTTCCGCTCGTGGAACATCCTACACGAAAGGCGCATCGTTTGACGTTTCTAATATTGTTTCTAATAAAGTTCGTTTCTAATATTGGATAGAGACGCCTATCCAATGCGTGGGAAATTGTGTGGGAGCTATCGCCGAATTGTCGAACAAAACGTGACTGACGCTCAGCTATGGTTGTGCTATCCGATGCCAGGCGCCGAGCTAATAAAATGGCTGACTGAGCCCTAATAGAGTTAGTTAGTCTCTGTGTGGTAACGGAATATACTCTTAGAATAATCCCTCGATTACGAACAGTTCAAATACAATTTTAACACCTTATACCTAGGTATGTCACATCTCAGGGCTGTAAATTATCGGTACCTTTTCGGAGAGCCATTTTGCAGCAATATCCGGAGAAATTCCAAACTTCTCGGATCCTTCAACGTTATTCAGCAAGCACGGCGTTTGGTTTCCTGTTGTTTGTAATATTCTGCCTCTGAACACCGGATGCCTCCAGAATAAACAGCCGCTCAGGTGTGCATTGTGCAAACAGTCGAGCCGAGCGCGCTGACGCGCACGCTACAATCGCGGCGCGCCGTGACAGATTTATGGGGTTTCGGCCAAAACACAGCGCCACTAATTGATAGCTCAGAGGCGAATCGGGCCCGACGCACCTCGGGGCCTGGGAACCGAGGCTCGATACTGGTAGTGGTGACTGTGCGGGGTGACCCAATACTGTTGGAATTTACGGGTCTGATTACGGAAAACTGAAGATTGTGACCCTATTTTCGTTTATAATTAATTGAGGTCCATTTTGAAGAGGTTTGAATTGTTACGAACATATTTGTTTTAGATATTTCCCGGCGTCAGGATGGCCTCTTAATTTTGTAGAGCCTATCGCATTGCCCTTTACACTTACCGGTCGTTAAACTCCCGGAGTGGACTGCATGAATCAGAGAACACCACAAGGGTCCGTGTCGCTTGCGGTCCATTACAAGGGTGCGGTCAGTTCCGCTCATCGACATTGTCTGGCCTGTGACAGTATTCCGGAGATAAAAGACACTCTCTAATTGACCATCATTCTGTATAGGGTTACATCGATTACATTTGATTAGGATATGTCTTTCATGCAGCGCTTAACCATATATCACAGGGTTCAGACCATAAAATGCATTAACCACTGCAAATCAGCATCATAAAACGTTTCATCATCTGCAAACGGGCTAATAAAGTTGTATAAACGTTCTTGTCGGGGGCAATAACAGGCTTGAGCCAGTGTTGCCAGCACTGATCTCTTGTGACACTTTTTTATGGCTGAGCTTTAGCCGGTGTGGGTTCAGCCAGTGTTGCTAGTCGCGATGGTCT
This sequence comes from Amphibalanus amphitrite, assembly GCF_019059575.1. Taxonomy (NCBI): domain Eukaryota; kingdom Metazoa; phylum Arthropoda; class Thecostraca; order Balanomorpha; family Balanidae; genus Amphibalanus; species Amphibalanus amphitrite. The sequence goes on from NW_024882094.1 coordinate 97,145, forward strand.
GTGGTGCTCGGTAGTCGCTGTGCAGTGCTGTCTCTTTCACTGTCACCTACCCGATGAGCACACCAGCTGGGTGGAGCGTTCACCAATCGATTGTTTTATCATTAGGTCTCGTCAGCGTGCAGATAGGGTGTTTGTCCCTGTCAGCGGCCTGACACTCTGCAGACAGAGCTGTGACGGCAGGGGCACCGAGAGGGACACTCCCTGGGATAGAGGGCTTCCCTCCCACTACCGAGATCGGTACCGGTGACCGGTCCCAGCCGTGACAGGTCCCACTCCCGATTCACCCTCTCGAGAGGAGAGGCAGTCGTGAAACTCTGAATGGTGATTAGAGGATTAACTGAAGAGAGGTACAGGCGCCGCGATTAACACCGCCTCATGTTGCGCCTTGTGGAACACGGATCCGACAGCACATTTCAATTAATAATTTAGTAAGTTCTAAAATCGATCAAAAGGCCGCCGAAGGTTCGAGATGTTACCCTAAAATCTTTTGAAGCTATATATAACTTATTTTTTTCTTATTTGCTGTTGCCATCATGCGTGATGTTATGTTACCAATAAACGAAACTTATGCGTTAATTTGCAAGGAATGTCAACAGCAATTCATAGCACATCTTTTATTAATTATAATGATAAACAAATACATCAAGTTGCCTTCTTCTTCAACATAAAACGTATAAACCGAATAGTATATTATAAACGGTGAGCCAGTTATCAAACCAGCGTGATTGTTAGAAATGTAATAATCACATTGCTAACAATCACGTTGCTTTGATAAAGGCCAGTGGCCGAAGCGAACTCTCACCGTTTTAACATATTGTTTGGCTTCTACTTTTTCGATGTCGAGAAAAGTCAACTTCATATATTTGTATTATTATATTCAATATTTTCCTGTCTAGAGCACCTAATAGTGTTATTGATATTTTACTGATCGTTAACATTCGCATCGGTAGCCTGATGTTGATTGACAGGACGTTATTCAAACACGACTTCAGGTATAGATCAGCCTGGGCAGACTGTGTGCAGCTCAGTTCAAACAATGATTAGCGCTGCTAACACCGAGGATTAGAGAAGCACGCATGATTTCATGTTCTGGGAAGCCAATCTCCGTTGGACGACGTTTGAATGGCCCGGTAAGCTGTGTATTCTAGATAGCACTTGTCATGTCACACTTGTATCCTCTTGTGGCTCAAAACCTCATGTGTTTATGGTGCCCCGAGCACAGACACTTGGACCCAACCACTTGATATCGATATGCTTGGTAATAATAGTAACCGAGGTGGTAATGGCTCCTCGCGTTGACGATTTTATCAGCTGCGAATAGACTGTTTAGAATAACTTAAGAGCTTGTTTGTAGAAATAAGAACTTTAAAGCTGGAGGGCTTACAGGTATTCATAACGAAACCAAAAGGGTGGGAAAGGTATGCGTTGTATCGTGCTCGCCAGTCGCCTGCTTGGAAGGAAGCCTAATAGAACAACGCGCCCAAATGCCGGATTAATGTTTCATTGCAACCCACTCTTAACACTGATCCAGTAAATTAAAACACTTTCATGGCTTCGTATGTGTCAAGTCTGATGAAATTAAAATCAAATTGGTGTACGAGTAAACTGTTTTTTAGGTGCCTTTACGAAGTTCTCCTTATATAAGAAATAAATTCGTCCAACAGCTCTGCAGCAGCATATTCCATCAATTTTATCACTCCCATCGATAAATAACATGATTTAGTGCCGAACATAGCGCCACCACTTCATTCGGCTGTTAGCAGACGGTTGGCGGTCCCCGGTGAATCTGTCAGCTCTCAGTGCCAATATATAAGAGCCCGGGGTCCCTGAGGCGTCTATGGAGCCCACCGATCAGCCCGGATTGGTCCAGCTACCTCCTCAGGGAAGGGGGGGGGGGGTGCACACCGGCGTCCGATCGTAGCCCGCTAACGGGCGGCGGCGGTGCGGTGATCGCCTAAAAGGGATGTCAGGTTCTCATCAGGTCCGATCGGGCCGGTCGGCGCCGCGGCTCGGTGCCGAGGGACCGGGCGTGATTATGGTGAGTGGCTGCACCGCGCCCGCCGCGGACTCGAGCCGGTACCCCCGCGGCACGGCCCGTGCGGCACGGCCCGTGTGGCACGGGCTGTGTGCAGCGCGACAAATCAGTGCTGATCAGCCGAGCAAATTTTAGGCAAATTACTCTGAGTAGGTAGATGATTAACACTGCTTCCAGATCAGACAATAGGCATGCTTATATATTATTTCCAGGGATGACTGTTCTGATACTTTAAAAAGGTATCAGCTATATTAGTGGATATAATGTAGTTAGCTGTCATTAAGCTGATTAGAGCGCACTTAATCCATCCATTGACTTGCAAATTGCAATGTCAAAATACCTTGCAATATACCTTCCAAAGTATATTTGCATGACTTCAAAGGCTGCTTAGTATTCTTAACCCTAGAACGCCTAGGGGGGGGGGTTGTATCAACCCCCCCCTGAGGTTTTTTCGAAGTGCACGCTAAACGGCTTGTCGTAGCGGGCTGAAATTTTCAATACCCTCTGGGGCAACCTTTGCGCATCTTTTGCCGAAAAAAAATTGATCGGGTCAAGTCAGGTCACGGAGTTATGACGTCATAAGAGGTACAGCCTCCGGCCGGATTTTCACAAACTGAGTGCCAACGCCCGAGGTTTCCTGCCGGTGGTACGGACATCGGTTGATGGATCGTGATGAAACTTCCCATGCATGTTGGGGCAAGTATTGGCTATCATATGGTATAAGAAATTTGACCGGGTCAGGTCAGGTCACGGAGCTATGACGTCACAAGAGGAACAGCGTCCGGTACTATTTTTGAAAAGCGCCAGAACCACTATTTTGCTAATTCTTGTCACCTCAATGGGAATATGCAGCAATATTAGCTTCTATAGGGAGCAAATGGACCTCCCAAATCCAAAAATACAATCAGATTTCAAAAATTTAAATTTTGATTTTTCGAATTTCTGCCGCCGACTGTGACCTTGCCGACTTCCGGCGCTCCCAACGCGCCATTTTTAGAGCTAGGGAAACGAAATACATACCAAACGATAGGGAATTGATCAAGGAACACGATAGTGTAGGTTTCAAGTCGATATCTCCCACCGTTTTGCCGCAATCGCCGCCGAAAGTTGAAAAAAGTCTATTTTTCCGAAAATTTGACCTTTGACCGGTCAAAAGTAGGTCAAATGTTGACCTAGGACCAAAAAAATATACCACCAATCGCGAGATCTCGTTGAGAGCAATCCGTTGGTTTTTTCCGCTAAGCTCTACGACCTTCCGTTTCGAAACGCCAGGGGGGGGGGTCGTAACAACCCCCCCCCCCCTGATCGTTCGTGTTATGAGAAATGGCCTGGTCGTGCGAGGGATAAGAATGCTTTTTCCCTTCGGAACCATCAATTAACTATTCATTTTTTTCGTTCAAAAGAATACTAGAAATGCATCGAGCCACAACATTATTCCCTCAACTCAGCGCTAACTAATTCGAGAATCCTGGTCGATGAACATGATCACTCCGCAACAAAAACAACTCATCATCCAAAATACTAATAGCGCCGCCGTCTTCCTAACAACACAGTAATAGTGAAACCCTGCTACCCAGACAAACCGTTCGCTGTTGATCGTGATAAATTTCCGTTCTGACACTGAGCTCTGGTCCGAAACCGAGTGTCGGATGTCTCTTGGTGTATAAATCCGACAGAGTTGACCGTAACTCTGAGAATTGTCACACAAAGTTTCCAACTGATCCGATGAATCACTGCAACCATCGCTGATCACTGAGACATCGCGCCAAAGAACGAAACGATATCGACTTCCTAAATAGATTCCAGCTGAGGTTCGATGGCGTTTGTGCGCTGAACACTTGTGATTAATTTGTTTCCAAAATTTACTTTCTTGGGTTTAGTGTACTTGGGTGGAGCTAACGTGATTTTTAGCCAATGTGAATTGATACTTTCTTTTTTTCTTTTTTTCCCCAATTATTCATCAATTGAAATATCAAAATGTGTGCAATTACTGTACATGTTTGGTTGGCCTAGTGTCTTTTTTAATAAACATTTTTTGTGCCAATTTGCTTTTTGTTCTATATGGTTGCCATAGTCTCAGCCACTATGGCATAATGATAAGTCAGACTACTTATCATTATGCTACAAGTGCGTCATCTTTGGGAACTCTTCCCAGCTTTCAGGTATTCATGGTAAATCGCAAGGCATGCAAAAGATTTTCGCTGCCCTTAGAGCCTATTCGCTAGTATACCTAGTATGGAGGCATGAGGTTGGTGCGATCTGTAAAAATGGACCTTGCTGCAGCTAAAGGCCTCCGAATAAGCTTCTTGGGAATCCGATATTGTTGCAGGCAGCGAAATTACTCTCAATTTATAAGGGCACCAACTTGTACGGCCGATGACAGAGCGGGGACAGGATCCGAGACTATGGCTGATGTTCCGCTCCGCTAACACGATGATCGTGTTTGTCTTGCTGTGGACGAGAAAACTTTGCTGAATATCTCCGAGAGAATGTTGTCTTGCAGCGCGAGTGACTTTTGCAATCGGTTGCAGAATAAAGTTCCACGACTCTTTATCCATCGGTTACGTATGTTTTACGTCGACAGCAGCCGCCTGGTACTGGTAGGCTGTGCCGGTTGACTTCAGTGTTAAGCGGCACAGCCTAACTACGCCGTATGACACCGGCACGGGTCGGCAGATGCAATACGATGTGAACTGTGAACCGTCAGCGAAACGGCGAGACAGAGCCTGTGCGCCTTTTCTTGTCGCTTTTCAATAAGCATGTTGCCGGTTTTCCACGTACAAGAAGTCAGCTGTTGGCGTTTCTCGGCCTCTCAGTGATGATCCGTACACTTTACGTGAATATCACCAACTAAAAGCCGAGAAACACCAGCAGGCTGGCCGCATATTGATAACGAGCCGACACCGGACAGCGCTCCACTGACCAGACTCGGGTCAGCGGCTAACGCGGGCTGAAGAGCGTTGAGAGATATGAGCGCGTATTGGGGGCTGGTTCGGGCCACTGTTGGCCCAGGCCCAGCCTCTGTAGTGGCAGCTGTGTATTGACCCGTCAACATACGGTTTACAGCCGCCAAAAGCAGATAATCGGAAATCAGGATAAGTAGCATGCGCCTAAACGGCTCGGGCCGGCCTCGGGCTATATACTACCGGTTGGAGTCCACCACCACTCGCTCAGCTGGCGTGGCTTGCGGTTGGAACGTTAACCGTTTTCACGACTGTTATCTGGCACACAATTTGATGAAGTGGTGGTTTCACCTTGCGGTTGAAGACGTAGGTAAGCAGAATAATTGACTTAACTGATAACTACCAATGTCAAAACTTTGTGTTGTAAGAAAGTGTGCTGTGCCACACTGGTGGAATGGAATATCATATCAATAACCTTATGAAAATGGCAACGGAGGCGAGACTCACAGTCGCTTAATACACAGCATGCGTTGAACAAAGACAACATTGCGAGCTGATGCTGGATGCAATGCAACCGAGACATGGCTCCGTTCAGTCAGCTCCTGAGTCCTGCTACCACAAGACCCCTGAACCCGCAAAAATTATCAGTAGGCTTTCGCGCAAGGAATCTGTTTGAAGTTAATGCATGCATTGAAGATTTAAAAAGGCATCTTATCAGCAAACGTAAGTGAAGCTTTTCAAAAGCAATCCAACGTAGGAATAAACTTACATGTAGCGTCTCAAATTTATGCCAAAGACCAGTGGTCCATTTGTTATTTAAATGTCTCGCTAGTTGTTGATCGCTTTGACCGGGTGAGGTGAAACTGACCCAGACTGAGGTCACCTAACAAGCTGGTCGAACTGGTGAGGTTACCCTGACCCGCAGCTTCACCTGGCGGGGTGGACCCACCCCGGAACCCACCTGCGAGGTCGGCGTAGCGCGGGTAGAACATGGACGCCCTGGCGGCCAGCCAGTCGAGCGGCACCTGCGGGACGGCCTTCCCTTCGGCGGCGTGCTGGAAGGCCGGCGGCAGCAGGCCGGGCAGACTCGGCGCCAGCGGGTACGGGTAGAAGGGCGGCCCGAGCAGCGGCAGGCCCGGCGGCGCCGCCGGCCGCGGCCGCACCGGCTGCTCGGGCGAGCCGCGCCGCTCGCCGGCCGGAGAGGCCAGCCGCGGCGACTCGCCCGCTAGCAGCGACTCGATGCAGAAGGAGCGCTTCTCGGCCATGGCGGAGCGTCGGCGCGGCGCTTCGGAGCGACACTGGCGGCCGGCCGGCCAGTCCCGCCTATCAGGCCACCCGCCGCTAATAGAATACAAACGAGACAAATTGCCGGCCGCGAGTCAATTACAGTCGTCTATCGCTACTATCTGATCATTACAGCCACTTCGCTGATTGGCCGAGCTGGCGGTGGGCGGGGCCGCCGCCGCACGCCCCGCCCACGACATCGACCGCCCAGCGGAGGTGGTCGGCCGGCCGCGTCGGAGAGCGGGGTGCGGGGCGGACGGGATGAAGTCGCGAGTCGCGACCCGTCCGACACTCGGAGGTCGGGCTGACACGATGGACACCGACTCCTCGGACTCCGATCGAGCTGGCGTGCCCAGCAGAGTTTGGTCAAATTACGGGAGTGAGTTATGAAAAGAACATTCCACTTTTACACCATGAACATGGATGAAGTATTCCTGGATAGGACACTCCCTATTCCCCAACACTAGCGCCGGCGACCAAGCGGCCGCCCTGGTGGCGGAGCTCCGAAACATCGGCGGCGAGTGCGACGGCGGCCGCCGCACCGGCTTGCGTGCTAAAAACGCGGTAATGGAGGGCGAAATTAGCGAACTTTAGCTCATAAGACACAATTTCAGACACTTTAAACATAATTTTTAGTCCTTTCTTATAATTATTATGGCTCCATTTAGTCACTATCACATACGGAATCAGTACCTGATGCCCATAAACTGAGCCGGTATTCTTGACTTGCCGATGCAATTTATCATCAAATATCATCGTTCCTCGGCAGTCAAACAAGTTCCTATTGATGATTTAATACAAATATCAACTTATTTTAATGTTATCGCATAAAACGTAACTTTATTCCAACATTGGCTCTTCGGCTGTAATCACGAACCCTCATTTGTCAGCAGAATTTAAGCAACTTCTTAAATCAGACCTGGGAAAAGAATATTTCCATGACATTCCTCAATTCCTGTTCTACTTGGTTCACAAAAATTTTCATCAAAATCGGTTATAGGTAAGTAATAAACGACAAAAGTATACAAAAAGACACGCTTCGCCCATAGCCCGCAATGCTAAAATGACGCCAGCGCCCTCGCCGTCGGGAAATTCGCCGCCGCCGCCGGGTGGTCGGAAAATCGGCGGAGTGTCCGATCCAGGAATACCTAATCCATGCCATGAACAAAGCAATGTTAAATATTTTTGAACTTAGTGTTTCGGTCATTCAAAAATCTAACTTGCTTTCCACTATCGATATAATTGAGGTTTATATAATTCATTACAATAATTCTAAAGAAAATTGTTTCAAACTTTGCGCTAAAAAAGAAAGAAATGTTTGACATTATTCTGGAAACACTAAAAAAAAAAAATGGAATGCTCGTTGATTCCAAATATGCCCCTTAAATCGACCGGTAAGAGCTTTTGAAATATTTTAGTAATCAGTCCTTGTCGGCTGCATCATATCCGGTTCTTACATGCATCAACAGCTCGCCCTGTTCTTTGTTCGACGCCTCTCAACATATTTTGAAAACGTGTATTGATTGTTGTATGCAAGGTATTTAATTCATTTGGATCTTTTCGCAAGACTTCCTGACAAATTTAGCCTCTTTACCCTGTTTTTTTGCCTTGAATAAACTTTTTGTCACGAACCTTTTGTTCCCACCACTTCCACGGGGCCCTGGGCTGTATGTTGGGCGGCACGGAATATCTCCTAATGGGTTACGTGCAAGTCGGAGTGTCTGTCTATGACGTCTGAAGCATCGGCAGCGTCTTAGCTGAATAGAAATCCCGCAACACGCAGACGTCTGGCGACGGCTCCGGAATAAAGAGTACCTAGCGACTACCAATAAAGAAATTTGAGATAGAAGGTGAAAAGCTAAATCAAACGACACCAGAACAGAACAACTGGATATGCATTATCGGCGGTAGCACAGAAAGAATATGAATGCACTTGGCTGGTAAAACAGCATTGCAGCCGGACACGCGCGAGGTGGCGTTGGAAAGATCTCACCGAGATGCATCAGAAGCTATCCTGAAACTGGGAATTCAATGTAACATGACTGATCATGGTCAGGTCAAAGGTACAAAATTGACCATATTCAAATCAATGGCTCTTGCGCCAATAGTTGAAGTCTACGATCAGAGTTTTTACTGTATACGTATATTTATTTAAATCTTATCTGAAAATCAATGGGATAAGATTAGGTACTTACTTTACGTAGAGACATGGTCATGGACAGGGGCGTAGGCAGGGGGGGGGCCACTGGGCCATGGCCCCCCCTTGGGCGCCGAAGGCGCCCTTTGCGATTGGAGGGCGCCGAAGGCGCCCTCCAATCGCAAATGCAATTGTGATATAATCGAATCGAAAAACAATCGCGACTGGAGGGCGCCCTCCAATCGCGAATGTGTTTACAGGGAAAATACGGATGGAGGGCGCCCTCGGAGGACGCCCATTCCAAATACGCCCTCCAAATACGGTTGGAGGGCTCCCTCGGGCGCCCTCCAACCACATTTGTAGGCTGTAGCTCTCTAAGCGTAACGGTGGTCGCCTATGTAAGCCGCTGTCCTGTAAATAAGCGCCCTCTCACCCGAAGGCGCCCTCCTGTAGGTCGCCACCCTGCTACACATTGCCGCCCTTCTGCTGATCGGCGTCCTCATAATTATTGGCGCTCTTCTACCTATTGCGCCCTCATGTGAAATTTTGAAGGCCGCCTTTCTTCCTTTTGGCACCCTCTTGTTCAGTGCCGCCCTCCTACCTATTGGTTCCCTAGTCCTTCCTGTTGAATGCTAATCGGGGCCCTTCTCCTATTGGCGCCCTCGTGTTGATCGCCGCCCTCCTAACCACTGGCACCCTCCTGTTGATCACCGCCCTCCTATCTACTGGCACCTTCCTGTTGACCAGCGCCCTCCGCACAGACGCCCTCCTGTTCGTGTCATCCTCTTGAGCAAAGGCGCCCTCCTCACCATTGCCACCCCCATTTTAATCGTCACCCTTCCGCTTATTGGCGACTTGCAGTTGATGACCGCCCTCCCACCTATTGGCGACCTCTTGTTGATCGCCACCCTCCTATTGGTGCTCTCCTGTTCCTCGCCACCCTCTTACCTGGTGGCGCCCTCCTGTTGATTGTTGATCGGGGCCCTCCTACCTATTGGTGCCCTCCTGTTGATCGCTGCCCTTCTATCCATTGGCGCCCTCCTGCTGCTCGCCAACTTCCTACCTATCGGTGCCCTACTGTCGAAACTCGGGATGTTGATCGGGGCTCTTCTACCTATAAGCGCCCTCCTGTGGATCGCAGCCCTTCTACCTATTGGCAACATCCGTTGATCGCTGCCCTCCTATCATTTATTTACTCCTTTGGCATGTTCTTCAACTTAGTCGTTCTATTGCACATAGTTGATGTCTTGCCTGTGAAAACTGCCACAAATGAACGTGCATTCAGCACAATGAATGAAGTACCTATACCTACCAAAACTATCTACGCTCTACGATGCATAAAACACGTCTTTGGTCTTAACGGATTGATCCTACTTTACGTGCATCATGGCATCTATATGTATTACGATTAAGTATTGTCAACAGGTTCGGCCGCAACAGCAGGCATCTGAAGTTTCGGTGATTGAAACTGGTTATGTGGGTACACTGTATGCACCTGTGAGAAGGCTATGAAGGCTGGTCTGAGGTAATTTGGATGATGTTTACGCATCTCGCGCTCCGGTATCAATCCGATACGGTGATCTGGTGCGTAGATATGCCACCGCCAATAAACTTTTATACATCGACACCCATGAGCCAAGCTTTCTATACAGTTTGTGTGGCAGCGGCCCGACCAAACCTTAGGTATTTTTATACCTTCAAATTTGGTAAAAGAGCGAGAGGAGCTTTGAACAGTGATCGTATAAAAGGCGTGCCTAAAAAGCGGAGGAAAAGGTTGTTTTCAAAAATTTCGCGCGCCTTCGGCGCAGCATTTCAAGACCACTTGACCTTTTGTGACCTGGAGTATAAAGAATACACACGATGCAAAATCAATGCAGCACGACCTATACGAGGTTACGCAAAAAAAAACTGGTGGCATGGTAAAAAACGCCTCCCAACCCCCCCCCCCCGTTGAGTGATTTTATATCTCGCGACCGTATGGCGCCCTCCTTGGGTGAGGTGGCGCCCTCCAAACCCTTGGCCCCCCCCTTCGCGATTTTCTAAATACGCCGCTGGTCATGGATAAAAACTGGCGGGATTATATATTCCCGACCGGGGCTGGGAAAATGCGTTTTATTCACCGAGGTTTTTGTGCGGAGGACCGAGTGCCGGTAGGCACGAGGTCCGTAGCAAATAGGTCCGTATGTTCTAGTAATCTTGAATAAAACTGCATTTTCACAGCCCAAGGTTGGGAAGAGATTTGCCACATGCCGTACCGGCGCAACAGTTAATATCATATTCATTTGATATTTTACACTTTAATCTTAATATTGCGTTAATATTATATTAATACTATGTTCATATTTATAGTCACCGTGATTATTTGTATGTGTTTTTCATTATTAGGCTGCGTTGAGTATGAAAGATGAAATTCTTACTTCCCCCTTATTTAGGGTTTGAAAAAGCTGAGGATGAAGATGGTGAAACGCCAAAAGTTAGAATAAAGATATGGAGTCCAGCAGGAGTGAGGAAACCGTGAGGAAAACTAAAAATTGGGTGAAACGCTGAATCAAACGCGTCTTGGATCCCAGCTGGAACAATATCAAATGTTTCATTGTGGCACGTTAAGATGCTTCACGCATTTAAATTGTTCGTTTTTTGCGTGCATTATGCAGAAATAATAATTATTCCGACCATGTTCTGCAGCAATAAATACATTGGCATTGGAACGATAACCTTGTTTAGTTGAATTACGTTGACAGCAAAAGTATATAAACACGCAGTCACTTACTTTTGCTGTTGCTGTTAGTGAACACACAATCCGTAAGTATCTTCTTTGAAATTGGTTCTTCCGCTCAGAATATTCAGTAAAACTTTGTCTGGGAAAATCAAAAAGCCCTAGGGCCGAATCGTTTCCCAAATACCTTCAACATTAGCCGAGGCGGGCCGAAGCCATTTCCCAAATGCACGTGCTAATGTTAAAGGGATATCTCGGCATGTGGTAAAAAGGATAGACATTTCATTTTTGGCAACTTTGTGCTAGCTTAACACGCGTAGTGGAAGGGTTCGGAAAACTACGTCCAGTGGAAGGGGGAGGGGCGAATGTCGCCCACCTAATATCTCAGCTCTTATGGAAGCTAAAAATATGAATTTGGAGGTTTAGTGGGGGCGGTGAAAATGTCATGACATTTGGTATTAATTTCATAACACTCAATGTCAACTAGCTTAAAATTTTACCGGCCGATTTTCGTATGTCCTTGAGCATAAAATTAACTGTACGGTGTATATTTCTAACTCCTCTCATATATTTTGACGAGAATCGATCATTAGCAGCGGTAAGAAGCGCAATGCAAAGACAGGACCGCCCCGCGCCGGCACAGTCTACCAGTCAGGCGGCGAGTATCGTCTTTTTTTTTTCTTTTTGCTCGGTCGGCCTAGTGCCATACCCGAGCAGGGGGCAGTTACTCCGGCAATTTTCGCCGGGCAGCAAGTCTTACGTTAAACCGGTTTATGTGAACCCGGTAGCAAAAACAACGTGGGATCCTATCTTATTGTGGAATCAAAGCTAAGGGAGGTACTTACGTGTATAGCCAAAGAGCCGAGATGTCTGGAGTCGCAAACACAACAGTGGGAATGACTTTTATTAACAATACATAATAGACATGAACACTTGTGAGCTGGTGTCAGTGTAATGGAGCCGGGAAGCTTTCATCGCACTGACAGAAGGTATAAGACCTTCTAGGCTCCAGCCCCCCGGCGGGGCCTTGTTGTGGGGTGTAATAGTCGGGCGAAAAAGTCCTAAATAATAAAAAACCCGACGCCTAACGCAAAGGGCAAAAACCTCGCACCTAAGCCAAAACGGCGCGAGGGAAAAAGCCCTGTAACCGCGATTTCGGCGCCGGCCGCCGCGCCGCCGCGCCGCTCCGGCGAGATTTGTTACTTTACATCATGTTACTAGAACAGCTGTGAAGCGATTTACTAATTGCTTTCACGGCAAGATGCCCAATTCAATTTTAGACAGGTCCTTATAATTTGACGTTAATAGAATGATAACGGCGTGAGATATTTGCGAAAAACAGGAGGGGTGAGGGCGAATTCGCCCCCCCCCCCCCCTTCCACGGCGAGTGTTAACTCGTGTCATCACCTACATAGTTTGAACTTTAAAATAAATAGTCAACGTATGGAGCAAATTGTTATTTGCTCCATACTACAATTTGCTGTATTGAGCATTGACTGATATTTTAACCCTCGCCCTGGGGGGGGGGGGGGGGTCGATGCGACACCCCTCATGTTTTTCAAAGATAGCGTAAAAACGGCGGCGCACAGCGCAGCCAAATTTGGCACAGCCTATGGGGCAGCCTTTTTACATATGGCCTGAAAATGTCAGGTCCGGGTGACTTTGGGTCAGGTCACCAGAGGCCTCTTGCACCAAAATCCTCTTGCACCAATGCTTGGATTATTTTGCATCGTATACCCAGTCCAAGTCTCAAATGTAACAATTTGCGTGCAAAATTTAGCAAGCACATGCAGGATTATGTATTGGGCTATCGCGAACAAATTTACCACCGTTAGATTAGCTTATTCTGAAACCGGTTTTTCGATTTTACCTAGCTAGGTAGTTTGGTGCAAGAGGCCTCAGATCAGAAAAACCGGTACAAGTTCATGGTCAAATTTCAATTTTCTTTATGCACCTGTCCAACTCATAGTTTTGGACTGATTTCCTTCAAACTTTCAGGATGTGCTAGGTTCACCAACTTGTATAACTTGTAGTTCATTTTCGCTTTATGCCACTGGCCTGAGGTCAGTTAGAGGTCGTTACGTCGTAATGTGAAGCCTATGGGTCTATGGGAAAATGTTCTAACCAGTAAAACGCCTTTTGGGCGAAGAACGAGCGAGCGAGATAGTGAGCCCTGCACGTGCGGAAGGGCGAGAGCGTACTTCCAACGGGCTTGCGCAAAGCACTCTTCTAACCGGTCGCTAGTGGTGTGCCAAATTTGAACGCAATCGGCCCAACCGTTCCTGAGATCTGGATGCGGCATTCTGCACGTGCGCACGTGCAAACGGGGTCCAAACTGACTTTTGCACTGCACCCAACTAGCCGGTCCCCAACCGTGTACCAAATTTGAGCGCAATCGGCCCAGCCTTTCTCGAGATCTGGAAGCGCCCCCCTGCACGTGCGCACGTGCAGTAGCACCTTAACCGCAACACATGGGTAGGGGAGAGTGGGGTAAGATGCCCAGGGTGGGAAAGACGCCCCACCCCCTCTAGCGGCGAAACAAAGAATCGGACCTTGAAATTAATGTTCTTAGCGTAAAGCGGAAGCCTGCCTTGTTAACTGCACAAAAAATTGCGAAGCTCAGTTGGGCAGCGGCTGGCTGATGATTGCATGTTTTTTATTTGCTGCTTTCAAAAAAAAAAAAAATTTGGTGTCAGGACATTGTAAATATAAAAAAGGTAAATAATTTTTGCGTCCATTGCTATAGTCGTGATACATTAGCATGCGTGTACTGTGTCCCAAACAGTTTGTTTCAGGGTGTAGTTTTATGGCTAACAGATTGTACTGATTTAATGTTACTTCGGTACCTTGGGGTAAGATGCCCCCTGTCCTGATGAGGAAAGACGCCCCCCTAAATCCGTAGGCTGTCCTTCAAACAGCCCGTCAAATCATTTATTACATACTTGTGATGTAGACAAAAGCCGATCTGGGACTATTGAGAGTCCAGTACGGTCGGGTGCTCCCCATGCCGGTCTCTCGGCCCACATAGCGACTTTTTGGGCGGCATCTGACTCTGAGAGCCCTCACGACGGCCTCTGTGGGCCCATTATTGGCTCCAGGGCCCCTCACGACATCCTTTGAGGGCTCCCACGTTGGCCCCACGGGCCGCGCTGGCATCGGAGGTCCCCACGATGGGCTCGAGGGCCCTCAAGCATTATGAAGACCTATAAGAGCCCCACAGTGGTCTCCGAACGCCACCACGGAGGCTTGTTTGGCCGCGCTGGACTATGATGGCCTTAACGATGACCTCTGAAGCCCCTTACGACTACTTTTGAGGGCCCTTATGATGACGTTTGGTGTCTACTGCAGGCTCGAAGGGACTACTGATTCGTTCAGGCGATTCACGTGCCCATTTATGTCACTTATAGTGCAGGGAGCATCTTTCCCAACGTCAGGGGGCGTCTTTCCCACCCTGTGGGGTAAGATGCCCCCTTTCACTTCTTCAGGAAAATGCTTTATAGCAAAAAAAGTTATAATATTTCAGGCACGAAAGTGTGATATTTTTGGAGAAAAATGATGTCGGCTTCCGTTGAAACTCCAAGTTTTTGCTTTCCCATCGTCATTTTCGAATAATATATGACATAGTAAAACCCTGGGCATCTTTCCCCACTCTCCCCTATGCATTGCCTGGTAAGTGTCTACCTGTATTTCAAGTTTCAGCGAAATCGCCCCGGTAATTACCGAGTTATTGAAATGGGAACAAATTTGGCACCTCTTCTTTTTGTATTTTGCACGTGCAGTGGGGGTCACTCACATACATCAAGAGTATTCGACCTTTGGTAGAAAGGATGCAGCTACCCTATAAAAATTACCGCAAGACAATCGCCCAAGCGGCTGCTGAGATATGAGCCTCTCAAAATCACTAATTTTGCAAAACAGCTTGAACACCCTTGACTTAACACGTGGCACGTGCCACGTCGGTCACTGAGATGTATCAAAAGTAGTCAATTACGGGGTAGAAGGGATGGGGCTACCCAGCAAAAAAGACCGCAGGCTAATCAGTCCAGCGGTTGCTGAGATATAAGCCTCTCAAAAGCGTTACAGGCCGGGCCGGGCCGGGCCGGGCCGCTCATACTGAGATTTTTCCGTTATATTGAAAAGACTTCGCTTCGCTCGCTGCGCTCGCTCGCTCGTAATAACTCCAGTTAGGAAAATACAGTACAGATATCCGCTTCAATCTACCAGTAAAACGCCTTTTGGGCGAAGAACGAGTGAGCGAGATAGTGAGCCCTGCAGGCTGCACGTGCGGAAGGGCGAGAGGGTACTTCCAACGGGCTTGCGCAAAGCACCCTTCTAACCGGTCGCTAGCGGGGTACCAAATTTGAACGCAATGGGCCCAGCCGTTCCGGAGATCTGGAAGCGGCATTCTGCACGTGCGCACGTGCAAACGGGGTCCAAACTGACTTTTGCACGGCACCCTACTAACTGGTCCCCAACCGTGTACCAAATTTGAGCGCAATCGGCCCAGCCGTTCTCGAGATCTGGAAGCGCCCCCTGCACGTGCGCACGTGCAGTAGCACCTTAACCGCAACACATGGGAATGCATTGCCTGGTGGGTGCCTACCTGTATGCCAAGTTTCAGCGAAATCGCCCCAGTAATTACTGAGTTATTAAAATGGGAACAAATTTGACACCTCTTATTGTTGTATTTTGCACGTGCACTGGGGGTGACCCACATGCATCGAGAGTATCCTATTTTTGGTAGAAGGGATGTTGCTACCCTACAAAAATTACCGCAAGTCAATCGCCCTAGCGGCTGCTGAGATATGAGCCTCTCAAAATCACTACTTTTGCAAAACAGCTTGAACACCCTTGACTTTTCACGTGGCACGTGCCACGACGGTCACTGACATGTATCAAAAGTAGTCAATTTCGGGGTAGAAGGGATGGGGCTACCCAGCAAAAAAGACCACAGGCCAATCGGTCCAGCGGCTGCTGAGATATAAGCCTCTCAAAAGCGTTACAGGCCGGGCCGGGCCGGGCCGCTCATACTGAGATTTTTCCGTTATATTGAAAAGACTCACTTCGCTCACTGCGCTCGCTCGCTCGTAATCACTTTTGTGCTTTGATATCACAGTAGGACTGAGCATTACCTAGGTATGTCACTTGGATTTTCTTTGTTTGGTGTACTTATCCAAGGGTGAGGTCAAACGACGTCAACTGAGGTCAAATGACGTTTGTGCCAATACCCTGTTACATAATAAAGATAAACCTTTCAAAATGGCATCATTATTTTCCTCTTGAACTGCCGGGTCGAATGATATGCTATATTAATTTCGACCATTCTTAAGACTAAGTTGTACTTAAGTTGTGCTTAACTTTTTAAGTACACTTAACCCTCGCCGGCCGAGGGGGGGGGGCGGGTGCCGCCCCCCCCCACAGGGTTTTTTCGCGATAGCTCCGAACACGCTGGCGATAGAGAGCTGAAACTTGGCATACCTGACCTTTGATCCAAGCCGCATCTTTTGACACCAACCGCATTTTTGGGTCAGGTCAGGTCACTGACCTATGACGTCATAAGTGAACCTCTGCACGGTCTTCAGATGTCGCAACTTCGCAACGCCCTCACTGCCAGAGGAGATGTCACAGGGAAATGAAACTTGCAGGATCTAGTATCCATTATGAGTCCCACAACTTGTATATCTCGGATTTTTCCTAAAGGTCATATGAGGTCAGGTCATTTTCGTGACCTCACCATTATAAGTCAATGGGGAAAAATTCAAACTGCTATTCTGGCGCCGGGAACGATCTCCAACTATCTCAAGCACACAGAATCGTGATTTGATGCACTCCTTGCAAGGTTAGATGCGTCACTTTTGCAATGTTGACCTTGCGTGACGTCATTTATGACGTCATCAAGGTCAAATTAGTTTTTCGTCAATAACTCTTGATCAAATTGAGCTAGCGAGTCGGGGAAGGCACCAATGGACTCAGGAAGGCCTGCCGAATCGAATGATATGCGACATGACCTCTTTCGACCAACTTCGTGACCTGGGGGTGCTGACCTGACCTTGACCTGAGGTCAACACCCCAAGTTGACCTGACCCGGACAAAAAGTATATCATTCGACGCGCCTGAGCGAGGCGAACACGATGCTGCCAAAATCGGCGCTCTGCGGCCGTTTTTTGCGAAGTTATTCACCAAAAACTGAACCGTACCTTGGGGCACTTGACCTGACCTCAGAGGTCACCGGTTGACCTAGGACTTTAAAATCGGGTACCAATTTCTGCGTCTCGTAACGGCGCACACGCTCGTTTTTTCCGCGACGCGCTAGCTCCACCAGGGGCGAAACGGCGAGGGGGGTCGTACCCCCCCCCCTCGGCCGGCGCGTATGTAGAAAACCAATAGGTCCGGCGAGGGTTAAGCAAGCAAAACAGTACCTATATCATTCGACGCACCTTAACCCTCGCCGGCACAGGGGGGTTGATGCAACCCCCCTAAGGATTTTCGCAAATAACTCGCGTAAAAAGCGGCTGATTACGACGAAACTTTGAGTACCCTCGCATTGATCAATTTTACACCTACCCTGAAAATTTCATGACCCTGACCCAAATGACCTTTGACCTGTGACCTCTTTCCGGGACCATGTTTGGCCAGAATCGCGATTCGGCGTATGTCGGCTCGCATTAGCCGCGCGTTTGCAGTCTTTTCGTGGTTTCAAGCGTTCAAATATGTGATATGATGCTGGTCCCATACATTAGGATGGGTGCCAAGGTCACCTGAAGGTCAAGTCAGGTCACTGACCTTTGCTGACCTCGGTTCACTTTTCGAGTTTTACATGTTTCTAGGCTAGTTTTTGGAGCTGAATTCGAATTTAGCAACCACATGAACATTTATACGGAGTAGCTTTTGGTGCCTTCGTAACATACTACGAAGCTGTTAGATGCGGTTGACACCTAGTACGAATACACGGCAGCACCCCTACTGGTTGACCTGACCTGACCTGACCCGACCTGGCCGAAATGCATGAAGGCAGCACCTGTGATCAAAACTAACATAATATTCGTGATCAGCACCCCCAAAAACCTCTGGGCAGCCACACTTTACGACGTTCTAATAGGTCCCGATTTTCCCGACTTTTGAATCATTGACCTGACCCAAGAGGTCACCATTTGACCTATGACCTTAAAACCGGTGCCGTTGGCTTCATCTTGTGCTGACGCGTTATGTTGTTTTTTACACGAATGTTTTTTCCTCGAGGCTCCAGCTCAATAACGGGCGAAACGCGACGGGGGGGGGGGGGGGTCGTACCCCTTGTGCCGTCGAAGAACGCAAAATGGCCTCTGCCGGCGAGGGTTAAACTCTTTTTCATTTACTTACCAAATATTTACTACTTAATTTGTAGTAGATGTTATAATGTAGATTTGTAGAGCATTTTGGCAAAGCTTTGCCGAAAACACTGATAGGGAACTCGTCCCAATTAGCGACCGGGGAGGGTCGCTATTAACCCTCGCCCTGGCAGGGCATTTTTCATAACACGGCCTGGCAGGGGGGGGGGGTCGATGCGACCCCCTTCGCGATTGGCTCCTATGTCACCTAGAAACACCAAATTTGGTAGGTAGGTGGGCCCCCCGGAGTTCTCACCCCTGTGTAAATTTGGTTGCTCTAGGTCAATATTTAGGGGGGTTTTGGGGGGTATAAATGTAAAAATTTCGCTAAAAACAGGTCAAAAGTTTTTCGCTTATAACTTTTGATCTAATTAAGATAGAGCAAAAAAAGCACCAGTGAACTCAGCACGTCAAGGCGCGTCGAATGATATGCTTTTTAGCTTGCTTAAGTGTACTTAAAGTTTTTCTTAATTTTTAAGTAAACTTTAATTAATCAATTAAGTTCAAGTTAAGAAAATTGTATCATATCGCATATCATTCGATTCGGCTGATCACCAGGAACACAATGACACCATTTTTAAGCTCTAGCGTCATTATGTGCCAAGTTATTGGCAAAAACGTCATTTGACCACAGTTGACCTCATTTGACCTGACCCATGGATAAGTACACCAAACAAAGAAGCACCTAGTGACCTGCTGTTAAGTACTGTGGTTTCAAAGCACAAAAGTGATAAAACGAAGCGGATATCTCCACTATTTTCGGAATTTAGTATTTTTCCATAGGCTTAACATTACGACGTAATGACCTCTAACTGACCTCAGGTCAGTGACCTCAAAAAACCCGAACTATATGTTATACAACTCGGTGAACTTAGCACACTCTGAAAGTTTGAAGGAAATCAGTACAAAACTGTGAGCTGGACAGGTGCAAAAAGAAAATTGAAATTTGACCATGACCTTGTACCGGTTTTTCTGACCTGGTGACCTGACCCAAGGTTACCCGGACCTGAAATTTTCAGGTCATATGTAAAAAGGTTGCCCCATAGGCTGTGCCAAATTTGGCGGCGCTGCGCGCCGCCGTTTTTACGCTATCTTTGAAAAACCTTGGGGGGGGGGTCGCATCGACCCCCCTGCCAGGGCGAGGGTTAAATCTATGGGTTTGGCTAAATGGCTAAAATATGGCTAAAAATGCGAGCCTGAGAAGATAAACTATGATATTAAAACGTAACCTATACGCAAGGCACTGGGACAGGAACGTTTATCCAAAACGTTTATGTATACTAGAAAAACTGATCACGTGCTGTACAAAAGAAGGCTAAAACCCCCATTTTGCGGCCTATTTCGTATGGTATTCGAGGCCTGCGCTGGATTCGACCCCCCTTGCAGTCGGTGATGACATTTGGCATCACCTGTCACATATGAAAAGCTCCAGGAACACCTGATTTTCCTTCCTCTCTTATCCCCTTGCTTTCCATTCTTGAGCCATTTGCGACCTTGTCGGGAGGAAATAGGAAATGTGGGCAGCGGCACATTTTTAACCAGCATGCAGTGCATAGCCAAATGATTTACCTACTGCGGGAAAGCGGCATTAATTTGATGAAAAGAAAAAAGAAAAGGTGAATCTTCTAAATTTTCATCGCATTTCCTAAGAGAGAGCACACATATACACATTTATGTAAAAAAATGGTAATTTTATTTACACTCACCTAAAACGTCGAACCAGAAGCACCGAAAACCGGAGATGATTTATTGTTGATAAGCAAAGTATGGCAGTCTTTTTGACATTGGTTTTCCCAGATTTCTACCAGATTTTCTATAGGAGGCATAGGTCGCAAATAGGAAAGGGTCGTAAGTGAGCACTTTAGGTACCTGCTCAACGTCTCAATCCACTTCAAATGAAAACTGCATCAGCTATTCACTTCGTAATTTAGTTTCTAGTGCCTGATTCTAGTGTCTAGTGTGCATTATTTTCATGTTGTTTTCATATTAGTCTCATTCTTATTTTTCTTGTATGTTGTGTCATGTTATGTCTTCTTCTATTTCTTTCATTTTCACTTTCACCTTTATTCTTCATTCCCGACCATCATTTTTTAAATATATCACAATTCCTTTCAAAAGCCTTCGCCTTTATTTTATCTCAAGCTGCTTCCATCGTATATACCATGGGAACGGTTTTGGCTCTCATCGCGGCCCAGATAGCACCTAATCCCCGCGTGAATGGTTCAGAAGTCCAATCGCGCTCCCACACTGCTAACCGAGACGCCATTATCGATACTTGGCCCAACTTTAGCGAGGCTTAACGTGACGTCTGCCTCGAAAGGTAGTGATGGATTAGACGAATGCCCGGTACTACCTACTTTACGGTCTCTTAGATTGTCACAACATAATTTTTTAATCGATTTTTTAACCAGTATGAAAACCCAATTTGTTTATTTACAAAAACAATTCAGGATTTTTATGTTCTCTCGTACAGTAAACAAGCATTGAGTTATTTTTAATGTTTTTCCCATATCGTCAACATCAGTTAGGTATTCTGTAACGCGACCATGCCACCATGCCGAGTGATTTAGCCCATCTTAGTTGGAAGCAGTTTTGTGAGTAGGTATGTGTATACTCAGTGAACCGGCTCGAATCGAGAACCTACGTTCACCGTGTGCTATCACTGAAACGTTAAACTTGTGCTAACACTGAACCATTAACCTGTGCTAATACACTGAACCGTTAACCGTGTGCTAATGCACTGAACCGTTAACCGTGTGCTCATACTGAATCGGACACTAAACCGTTAATGACGTGACTTCTCCATAGCCATTCAGTGTCTTGTTGACATAATACATGGTAGAATGACACATAAACCACTTATCTTTTATTCAGAACAGCCGATTTATTTTTACGCAGAGCCCTTCGTCAGTCCTGTTGATGCGAAGTAGATCATATACACTGGCGGTCGCAGCCGCTAGCAAAAGGGGGGGGGGGGGGCAAAGTCACACTCGCGGGACATAACATCCGTCACTGGGAGGGGGGGGGGGGGTGATCGGCTAATTTTTTACGTCCACGAGGCGCCGCGCAGTTGGCATTACTTATGCTTCATCCATCTCATTCTTGCGTGAAATCTTAAAGCTCAATTTAAGGCAAAATCACCAGTTCCATTTCCCGTCCCACGGTGTTTCCACCGGTCGGGCCACTGCACCATGACGACGGATCGGTGTAGCATAGGTATACTGGAAGGTCAGGCACGCGGATTCATGACCTTACCACTATAAAACAATTCGGAGAAGTACTGATAACTCTTGCTCTGAACAAGCATGTGAAACCCAGAGAGCATTTTCAGACTATGACATTTACCCATATAGGTACCTAGTTGTGTGGCGGCGGAAGAGAGTAGGTACACACACCGACCTCTGGAGACCCCCACAGGTTCCGAGCTTTCAAAATTGGCATCTGAGGGCCGCGCGCGACTCCTGCGGGGCTTCGCAACGGCTCTATTGGGGCTCACTCAACCTGCCTAGTCCTACTGCTAAAAAGACTGGCCCTGAGCCCTAAGGACTTCATCAGTCTCTGCCAGCCCCAGGACCCACACCGGCTCATGGGGTCCCGACGTCGAAATATGAGTGAATCTGCCCGGTACCATCAGGACGTAAAGTAATCTCGATCAGGACCAACGCAAGGCTGTGCCGGAGTCTGCGTGAGCCCTCTGCCATCTTCAGAAACCCACCCATGTATGTTTTCACGTAGAGGCCAGTTCAGGGCCCTCACAGACCAGTACAGGGCCTGCAAACTACAAAGGCCAGTAGTTTGAGACCATCAGAGACCGAGTTGGGCTCTCAGAGGCTAATGTGGGTCCTTACTCATTACAGGCCAACATGGGCCCTCAGAGGTCAGCGTGGGGGCCCTAAAAGACCGGCATGAGCCGTCGTTGGACCCCAGAGGCCAGCAGAAGAGGGCCTTCAAAGGCCAAGATGGGCCCTCCTCAGAGGCCAATGCAGGCCCTTAGAGGCCGGCATCGGGTCTTCAGCAGCTAGTGCGGGGCCCTCATTGGCACCCAAAGGTTCGTCTTGGGACACCAGAGACAGAAATAAGGCCACCAGAGACCGGTGTGAGACCCTCAGACGCCGCCGGTTGAGGCCCCTGAGGCCGGTTAGGGGCCCTCATAGGCCAGATGTGGGGCCTCAGAGGTTGATGTAGTAGGCTCTTAGCGGTCAACGTGGGCGCTTGACCGCCACTGAAGTTCCCTCAGAGGTCAGTGTAGGACGCTCAAAGACCGGTGTGGGAGCTATATTAATTAATAGCTGGGCGTGGTTTTTTTGAGCCTCGTGACGATCGAATAATTGTCAGGGCCCCATACACTTATATGGGGGCCCATTGGTTGTTTGAGGGGGGGGGGCAGGTGATATGATGGCCCCCTTTATTGACCTTTTGGGGGCATGGCCCTGATGCCCCCCCCCCCGCAACCGCCACTGTGTACACATTACACACATGCCTCTGAGATTACATACTAGCTCATGCAAACTCTATGCAGGCCCCGGAGGTTCCACGCTAATCCTTAAGAAACCAAGCGGGCATACGGCGTCACCACCGGGCTTCTGAGGTGCACAGCACCAACCCATGAGGTCTTACTTTAGTGTTTAGAGCCAATTTCCTTTAGCAGGGCCCACCTGCCACTGCCGAAGAGGGTCTCATACTCTCATGCCAGCCATTGCTGGGCCTACGAGAGCCTCAAGTAAACCCACGCTGATATTCCATATAAGATCCGGCCATACTCGTGAACCGGTGCCAGCGACGTTGACCGCCAAATTGACAGAATGCGAAACTGAGCCCACTCATGAGCGAAATTTACGTCCTTTGATGGCGCAAAAAAAGAAAATGGAACATACGAAAAGCTTTTCTAGGACTTTTGTTCGATCTGAAAGGTGGGGCCAAAAGATAGTATGGCCCCACCTTTCAGCACCAAAGGGGGGCCATGGCCCCCGTGCCCCCCCCCCCCCTGGGACCGCCAGTGATCATATAGAAACAACACTTAGAGCGCTGGGCGGTGCGATGAAAAAGATATGCAATGAAATAAAATAATATAAAACATAGCAAAATTAATCGCATATATAAAGCAAAATGAAATAAAATGATTTAAATCGAGTCAAATTATATCATATTATATTATAATAAATTAGGTTGAATAGAAATGAAATAGAATTAAATGATCAAATTAAAATGAAATACAATAAAGTAAAATAAGATAAAAGGGATAAAATAAGACACCTGAATCGTAACCTTCCCTCATATAGAATACTCATCCCGATACATCGATTTGCTATTATCTATAATTCTTGGTAGCATCGACCATACCATTCGGGGAAATCGGTCACCCTCACGCACGATTGACGTGTGCGTGGGCTGGGCGCGCGCACGTCCGCGTGCACAGTGGCCGGTGCGGTCACACTGGGTCATAAATCAGCAGCTAATCCGACGCGGCGTGCCGATACCGACGCCAAACAGCGCCCTGCACAAACACACACACAGACACACACACACGCTCGCGCGCGCGGGCCGTGCGGCGGCGGGCGGCTGCCGTTTAATTAAATGAGACAAAGTGTTGATGGATGGGCGCGCGTCGCCGCCGCTCGGCCGCCAGCCGATAATTGGGTGTGTGCTCCGAGATTAGGTGACCAAACAGAGGCGCGCCGTCAACACCTTATGGAAGCCGGCCGTCAGCAGTGGCCGGCGAGCGGAGTGATTAGCGCTCGCCGGGGGGGGGGGGGGGTCGTGGTCCGGCGGCGCGGTGCAGCACAGGGCGCTGATCAGCTTAAAAAGATTCGAACAGTTGGCGAGCACCTGAAGTTAGCCTTATACCTACTTATAGAGCACATCAATTTTGCATGCTCTGTGTGTAAAATCGTGATCTCAGGTCACATATCCTCCCAACGCGCACAGCGCCAGGAAATTGAAGTTTTGAAAGTGGTGAGCTCCCGAGCGCTCAGAAATTGTATCGCTCGGATTTTTCATAAGGTTCAGACGAGGTCAGATAAAGTAAGGTGACTACCATTAGGTGACATAAGGCCGCCCCACACTGGAACTCGCATGCGGGTTGCGAGCTTGCGGGTTTTGAGTTTGCGGGTATAATACTGATTCATAGAGTGATTAGGCCGTTCCCTTATGGTAACTTCATGAATGCAGTGAAGCCGGTACACTTTCAGAAACTTACATATAGTCGCAACACCAGCGCAACGAACCAAAATCGACTTCAACGAAAAACCCGCAAACCTCGCAGAACTCGCAGACCTCGCTGCGAGGAAAATCGAAATTTGACTCAAATTCAACTTTTGGAATGCGATGCAAGGTCGCTCGCAAGCTAAAAACATGCAGACTCGCTTGTTAGATGATAGTGTGGGACACTCAGCTTAGATTGCATTATTTGATTTTGAGAAAACCGCAAAACCAAAAAACTCGCAACCCGCATGCGAGGCCCAGTGTGGGGCGGCCTTTAGTTGCCAATTTGCCAATTCGGTGTGCCCCAGTTGCTGTCCTAGGGAAGGCAGTAATATGCTCATAATGAGATGCCAAATCAAATTTGTGCTACATAGCCCATCTTGACCAGCTTCGTCACCTGAGTGGATTTGAACCGACCTCGATCCGAGTTCAACATTTTAAGCTGACCTTTCAAAAACAAAGAGTGCATAATTCGAAGCGACTGATAATGAAATACAGGCTGGTGCAAAAATCGTAAGTCTGCGACTATTTTTCGTTATTTCATTTGCAATAAAAACAGACCTCGACCTTTGACATGAGTTCAGATGTCACCGGTCGATCTGATATGCTAAAATTGGGTACCAGTTGCTACGTCTCGAAACGACACAGCCCGATTTGTTTGCGGATATCTAGCTGAATTGGTGCCGAAACGGCGAAGGGAAATATTCCACTCCCGATGATTAACTTCATCCCGATGTAGTAATTTCTTCATTGGATCACATTTCATTCAGGTGTATAAAGATCCTCCAGTTATCGATGGCGTTAAAACTTAAAGGAGAGATGAACTGGGTAGACTTACTACTCAGGAGGCCCAGACTAGATAGGTAGTGGGTGTGGCATTCTGAATTATTATTATTATTATTATTGTTTATTCAGCATCGTCATGCGACAAAAAGATACATACCCCCCCCCCCCACCCACCCACACGATAAAAGGGGCGATAAAATGGGCGATAAAATTATCGCCCCTCCAGACCAGTCTGAAGCTGACTGAGACACTTTCCGGAGTCCGGACGTGGACCTCATGTGCACCTCATAATGCACGTCAGGTGTACAAGCTATTCAGTATGCTGGGATGTGGACGCTCAATGTCGCGGAGGAGGTGTTGCTTCTCATGTGTGATGTTATAGGTAACTTATACCTACAGTCATCTCTCTCGGGGCCAGAAAGAACGGGGGCAACTGCTACACTACCGCCACCTACATTCCGGGCTCTCACCGACCTCAGCTTGTGACGACATCTACAGCAGAACATGCTCCGAGACGACAAGCCTCCATTGGTATAGGTGTCGCTCTGGGTATCTAGTGGGCTGCTCTGTGGTAGGTGGCGCTGGTGACCGTGATTTGCACATCCACCGCGCTGCCGCCGCTGCGGCGCTCCGGTCGCCGGAGACACGTCACGTCTCCAGGCAGACCGTCGTCAGGACCATATATGGACTTACGGCGTACCCAGTGAGCTCAGCGGACAGCTAGTTTTCGAGAGAACGGCATTGTCTTGAGCTCTGTAAACTGGCGTAGGTAGGTAACTTTCAGGTCTGTGCCTGTATCTGCCAACAAATCGCAATTATTTGTCGGCTGATCCTTGCAGGAAATAGGAAGGTCGGGTTTGTGCGTGCTCCCCGGCCGAAACCCCAACGTGGGTGGGCCGTGGCAGTGGCGGATCCAGGGGGCAAAATGGGCATTTGTCCCTCCCAAACGGCATTATTTTAACATTACACCTATGGACGAGGCACGGAAAGAATCGATAAATTAAATTGTTATGGTTTGCCCCCCCCAAAAAAAAAAACTGAGCTGGATCCGCCTCTGGGCCGTGGGGGTGGGAGTGGCGAAGGGGCGGTTTGACTCATTCGCTACTTCGCCTCTAATTAATCTAGAAATTTACGGGAAATGAGCGTGTTATGACTTATGAGACGTAGCTATTGTGAGCAATTGTAAAGCCTCAGGCGGCCAACTGGTGACCGCTGAGATCAGTTCAAAGCCTCAACTTCAGGGTGTGGTTTATGGTTAAAAACCTCAGTCGCAGACCTGAAATTCATTTGGTGCCAAAAGGTGCTGCCTAATTTGTGATAGATTTAGTGATTGTCATCATCTTCGCTCGAATATATCAAATCGCGCCAAAATCGAAGGTCAGGCTGCCACATTCAAATTTTTATAACCGGTTCTGAGCCAACGCAAAAAAATGACGGAATGTGACATCAAAACATTTCTCCCCTACCTATGCTTAGTTTAAAAATAAAAACTTGTCCTCCCGTTCCAGTTTACGTAAATCATCGTATCACATCATCAGACTTGACGTCTGACGATGACTGAAGACAGATACACTGAAAAAAAAATTTACTCAGGCCAGGCATAACTCAGTAATAACTCATGAAGAAACTCAGTGAATACGATAGTGGTGCTCACTTATTGGCTGATCTAACTCACATCACCAGGGTGACTTCGTTATGCGTGAGTTCTGAGTGCTTAGTTTCGTGAATTCGAACTGAGTCGGAAATGAGTTTTGCTTGGGCAAATCTAGTTTCCTGCGCAATGCATGAGTTCTCGCGAATTCACGTGCAGTTGTGCGTGAGGTACCCCCGGCTTGAAGATGCGCGCATGCGCGGCAGGTTGAGTTTCCTGCGTGATGCGTGAGTTCGCGTGATGAGTATTATAGCCGTTGCGTTCGAAAACCGCGGCGCGCGCTTCAGTCCGTTGTGGCGCGGTGACTCGCGTAGTTCACGTTGAATTGTTGAGGCTATTGTGAAATTGTGCGGGAGAGTGCAGGAGCGGGGAAGGCGTGCAGCGAAGGATGGGACGGGCAAGTTATCTGTGAAGAGCTCGGTGATTGTCGATGAAGCTTTTATCAATCGCATGCGCCGCGGAGAACAGGGAGGTGAACTGATGGACCAGCAGACATTCCCCGCCGGGGTCAGGAGGTCGGTGCCAACCGTGAACGGCGGAGCAGATCGATCGAGAAACTGAGGGATACCTACCCGGCATAGTTCGAAAAAGAAGAGGTGAGTTATGTTATATTTAAATTTAACCCTTGCATGTGTACGGCGTTTTCCAGCTTCTAATGTGTAGGGGGGGGGGGTCGGTTGGACCCCCCCTTGCCGTTTGGCCCCTGATCGAGCTAGAGCTTCGCGGAAAAAACGAGCGTGTTGCCCGTGACGAGAGGAAGCCGATGATACCCAATTTTAAGGTCCTAGGTCATTGGTTGACCTTCCAGGTCAGGTCAATGACCCAAAGTCGGGAAAATCGGGACCTATTAGAAAGTCGTAAAGTGTGGCTGCTTAGGGGTTTTTCGGGGTACTGATCATGAATATCGTGTTAGTTTTGATCACAGATGATGTCTTTAAGCATTTAGACCAGGTCGGGTCAGGTCAGGTCAGGTCAATCAGTAGGCGTCGTGACGGGTATTCGTAGTACGTGTCAACCGCCTCTGACAGCTTCGTAACATGTTACGAAGGCACCAAAACTACTTCGTAAATGTTCAAATGGTTGTTAAATTCGAATTCAGCTCCAAAAACTAGCCTAGAAACATGTAAAACTCGAAAAAGTGAACCGAGGTCACCCGAGGTCACCAAAGGTCAATGACCTGACCTGACCTTCAGGTGACCTTGACACCCACCCTAATGCATGGGAGCAGCATCAAATCACATGTTTGAACGTTTGAAACCACGAAAAGCTTGCAAACGCGCGGCTAATGCGAGCCGACGTACGCCGAATCGCGATTCCGGCCAAACATGGTCTCGGAAAAGAGGTCACAGGTCAAAGGTCATTTGGGTCAGGGTCATGAAAGTTTCAGGGTAGGTGTAAAATTGATCAATGCGATGGTACTGAAAGTTTCGTCGCTATCAGCCGCTTTTTACGCGAGTTATTCGCGAAAAACCATGGGGAAAGGGGGTCAATCCGACCCCCCCTACACATGCGAGGGTTAAAAAAAAAACATGTTTGTGGGATAATGTTGTCCTTATCGTAAAAGAACGTTCATTTGACCCTTTTTACTTCTTTAAACAAGAACTCCGTCACGACCCGATGTTTTTTTTTGGGGGGGGGGGCGAAGGTTGTTTGAAGTCGATTCTTTCCATGCAGCATCCATATTCCATAGGCACAATGTTAAAAATGTAAAATATTGGGGGACACGTCCCCCGTACCCTTCCCCCCCCCCCCGGTGGTGGAGCCCATGGTCTCCACTCGCTGAACCGTTTAAGATTCTTTTGTCTCGTTTGTGCTTATTATTTTTCCACTGTTATTATTTTTTCCGACTGTTTTTTTAATGCCTACACACATATTTTCGTACACTATTCGATTTCAGCGAGCATTTTCAACCTTCCTTACATATTAGATTATTAGATACCGCGGCGAGACGCGTTTGGACGTGACATACTTATTTCCATTACTGTTAAGTATAACACATTTTATGTGATTGTTTCAAGCTGATTTTAATATTGGACGCCCATGGAAGTGTTTTGCGAGACTAAAACCCGACTGTTAAGGTGACCATCCGACCTTGACCCGCGCTGTGCTGGGTGGCGTTTTACGCCCCCCACCCCGCCCCCTCAGGTTTTTCGCGAATATCTCAGAACGGCGGCGCGCAGCGCCACCATTTTCGGCACACCTGCTCATACATTTGTTTCTGCATATGAAGAAATTTTAGACCCAGGTCGTTCAAGGTCAGGTCACGTCAAATGACTTAACATCGGAAAAATTTCAATGGTCGCTGACGATCGCACCGTTCGCAACGTGCCATGGAAACCGTTCGATATTTTTGTCATTTTCGCTCAGGGAATTCACCGCTCGATTTCACACCAGTTTGAGGTAAAATGTCAAAAAAATATCGAACGGATTTCATTGTATAGCGTTTTTGATACTGTCCCATCACCATGTCTCAAGTATCAACCTTACGGCATGTACAAAATATATTTGCTAGTGCAATAAAACACCTCATATGTGTTCAGCTTGACGGTTTGGATCGACTGATATGCAACATGACCTGGTCAGGTCAACCTAAGGTCAAGTTTTAAATATGGCCTTTCAAGGTCTAATTATAGTTCATTCGTCCCGACGAGAGGAACACATGCTAACGGCAAAATAAATGTCGTGACTCTTGAGTGGAAAGTATTACAGAAAACATTTTGGTAAAAACGGCTTTTTTAGAGTTTTTGCTCTCTGGAGGCTTAATTGTTGACCTGAGGTCAAATCTGAGATCAAACGCCAGCAAAAAAAAAAGTCGAAAGGGCTTTTGACTGCATTTTTCCGCGGGCAGCTCTTTTGGTTCCGAGTTAAACCCCAGTTTTTCGGAAATATTGAAATAAGCAAAATTTGGCCTTTCCTGACCTCTGGTGACCTGGCACTTGACTTGACCTTAAAATTACCCAAGTATTTCCTTAAATATCTTTAATGCTTTTTCGAAAGCCGCTTACGGCGTGTCGCTACGTGGCCCAACCCCAACAGCCGAGTTAGAAGAGCGGACGTGAAGACGACCCCCTCCCCCCAGTACATCACGGTAAACTCAGAGCACCAGCACGGCGCGGTTTAACATTAATTTTGAGCTGAAGTAACTTGATAACTTTTGATATTTCAATCACCTTGCATGCCCTATAACTTCCGTTTCTCTTACTGGCAAAAGAAAATCTGACTTTTTTATTGTGTTTTCAGGGAACGGCCCATTGAGCCTCCTCTGCATCTTGGCGGAGAAGGCGTTAGTGGTGGCGTACACGGGTGACGAAAATTTGGATCACCCCTATCATAACAAGTCCGAAGAAAACGAACGGTGCCGCCTCATCGTGGAGCGAACGGAAGTCTTGTGGGGATCCATGGTTTGGAAGGGAGTCTTTTGCTGTGGGCGACGGCGCACTTTGTGCTCAGTCAACAAACGGCGCACAAAGTGCGAAACACGCTGTGGTTTGTGTGTATCCATGTGCTCCACACACCATTCAATGGTGAGCGCCAGCCACCTGTAGCCGCGAAGACTGAGGTCGAGAAGCTGGCAAAAGAGTGAAGCTGAGCTGACGTGGAGTCGATCCCCCCCCCCCGACGCAGTTTGGCGTGTGTCAGAATTGAAATACAGCGCAATGCGACCGTTTCTACAAACATGTATTTCTTGTAAGGGCTGGGGCGAATAGTGCAAGACTAGACGTTGGTCGGGCATGGTATAATACAGATATGTATGCTGGTTTTGGGCAATGATTCGTTATATATTGGCCAATCCCAATATATAGACTAGCTGCCTGGTAGTGGCTGTTGTATCAGCATCATGCATGCATATTGCATAATGCTGATGCGGCAGCTGTTATCATGGGCGGCGAGCCTATACATTGGCTTGAGCCAATATAAAACGAATCAGATCAGCCGTTTCAGGCGGCGCCTGAGTAACACCCGAGTATCGTATGAGTTATCGACGTGAGTACGTCCTGAGTACAGCCCTAGTTTTCACTGAATAACCGATGAGTTCCAACTGAGTTATGGCCGTACTACCACCTGAGTTATACATTAGTACCAGCTGAGTTACATGTGAGTTACTTCCTAGTTTTTCATGAGTAATGACTTACTAATACCTGAGTTTGGCCTGAGTTGTCTGAGTAGGACATGAGTTACGCATGAGTACTTACTGAGTTTTATCTGAGTTTTACCATCGGACAAAATGGCAACTCACTTTGTTACTCACATGCTACTCACTTGCAATGAGTTTTGCCCGAGTTTTACCTGCGTTCCGCCCTGAGTTTTACCTGAGTACGCGGATTTAGAGTGAGTTTTACCATTGGACAAAATGGCAACTCAGTCATTACTCAGAAAAGTGAGTAAAAATTTTTTTCAGTGTACGACAGATGTTGTTATTATGTCGAGTTGGCTGGGCTAGCACACAGCAATAGCATTTAAACCAACTTAAACACCACCTTCTTCAGGGAAACAATATCAAGAACTATTAACAACAATCACACGAACCATCAAAAACTCAAGCGTCGCAATTCGTATTCATTAATCACGTGTCATATCGCCTGTCCAGTTGAGCCTCAGGCTACATGTGCCTACCTGCCCGCACTTCAGTCAGCAATCCGGGCCAGTCCACGCTCGTTACACCAGATAATGGCCCGTTCTCCGGCACCTGAAGGGACCGATTGTCTCTGCGTGTGACAGGCTGGTTTCGCATGCGCGCCAAGGCTGCAGCTCGCAGCTCGCAGCCGCAGCCTCGTGCGACACGGCTCGCTGGAACGAAAACAGCCTGTCCCACGAACACGCGTTTGTCCCGACCTGAAGGTGAAAAGTGAAAAAGCGACCACAAAACCTGCACCAAGGCTGCCGGTTTGAATGCGCCACCGGAGACGGTGCTGCCGCTGGCGGGTGGTTATGGCACACAAAAACGGCAGACAATAAGACGCAGCGCTAGACGCGACCTTATTTAGTGTGTTTAATCGCCCGTAAGCGCGCGATTGCACTCGGTCTGAGCCGGCATCCGCTCTTGCTACATAACGACGCTGGCACAAAAACGGTAAATAAGTCGGTAATTGCCGACGGCAATCGGCCGACCGATCGCAGGTAATGGGACACACATGAGTTATTGGCTCATGTTCGAACCGTAGTACTCCGGTGTAGGTAGGCTTCTGAGAAATGGGAAATCGTTTGGTTGTGGTCAACAAAGTTTTAACCATTTATCTTGTGGCGTAAATCAGCCATCCCGAATTCATCACAAACAAATGAAAATGTGCAGTTATAGCGTTGTACCTACCTAACTTTGTAATGAGTGAAAAAGGAGAAGGATATTTTGGGAGCAATGTATCTTGAACGAAAAGAGGGAAGCTATTACAAGTTGGATGTGTGTCATGCGGATTTCAAAAGAGCACATCAAATGACTTGCACTAAAACGACCATGCGCGGTGTGGTCAATTTGGATGCACATTTAATTGATCAATGTTATTGATTGATCAGCGGTCTCTTATAGAACCCGGAGCTCAGAAACGTTATGTTTCGTCTATGCCTTCTCAGTTACAGGTAGGCATTTATGTTGCAACAGCCTTTGTTCAAAGCCCATTGTTTACAGTTTGAGAGGCGGGGCTGTACCGCACCGCTTGAAGGTCGCTCATGCTGCTCGAATTATCGACTGCACTGCGCCGTCCACGTTTTCCAGTACGTTCGCCTGTGAACTGAAGACGTCGTCCGCCATGACAATCTCCCAGCTGGAAGCCAGCCCTCTGTGGCCGACCCTGTCGTTACGCGGACACGGCCCCGCTCTCCACCACTGTCCCACACCACCCTCGGCGGCCGGGTGGGCCGACCGTCCTCCCCTGATCCCCACTGTGTTCAGCGCGGCCTGTCCCTGCGCTCACACACAGCCGCCATCTGCCAGAGCAGATTCCGCGCCCATACCGACACAGGCAGCGCAGGCGGCGCGGCCGGCACGCAGCGCGGCCCGCGTACGCACGCTCCCACGGTCGGACAGACGCCCCTCTCCCCCCCTCCCGTCACAGGGAGGGGGGAACGGGTGTGGAACGCCGGATACCATCTGCTATTTGGTCGTGCGTTCCTCATGACAGGATCAATACATTTTATCGGTAAACGCAGAGGCGTGGGCTGGCCGGCTCTCCAGTTTTCGGGCATGCCTTGCCCCGAAGGACCGCCGGTTTCAGGAGACAAAAGTAAAAGTTTAAAGGGACACGCATGAGAACGATGCAGCTCGGCACGATGAGAAGTGAGAACTGATGTTTTCAGAGCTCTTGGTATATTTTGTCGGCCCAATTAGGGTACATTTATGAGTTCACAGCTTCCAGATTTTGTAACCATTCTTTTAAATACATTGAGATTTATAAAATGACGTGAAATATTCACTCGTTTGCTTTCCCGATAGTATATTCAGATAATTACTTTCTATAACTACGCATAACGACGAACGTGACAGTGATAGTAACATATGGACGCCATTTAATTGCGTCCCAGAAAAGCTATTTCTGGCACCTAAAAGCTGACTCGCCCCAAAATTGGTCCTCAGCACCTATTTGGTGGATACCAGCACCAATAATGGAAAATGACCTTAATTAGCTGTTTCTGGCACCTATTCATCGGTACGCCTTACTCTTTTTCTGAATCTGGCACCTAAATGCTGAGCGTAGCACCAATCTAGTAGAAAAATGAACTACTGGCTGGTAGAATCATGTTGTTCTGGTATAATGACCCCTGGAGTCTAGCCTAAAGGTTGCCAGTGCAGCTACACTCTAAGACAGCCCCGTAGTGATCTCAGCATTGTATATGACGTTTAAGTAAGCAAATAATATTAATTTGTTTGAAAAAACAATGTCATTTAAATAGGTATTTAAAAGTATTTATTTGTAATGCTTAAAGGGAAACATTTTTGTGAGTAATTGTCTCGATTTTGACCATTAAAACGGGTATTGTATTTTTTGACGTCATCAAATAGCTCCAAAAAAGAAATGTAATGTTTTCATTCCGTTCAAGGCCGCTGAAGAAACGCGGGATCTTGCGTGGGACATTGTCCGTTGTTTGCCGCGCAGAGTTGTGCCGTGGTTTTGCCTTTTTCATCCGTTTCTTACGTATGGCATATGTGTGCATGAAGCTTTGATTTTGTTTTTGGTTATTGTGTGGCCGATTAGTCAAACGCTCCTGTAGAAACCGGATGCTGCGTTTGATCGAGATGGAGTCAGACGATGATTGCAGAAAGCTAATAATATTGAAAAGAGGGCTGGTTGCGTGGCATGTCTGTTCAGAGTTGACATTTTGCTTTACTCCAGTTTATGACCTGAGAGCCTGGCTGGAAGTGACGGATCCAAACTTTTCACGTTAAAATGGCTGAGGGTGCAATAATCTCTAAGACATAGCGGGCTGGTATAGGAGCGTCTTGCTATGCTGCACCATAGCTGGCTAGTGATTCTCTTTTAGCTAGAAATGGCATTAATCATTATCTCCACTGGCGAAAATGGCACTTGACATCACCGAATGCAACGTTCATGTTGTTAGGATACATAAAATCAGGAAGATTACGCGAATTAGGTAGGCAAACGTGGAATAAAATAGGTGCTGGATGTTTTGGTTTTGGTGCTGAATCAGCAAACAGCAAATACGGAGTTCAACTAGACGATCTGGCAACTTTAGGCTGTGTGGAAGCAATTAGGTGCCAGATTCAGATATTAGGGTCGAATAAGCAGTTTGGGGCTGAGCTGATCAGCAATTAGGTGCCAGAAACAGCTTTTTAGGGACCAGAAACAAATATTCCCCGTAACATATGAGTACCTACGTAGGCAGTTGCTTCATCCATATTTCTCCAGTGATTTCTCGTGGAAAGCACCTTTGCGCATCTAACTTGTATATTTTTACAGGTAACATACCTATTCATGAGGGAAGTTAAGTTAATCATACCTAACTTGTTTAGCAGTATATGGGCGGAAGCATCGTTGCTGCAAGTGATCATGCCAAACCAACAAAAGATGAGGCTACCCATGTGATTGACTTTCGAGGCCACGTCATGTCTGATCGGAGACAAATATAAGTTACTTCCCTGTTCTACTCTATCCTTGCCCGCACCTTTTACTTTTTCAGCTATGTACTCCATAAAGTATTGGTCGTGATCAAAGTGAGGCAATTTGCATGTAAAAAATAAATGGTAGAAAAACTGCGTAAAAACCTGAGAAAGATCGAGGAGTGAGTGAAGAAAAACCACTAACAATACCGAGTGTGATTGCTGTCTATTTGTGAGTTCCCAGGTCTGCCGTTTTTCTGGCTGTGCACTTGCTGGAGCCTGGAGGTAGAAATGAAACAATTACGATACAGTGCAGAAATGAAACAATTACGACACAGTACGAAATATCATTCTCACAACATCATACAGATGTTCGCAAACGGCTCACCTTTCACCTCTAATATCCAATCAAATGTCATCAAAAGCACATCTATTGACTCTGGTGATTGTCTCTCATATCGTTGTCACAAGGACCGCATATCCATCACTTTGATACACAGCGAAACTCTGGTCGCCCTTTGTTTTTAATAGAATGGCTCACTTAAATCCCAATTATCTCACGACCTGGTCGTCGCTCGGATGGGGACTGCCGTGTAATCTAGGCGGGGCCGACATTTTCCCAGCGCTGTCCAGTTCCTCTCTGTCACTCCACCGCAGAGCGTTCCCGTGACACAACCGACACTAATTATAACGTAATTATACAGTTCCACTCCTGTCAGATGCAGCTACTTGGACAGGAGCGATTGCTCAATAAGCGAAAACTATGGCCAAGACTTGTCTCGTCAATTTAAAGGAAGACATAATTGTTGACTAGGATAATAGCGCCCAAGTTATGAGCTCTGAATACTCACGTCAATCATCGTCTAGCCGCAAACTCAGACGGAGTTCAAGTAATAATACATTGTCAAATACCGATATTGGTGCAATTCCTATACAGAGCAGCTGGCACCGGCAAGAAAAGTTTCCTGTACGATAGTAAAAAATACAAACGAAACGATCAGCATTACACCTGAAATGCACAACACAAGACACGCATTCCGTGAGAACATTCAACATCCGGCTGGATATCTGTCCGTCAACATATGTCACCGGACGCGCCGGCGCTATACTAAGTGTTTCTGTCACACCATGACGTGAACTGCAGTACGACCGGGGTGGTTTTGGCCCGTCAGTGCCAGGCCGTTCGACTCGCGGTACGAGCGAGTTCCTTTCCAGCAGAGTGCTTCAGGTCAGCCCCGGACGAAACTAACGACCAGGCAAAACCCGGATAGATGGGCTGCGGGGGATTCGTCGCGGTCCTCATATCTGAAGTCGGATTATTCACGGCTGTGGGAAATGGAGTTGATCTCGATCAGCTTGAGTTAGCAGGACGTCCATCCGATCCCATGCGGTTCTTGGTCTGGCTTGACGGCTCTTGGTTAATTGGCTCCACTGGTATGCCTATGTAGGAAGTGATTCTCATGGGATTTGACTGACTAATAATGCTCCACATGGGAAATGAAACTTAGATAGCATGTTTGTGAACATTTGCTCCAACGAAGCGTTTCATTTGCTATCATTTCGGATGCAAAAACCTTTATAACAGCCTGGGATATTGCGTATTTCATTCATAAAACTTGATTAATTTCGATATAATTGCCTGCTGGGCTTATTTAAACCAAATCAAAACGGGATCCGGTGAAATACTTAACTAGTTTCCACAAAGCTTGTGGGAACAGAGATCCCCCTATAGTTTTATTGGTCACTTCCGTATTCTTGCTTTTTACTTTAATCTCACAAGACATAAGATTGTCGGCCTACAAAATGCAGCCCAATGACTAAATATTCGCACATTGATTGCCTGCAAGCAACGTGTTTTATTCAAGCATATGTTA
Organism: Amphibalanus amphitrite; assembly: GCF_019059575.1. Classification (NCBI taxonomy): domain Eukaryota; kingdom Metazoa; phylum Arthropoda; class Thecostraca; order Balanomorpha; family Balanidae; genus Amphibalanus; species Amphibalanus amphitrite. The sequence goes on from NW_024882094.1 coordinate 134,146, forward strand.
ATTGCTTGACGGATTTGTGAGAAGGCGAGCAATTCAGAATGTAGCTACTTACATATGCACACATTACGTAGAGTACGTCATCAACTTATTCATTTCATTCGACTACAACCTATGTATACCTATTGTATATGCGTACGCGAATATGCAGCACAACCTACTGACCCTTGTTCCGATACAATGCGGCCCTCGATCAGAAGAAACATTCCTTATAGGTATAACTGACCATGTTATAGATACCCCTCGGGTGCTATTCCAGTCCTTATAACTTGGCTACAGACTATAACACTGTCTACAATCTACCTGCTCCGACCATTTACCGCTCGTCAGGTCGTGCGGAGCCGGTGTCTTGGTCCTGGTCTGTCTGAGCCGGTGCCACCTCAGGCTGGTCGGAGCAAGTCTGCAGTGTCTACGGTGTGCAGTGTGCAATGCCCTACTCATGTCGGTTATCCCGCGGAAACCGTTTCCCCCCGGTGTAGGTCCCCCTGTTCAGGTCAGTCGTAGTCCCCCGATCCAAATCGGTCGGATCCGGCTATCCCCCGGTCCTGGCTTATCGGAGCCGGTACAGTCCCCGCCCGGGGAGTCCCCGTCTGGTCGGTCGCAGCCGGTCTGCAGGATCCCCCGGTGGGTTGGAGCCGGTACAGTCCGCGACTGGTCGGTCACAACTCACAGCCGCAGGCGCGGTGGTCTGCAGGGGGCGGGAGCCGGTCCCCGGCGGGCCGGTCGCCGCGCCGCCTGCGGTCGGCACTGGCCACTGGCAGTCGGCGGGCACCAGTCGGACGACCTTGGAGCTGCACGCCCGTCACCACCTGGTGCTCTTCCGTGCGCCATTATTCGTACTCGGCGCGGACTGCATCTGGCGCGGCGCGACTGTGTGTGCCGTGACAGAGCCGACCGTCAGCTGCGCGCCGCCCCCGGCGGCGAGGAGGGCCGCTGCCCCTCCTCGACCATATGCCGCCCGACCTGGACAGCAGCAGAAGGCGCCCCCCCCCCCCTCCACCGGTGTCACCTCGCCCCCACCGCAGCCCGGGAATAGCCCGGGGCCAGTCCAGCTAACGACCGCACTGCTCATGGGGACAGCTGATCTACACGGTCGCTCATCCACGCGGTCAGGCCAGGGCCGCGCGACTTTTGAATGGGACCTGCCACCGCTCCGCATTCCCGCTGGGTCCGTCTCCGCTGACCCTGGGCTCAACCACCGGGATGGCTGTTTTTCTTGCAGCCCTCATCACTCGGCGCCCGATCAGCAGCCGGCGCGGACGGCAGACGGTTGATCGGTGGCCCTCCCCGGGCCGGCGCTGATGCGGGGATTCTCTGGCGGGTCTGCGGCGCCCAAGGGCCGGCGTCCCTCAGCCAGCTGTTGACGCTTCTTGTTTATACAAGAGATTGTGTAACAACAGCTCGGCGAGCCGCAGCGGTCAGACGGCGGTCTCACTACGGCAAGGTAATTGTCCCTTATTAGTGGCAGTCGACACATGGGGTCCAGTGGGGGCCACGGACACACACGCACACAGGCAGACAGACAGGCAGACAGACGGTAGGCGCCCGGGGCTATGGGCGTAATTTGTCGGCGTCCGATGCACCATATGTCGTGTGAAGGCGGCTGGGTGCCCTCTGGCCGGGCCGTGGGACGGGGTCGCTCGGCGGGTCGACTATGGACGGACGGACGGAGGGACGGGCGGTTTTGGCGGCCACCTGTCGTTTGAGCCGGCTCCGGCCACGGCATTCTGACACGGACCGTGCAGAACGACACGGCACGGCGCCGAGCCGCGGGTACGGCGCCGCCGAGGAGCGCCGCACCTGTCACGGCCGATCGCCAGATGGGCCACAGGCGGCGACCATCTGTGCAACATGCTCACCGGCCCGGGGATTCGGGCTGTTTGCCACTTTTCAGATTCGGTGTATTGTTTCACGTGACAAATTTACGTTAATTAGCACAGTAGTATTGTGTTCTAAAATTAGCGAGTTAAATGAGAAACTGGATACGACTGAACTTGACGAAATGTCTCTGGAGAGATTAACGATCTGCTTGTAATGCTAAAGAGTCATGCAATGTCTTTGACTAGACTGCGTTGCATGGCCAGATAATTATCAATGCGCCGGTTTTCCGCAGGACAAAACTGCGGAGGACAGCCTATACACGGATGGAAATGGCATGCTCACTTCAGAGAGCGGTCCTACGATTTACGATCAAGAATACCTGGAATTTTTCGTCGTTTCCAAGGTGGAATGTTAGATAAGCAACGAGTTCTGTATCTCTGCCCGCGTATCTCGTCTCTATACGGCTATGGAATATGCATGTACCCCGATAGTGCTTTAACAGTTATCGGTAAAAATTATCGATAACATTTTTATTTCACTTTTACTCTAACTGCTATTACTTAAGTTCTTAACTTGCTAAGGAATTTGTGGACCAAAAAGCTCGCAACACGCATTCTGTTTGCCCACTCGAAGACCGGGTAGGAGTGGTTACCTACTGGCTAGTCCTATAATGACTGGTCACCTATACCTACTTACCCTTAGCTCGTCTTAATTTAAGTTACCGCGCTGAGTGTCTGGACTTGGAGGCTATTTGACATATCACTTTATTTGTATGCTGCAAATCGACAGCAATATTTTGTAAGCATATTAGCAGAAGTTTTGGGGTCAGTAATTCAAACACATAGTGAGAATTGTGTTTTTTTTCTATTGAAAAACAAACCTGAGTGCTCTGACAATGACGCAAAAGCTGCCCGAGATCAGTGAACTTTGTACCGTTACCTGGCACACTCAGCACTCAGCAGCTATTATGAAATATTTTCTGCAAGTAAACACCTCTGCATAACATCCATCATAATCATAAAGGCTACACCTATCATGCGCACAATCAGATTCCTGCTGCTCATTTTGGATACGTCGGTAAATGTTTAAGCACTTGCACCTCTGAAAATTTATGACTACAAAAAGGCGTGGTAGCGACGCACATTAGCGAATCCCAAAATGATTGTTGCAAGCTCGTTAATTACATGAATCACTTCAAGTCAAATGATGATTAATGGTTTTGATATCGAATTATATATGCATGAGCGAATGCTGCCAGCGGTATCACGATATTAAGTGGTTCGCGAAGGCAAATTACATTGATTTTTTTGCATCTCGCTGCGCTTCATCCGTCACATTTATCACATTTGAATGCGCGCCGGCTGACTGGCTGTCGTGCTGAAGTCGGCCTTTCCGCGGCGGACGAACCCCAGACGGGACCCCTCTGGTGTCTAAGGAGGCAGCTGGCTGACATGACAGCCCCACACCAGGAATAGCAAACAGCTGTCGCACCTATGTATACCCCGCCGCCTTCACCGCTCCTATTTCGGCCGATGTCCTCCGGGGCTCGTGGCGGGGTGGGATGCTCACGGAGGGACCCTTACGGAGGGACGCTCACAGGGGGATGATCACGGAGGCAAGCACAAGGAGGGTCGCTTATCGGAGTGTCCCTCACGGCGGGACGTTCACGGAGGGTCTCTCACGGAGGTTCGCTCGCACGGAGGTCCGCTCGCACGGAGGTTCGCACCGTGGGCACTTCACGGTGAGATCGTGAAATACCCACTGCACCGCCGCCGGCGACTGCAATAAGCCGCCGGCTGCATACGGTGCATCGGCAAAGGTAAAATTCTGCCCAAGGCTGCGCCAGTGGTGTTGTGCTGTGCGCATTGTGGTCTGCAGAAATAAATGATGATTCGACAGATGGTAGTGGCCGCGAGGGGAGCGTGATTTGATAGATATGATCGCTACGGCCACGATTAATCTTAGAAGAGCCCACTACGGTCAATGTGTCAGCAAATTTGCACCACAGACTGCAGAGCAGCGCATGGATGGAAAAAATATCTTGAACCGCAAAGGACTATGGGTAATTTTGATGCAACAAATTGTGGCACAGGGCAATTCATTGTTTTGCATTTTGTTTTCACGCCGTTTTGTAACGCAATCTCACAAACAACAAATCATTATCATCTTTGCTTTTCAATTTTGGTAATGCCAACCGCAGCTGCATGACAAGTCCGCATATTAAAACTAGCTATAGCATCTGTCGCAAAAATGTTGTTACCCGCTGCCACCACCGTTGTTTTTATTGAATGAACCAAATACGATGAGGGGTGGAGATGGTCACCCGTGAATATTTCATAGTTAGTTCAATATTATCGAGATAAATATTCAGCATTAATATTGAGCGCAAAGCATAAAAAACAAAACATCATCAGAGTCTCATATTGAAATTCTAAAATATCGGAGCAAGACGATATCAAAGTGCTAAAATATTGAACTGGAAAAAATAAGGACCATAAAACATTGAAGTGACAGACAAAATATATAGGTATACCCCCTCAAATTACTTTTTCAGGCTCGAGAGGTGTCCACCCACATCAATTTCAGTGCCCGACAAGCTGTGCAGCAAGTCGCTCTATCCTTTGCAGCTTCCTACAGCAACTGGGAAGCTTCCATAGTTTTGATTTGATATCCAATTGTTCCATGTTTTTTATATTTTCTCTCTCGATATTTTTCTTTCGATATTTTGTAGGTACTCGGTTATTTGTTTACGTATAAGCAATAAGGCATGTTCGGTATTGGTATAAGTTACACACAGGACTTAAATTAATAAAAACCGAGTCATTCAGTGCCAAGCATCTCTGTACAGCTGTAGATTTGATGGTTTTTGGTTTTCATGAAGAAGGAAAATAAATGTGTGCATGATATGGTAAGTATAGCGAGCACGTTTCTAAATCACGATCCTTAAGTAATATCTCACAAAAGTTTATTCATCCATTGGTAGGCGCAATTTTCTATCTAATTTGACGCATTCTCTTGCTATAAAGCATGCTCGTGCTGTTTCCAGGGAGCCCTTTCATGAGCCGTGACACACACTTTTTAAGGATGACAGCACTATTATGAGCTCGCGACGAGAGGAGATCTCAAATAAATGTTATTGTTCTGGCGAGCTTAAAGGCGTTTACCTCGTTCAGTAGAAAAGAAGCAGAAATTGATTTCACTAAAATAGCCGTTCAAATTAACCAGCCTTGCATACGCTTCACTGAGTTCAGGCATTCGAATTACGGAAATAAAGTCCAATTAACGAGCATAGCCCATTCTTCAGGCATCGAATACATGTATCAAATATCCCGAGCCGGACGATAAGTAATCACCATCCCGTAAGATACCCGGGCAAGCCTTCAATTAAGGGCATAGCCACTCTCCGAAAAAAAACCCTTCCCCCAATTTAGGAGAATACGGCGGCGGCAGCGGCGGCCGGTAAATCAGCGGCCGTGCCGGTGCGGCCCGGTAAGCGCGCCGTTTGTATGCGGCGGCCGGCCGGCCGGTTCCGTGTAGTGGCCCCGCCGTCCGCGGCGGCCGCTGAGCGGCATCTCGGCGCCGGCTCCGAGCGGCGTGAGAAAACACCTGCCGAGCGGCCCGAGCGCCCAGAGGCCGGATAAATTAACGCCCGCACCTGGCGCCGGCGGCGGCGCAGATTAGCCGGCCTGCCCTCGGCGGCGACCCTCGGTGGCTCGGCGCGGATCAGGCTGCCCTCGGCCGTCGCTGAGCGATGCTCTCGGCTGGCGGTGATGTGACACGCCGCACCCGGTCCGGATTACTTCGGATCCAGTCTGGAGTTCGCTCGTTTCCGTACTCCGAGCTTAGGGGATGAGGAAGAGGGTCAGTTCGGCTGAATGTGGTTACAAACTCAGCCGATATGGCGAGATTTGACGCTTAATGTGCAGCGCATGCAGTTTTCCCTGGCTGGCCAGCACACGTGCAGTGTGCGCTCGGGGTTTATAGGTAGGATTAGGCACCGCTTTTTGTGTCCGAATGAGGTACACTAAACACAAACCGGTTCCCCAGCCGGCGAGACGGGGCTCCACGGACGCGGGCCGGCTTCACTGTAAACAGAAAACACCGGCGCTGGCCGGACTTTTAGGGCTACCTTATCATCCACATCTTCTTTCCCGTCTGCCGTCCAAGCTAAAATTGGTTTCACATAAACCCACGCCGGGGCGGTCGTCCGATCGTAATACATCGACGCTATGGGGAGGTGTTTTTACGTCCAGCTCCTCTAACTATGTAGGCTCCTTAGCCACATGGCACATAGCAACAACTAATGAGCATTGCAGCGTTCGAAAGAGCGTCAGAGTCATTAAGAAAGCATTTGAATCATTTCTTAAGTCACGTTGAAGGTGATGGTAACCAGAATTATAATTATACCTATATAACTCAATTTCGCTTTAAATTCGAAAATGTTTCGAGGGGGAAAATTAATGGCTGGGTTCTATGAACGGCATGTTTTCGATTCGAGCAGCCCCTGTCTCAATTTTGCATGGAACACTTCCGAATAATGCCAGCCTCCTGACTGCGTCTAGTTTACAGGAACTACACATTGCACAAGCTGGCCGCTGATAAGGTGTACCACAAACTGCTTACACCTGGCTAACCAGAGCCACCTCATCTCGATTTTACCCGCCGGGCACTGCAATTAAATCAATGAAAACGAAATGAACACCACCGTAACCAGGACGCTACTATAATGCAATGCCTGACTGGCGCCGAAAGCGAGTCGTAAACCAAACAGGAGCAACAGCTGCCCTAACGAAAATTGTGTGGCGGAATTAGTGGACTCAAAAGAACCTCTTAGCGCCCCGTAATACCAGCCATAGCCCTGAAGCGCCACTGTTTCTTCGTGGATACTGCGATCTTGGTCAGTACGTGAGGTGTTTACACCCCACTCGGCCGTACCTAGGCAGATATAAAGCGGCATTGTTTCTCAGATTCAGACAATTGAGCCGCCACTTGAGACTGATTAGTTCTCACAGAAGTGGTGGCTCCCACATGTCAGATAGGCGCTCTTTGCTGATTAGCCGACGCTAATGAATGAAGTCGTCACACGCGGCGGTGAGAGTCGCCGCGAAGGACGCGGTGCGGCTCCGTTATCAGTGCGCCTCGCGTCCACAGAACCTGGGAACAAGGCCGTCCACCGTCCCGCCGCGCGCGGCGCCGAGCCCCGACAACCCGTTCACATTCCCCCGCCGACAGGTCGACCCAGGTAATTGGCGGCCCTCGGGGGCGGCCATCGGTCCGGCGCCGGCCGCTCAGCCCAGCCAGGCCCGCTCTACATACAAAGGACGGTGGGGTTTCTTTTTTATCATACCATCGCGGCAAACCGCGGGGCGCTGGGGGACGGTCTTCCAGTGGCCGGCACGGTGAGGGAGAACAAAGAAAGGGGTGACCAGCGGACGGCCGTTTGTTCGGAATGTAAATGTGCGGGTTTTAATGTGAAGGGCTTTTCGTTCACTGTCAACTTTCCATGGCGCAACATTTTTTTGCGTGAATTCTTTAATCTAGCTTCTTCTCCCTCTCTCTCTCTCTCTCTCTCTCTCTCTCTCTCTCTCTCGCTTTCCATTCCATTCCATTCCGTTGACCCTGCGGCCTCTCCGTCTCTCTCTCATCATCCCGCTCTTAGAGCCGTCCTGTTTTTGTGCACCTGTGAGATGAGGGACGGCGCTGGCCGCTGTTTTTGTGGCGCCTCTTGCGTGACCCGCACTCGTGTCGCCCTCCTGGCTTTGTGCTGAGGCTGGACGCGGTGCTGACGCGACCCGTGGACACCCGCTCGTTAGGGGGGTGGGCTCGTTTGATTCACTACTCCGGGGGGCGTTGACGGGCCGCCACAACTGACGGTTTTTCTGACCGCTCGGAGCCGGTATGACACGCGCGGCGGTGTCGTGGGATCGCCTCCTCTCCGGTCCTCGGCGCCACTGTCCTGTCCCTGACGTATGGCTGGTGGTGCGGATCATTGGCTGCGCTTTACCCGGCGTCCGCCGAACAGGGCACTGCTGGGCGCCTCACGAACGTGGCAGATAAACAGCGCCTGTCCCGAGTCCGACAGAAAACGGTCGCGCTGAAGAAGAGATTAGGAGTGATTTCGCTCACAGGCGGCCGCGCGCTGAATGGGTGTGTAAAATATCGACTGGAGCCGTCGGACCGACTCGGCGGTTCCGGCGCGACGTTCAGAGGTGTTCAGAAGGAGCCACACAGACCGGGCCGTGCTCAGGGACCGTGACGGCAGCTAGTGTCACGGTCCGACACGGCGTGACGGTCAACTGTGACCGTTTCCTCCTCTGATGGCCGCACACCCGACCAATTCCATGAGAACACGACATGCTTTTTCACTCAGACACGGAGCTCTAAAGTGATGAGGAATTAATGACAAACGGGACTAGAGATTCAAGCGGAACACTGGAGACTGTTCTGAATGCACGTTACAGCTGAGTGGCGCCAAATCCGCTGACATTTTCCTGGCCGATGTCCCCTGCTACGCGCGCCGCATTGTAAGTATTCTGTGCCTCGCACAAGTCCAACTGCGGCCACCGCAGTCACAGCCATCTCTCACTTCCTGTTCTACTTCAAGTACAGTTCAGTTTTCCCGTATACCTTAGTCACCGCGTGACCGCCCTGTTCCCCAGTGTCTCAGCTGTTCGGTGCTCAGTTATCCCACGTTCCTAGTGCTCAGCCACCGTCCAGTTCCTGCCATCCCAGCCACCCTCGGCTTGGTTATAGCCGCAGATACCGGGCAATCGTTCTCATCTCCCACCATAGCTCATCTGCCACTCATTTCGTGCCGCCGAGTTCGTGCAGCGCTGCAGGCACCGTACGGATAGTGCCGCACCTTAATTACCGCTCGGTTAATTGCACTCATAATATCGGGTCAGTTCTTGCCGTGCCGCAGTTTTTGTCGCTCCTCGGCCCTGGCCGCTGCTCTGGCATTCCTCGGCGGCTCATGCGTGGCTGGGCCGCTGCCTTATCTGCGCCGCGCGGCTCGGCTTTCGGCGCAGAGGCGCGCCATCTCCGCCGCCCCCGTGCAGGGGCCCGGCGGCGCGCCGGTCGTTGGCTCCGCGGGCCCGGCATCCCGCTTCTGCACCTGTCGACCAGCCCGACTGGTTCTTCCTCCTGCGAGGGGCTGCTGCCTGCACCCCGCCCCCCGGCCGCAGTCCTGGCCTGTGTCTTTGACCAGGGGCACCTGCCATGCAGCCGGTCGGGGCGGGCATACCTGCGTCCCCGGCGCCGCCGAGACGCACCTGCCACCGGCCGCGCCGAGCCGGACCGGACCGGACCAGCCCGCCGCGCCGCGCCGCAGGTGTGTGCTGCACACTCGATCGGCTATCGGCGGCCGCCTTTGCACGTGCACTGGCCGCTATGAGGTCAGCCGACAAGGCACTCTGCATGCCTTCAGCATGATCGGTACCTGGCCATTACCTAGCCGCGGCCATGTGATCGGACGTGAAGAGCGCCGCGGCCGCACCCAGGTCGGACGAACACGTTCCGACGATCGAGGCATGGGCGATACCGAGACGGCCATATCGGCACAGTGTTTGACAGGGTTTTAGTTTGATAAGGAAAGACATGCCTCGAGTCAGATGTCAATATATTCTGCAAGTGAACGAAGGTTCAGATGATACTAGTGAGTGAGCTTAGTTATCCTTTTTTTTTTGTCATTCGATTGGAAATAATCTTTGCTAGTTAAGTAACATTCTGACGTGAATATTTCTCATTTCATTTTTTTTTTCGTAACATCAGCCTAGGGGCTACGCAGTGCGCCTAGGCTGCCTAGGCACCTACATACATACATCAACCCTAACGTTAAGTTTCATCTACGACCAACCTGTTGGATCGCAGGGTGCCGCGCCCTGTGGCTGGCTAGCCCGTCCAGTTTTTCGTCCGCCCGCAGAAAAACAGCGACGTGCGGTGCCATTTTTCAGTCTTTTTGTCGCATCCCTTCCGCCTATGGGGCAGTACTCCCGGCTCCAGGTCGGCCTAAGCCAATGTCGCCAGGTGTATGACATCACCATTCAGTGCGCTTCAGGTAAGTGTCACAGCGAAATTAATCCTGGTGGATGTGCGGCGGCTCCAAACTTGTTTTTCTTGTTCGTTGTTCATGGGCAATGCTACATGCCCAAATATGGCGCATTGGTTAGGTCACATGCGTGGCCTTCCTTTACACGAGGCCAGCTTAGCTGAAGCTCAAAATCCTGTCTATTGCAGAATCGACGGGCGTGCGTCCACTTGTGTAGCTTTGTGTGATAGAGCTATAGGAGCTAGACAGTTGTGCATAATGGTACTACTAATCTTTGGCATCCATATTCTCCTGAGAACCCGAAATTGCACGATCAGATGGTAGGGGCTAGAGCCTGGAAAAGCTCTCACCGCTTTTCCCTAGCGTAAGCCCCGACTGCGATGCTGTAATTTCTACCTTTTAAACATTCGAATAATTTTTCATCAATCACACAAACATTAAAGGCGCCTTTTCTGCATTAACTCTACAGAACAAAAAAACATACCTTTTGGTGAAAGCTACCGGATGCGAGTGATTAAATTGCATCATATTTTAGTGCACTTTTTTGTTATAATCATTTAGCCATCAAGTGCTGGGTTAGTGAACGTTTTAATTAGTGACGTGTCCTTGTCACTGTCAGTCTCATTCCCAAGATATTTCTTGAACGCCCGGCTGGGTTACCCGTATAGCTGAAGGTCACAGGCAGCGTCCATTCCCAGTCTTGTCAGGTGCTGGCTGAGTTAGACATAAGGCAGTCCATCTGAGGGAGCAGTTCATCAAAACCGACCACTGCGCATAGCTGAGGCTAGATTAGTTAATACCCATAGGTTGCAGAACCCTGGAGCAACGATTATACGTGTAGCGCACCTGATTCGGGTAATGTGTAGTGTGAGTTGTGCATTAAATGCATTTCCGCGTGTTTAGGCATTACCTAGATACCTGCACCTCTGTGTAAATACTCGAAGTATCTTTGCATGCAATGCATTCGAAAAACAATAGGCATGATGTCAAGCAATTCTACTCATGAATTCACAAAAATTTACATATTTCGAGTCGCAAATATAAACGCCAAACGAAGCGAGCTTCCGAAAAAGCACGCATGTCACATCCTTCCTTGGGACACATAGATATAGCCCCAACTCATTTCGACCGATTGCGCTCCGCGTATAAATGTCTTTACGAGGAAAAATGGAAATACATAGATGAAAGTGACGTCTCTCCTTGGAACGTTTCGATCCCGCCTTGACTGTCCTGTGTAATGCGCCCTGTCCTTTCCCAGGCCTACCCTACGTCTGCCCTGCGCCTCACCTTCTGCCTTGCCCTGATAGATGCAGCGCTCTGATCTCGCGGCGGCGGCCGTCTGGCTGAAGCCGAGGTCTCTGAGACCCGGGGCGAGGTGCTGAACTCGGGCCGCGCCAGGCCGATTTACAGTTATCCGACGGCGGCGCCCGGACTCGGCGCGATGACGGATGGATCAAATGTGTTTGTCTGCTCGGCATTACGGCTGTGAATGCTGCCGCCAGTCACAATTTAAATAAATGGTTTTCCGCATTCCTGATTATATGACACTCTGTGACCGTTCATGACCGTTCTATACACACGTTGACTTTCTAGCTCATTGCATTGTACATAAAAGTCAAAAGATATGCACATTTGCGATTAGCTGATAGCATGATCCTCCCGGCGCGGTGCAGTGGTCTTGAACGGAAAATCTTCAATCATCACCTGCCTTGACAGATAGGTCTTATCTACTCCAATGATGCGCGTCGGCGCAGCCCACTGACGGGATATGATGAAGCGCCGACAGATTAGGCAGAAAGATCAGCGCTCGATACATGTATTTATGATAAGTGCATGTAATGAAGGTTCGGCGATATAAGGAAGCACTTTAATGAATAGATTTTTATAGAAGGAAATATTGGGTCGAAGTAGCCAGAGGTGCCGAAACCTGTATATTTCCAGTGTCTGTTTGTTGTTGATGAACAAAAAGCACGCTTATCACGGTTGGTCTGACCTATAACGCGGCCACTGCACTGCACTGCCCTGCGGCGGCTCCGCCTACGCCCCATGGGCATCATGCCCAATACCCATAGTGTGGGCATTTCCCATTGGGAGCTGATAAGAGAGCACCGAACCGGTGCAAACCTGTCCCACTTCTCCACGCTTCGTTCGGGAAACGATATCTTCTTTCCCGGCCAGCCCGCGGGGTGAGCTGGATCAGATAGAAATTCAGAACGTTCTAAAATGCACGGCTCGGCCATAGTGGCCATCACCGGAGACTTCGCGGTGATAGAATCCTCCCCCGCGACAAAAGGAATGAGCAAGTAGGCAGAATGAATCAAATAAGATTGATCGTCCCGCTTTGAATGGTGAAAATGACCTCCTTTACATTCACCATTCAAATCACACCTGCGTTAAAGTTGTGAATTTTTGCGGCATCAGCTCATCTAGAACTTATAAAGTAGGTACGAAAAATAACTAGCAGTAAGTCCAATGTGACTATTCTGAGCCTCAAACACATTATTAACAGCTTTCGACTTTAGATGTTCAATGTTCAGGCAAATACTGTAAATGTAGATAGGAGCAGCAAACACAAAATGCGGAAGCTAGCGATGCAAATTGATGGAAGGTCGCGTCTCCTAAAATATTCAGCCCAAATTTTCCAAGAAGGCTTTGGTCCCCCACAGAATCCATCGGCGGTCGGCCCATCAAATGCCTGCCCTAAACGTATCCATCAGCAGCCCATGTCTACAGCTGTGGCCTAAAACAGCGGCGGCGCGTCTCACGCCGTCGGTCCGTGACCAGGAGCGGGGGTCACCGTTGCGTTACGGCGTCACGCGAGTGGCGTCACGATGGCTGGAGACGTCTCACGCCGCCCCATTGTACCGCTCAGCCAGTCGCGACCGGCACACAGTCTCACGTGAAAGTTCCCAGGCCCGACGTGCCCTGAGAGCGGTGCCCAGGTGCCCGTGGCCGCCCTGTGAACGTTGCAGGGGCGCCGCCGCCGCGCCGCCGCTGCCGGGCCGCCGCGCCGTGCCGGCCGCTCTGTGTGCCGGTATATGGGACTGTAATTACGGCCGGCCGCTGGTTCACATCCTGTGCGGTGATGGTTGGCGGTGTGTGAATGTGTGCAGTATAGTCAGGTGTCTTGCATACGCTGGCGAATTACTGTGGTGTCGTAGCTTGTTATGAGCTCGGCTGCTTGAATATGCATTTTTGTAGATAAGTATCAGCTCCAAGTTCCGCAAGGTGCAAGGGATTAGGACCATCTGGGTTTCGGTATTTCTTTGCCGAATGGAAGCCGAATCTTAAGAAAATTGTTGCTTTCATTTCTATAACAGTCAATACAGCATGATTGAGTCACTAGCCTCAATAACACAAAGCGAAAGGAGTCTAAGCATGACGATAGTAACAATTTTACCAGCTGGGGGACCAGTGAATGCCGCAAATGAAAGATTGTGCTGCCATCCGCCGTCCAGAATCCAAATGAATGAGTCCCACGATCTCACTGCGGCAGACCGCGCCCAACCCTTCACCTGGACGTCTAACGATCACCTGGGTATGTCAGCGTGCGAGCGCTCCTCACACACCTCTCACATAACTCTGCCGCGCCGTCAGCGCCGCGCCGGCGCCGCCACCGGCGCGGCCTCCCCTGTGAATGGCGCGGTCGTGACCTGTGCTACGGAACGGAGAGAGCCGACCTCATCAGGCGCCCTTTGTGGCCCGGCACGAACCGCACTGAGAACGGCTATTACCTACCGGGCCGATCGGCTGGCCGATACCGAGCAGGACCAAGGACACACACGTGCACAGATACCACAGCGAACGCTGCATCGAGGCTCGGTAGTGTACACGATTATCCACGCACGACGGTCGCGTTTTTTAGGCCGCGTTTCACCTCGCCCCGAGCCTGGAGCGCTGGCACCGATTCCGGTCCATTGAAACGTTGGCGGCCGGTCGACTTTTTCGGAATGTTTTTCAGCGCCCGATCGCCGATCGGCGAGCGGGTCGTTTCCGTTCCCAGCCGCGCGGGTGGCGCCGCCACAATGGTGGCTCTGTGACCCGGGCCGCCTGACCCGTGACCCGGGCCGTGCCGTGACGTGCGACGGGCCCGCACAATGCGGCTCGTGACGTCGTAATGGAGCGCCGTGACGCGGCCGGCTGGCGGTGGTGACAGCCGGGCGCGCTCTACAGGGCGCTCCGGTCCCGATAGCGGCCCGGCGCACGGAACCTCAGTCAGGTGCAGGGCCGTTTGCACGCTCGTGACTAACATTTCACTTTCAGGAGCGGTGATTTGGTCGGCGGCCATACTTTGCTGGAAAACGGCACGACCAGGCCGCGTCCGTGTTCCGAGGAACGGTTCAGAGGGATCGAGCGCCGCAGGAGGTCACAGATAGATAAACGAATCATGTAATGTATTGTCCGGATCATGTCACTGATACAGCTATCCTTTGTCGTAATTTATAGACATTGATGGTTTTTATCTACTAGGAAGCGATGGCCGGTGATCGCTGGTCAGCGAACGGTGACGATCGACCGCTGACCGGTCAGCGGCGCCGCTGACCGATGACTGGCTTCTGGCGGCCGGCCAACACCCGAGGCGCGTCTAACACGAATTAGGACACGACCATTTTCGGACGCCCACCCATTATATTTCTCGGACACGGTTCCGTGGCAAATCTCTCGCTCTTTGTCGATGCCACTGCAGTTCAGATGATCCATTAGACCTCCCACCGTTGCGTGATGCCATTACGTGATCGTTCACTCGTCAGCTGGGCGAGTTGAGAGGAGCGGCGGCCGTGGAGCCGGGCCGTGTCGGTCAGAGGTCAGCGGCGAGGTCAGGCCGGTGACCCCCCGTGTCGGCCTCGCCACCTGTCTGACACTGCTCTCCGGACGGCAGGCAGGTGGGGCGGCCCAGGGCGGCCGGCCGTGGGACGGCCTGACCCCTCCGCCTCCCATCTGCCGGCCGCGGGATCCCCTAAACACTGCTTGGCATGCTCGGCCAGCGCGCTGAGATATTAGCCCGCCGACATGATTATCGCCGAGATAGATGGGAGAATCGATAATTCCATTCTTACGCCTTAATAGCACCGCAGCGGCCGGCAGCCGCGCAGAATATTGCAGCGTCGTGCTTTGGCGCTAAGTGAAACGAGCAATCTTTTATATTTAGTTGATTGGCAATTACGCTGCATTTGTTACTTGGAATGTATTATGTAAATTCGACATTGCAGAGCAGCACGCTAAAGCACTGGATAAAAAATCAACCTTCATAGAGATCCGTGTTGAAAAATTCTAATTTATGCAGGCATGCAGACTACCGATCAGTAAACAACTACGTCGGCTGCGCCCTCCATCCTTCACCCTTAGCCCGTAACGACAGCGCAGCAGCCACCAGCAGCGACACAGCATAGCGAAGCTGGTGATGTAAAGTGTGCACTGTGCTTGGTCGAGGAGACCTTACCAAGACCAACAAACTCGGCAGCTGTGCGTTCTCGTGACGTCTCGGGTCACAGATGGTGATCGGGACCACGTGCCGGGACTCTCCATAATCGTGTTTGGAATAGTAATGGTTTCGGTAATGGTAATGGCTGTGCTAATGGCGGACGGCGATGCGGCGCGGCGCCATCGGTGGCGGGTCGGGACACACTGAAATGCGCGTCTCGAGTGGCGTGCCTGGGTTATCAGCCGCCCGCGGAGGGCCCACGTGGTGGTTAGGCGGGGCGGAGGGCAGCGGCGGCCGGCGCGCGCGGCAGGTGCGCACCGCTGCCGGCGCCGGCCCGCCTCCCTCCGAGCGGCCCGATCGCACCGCGGAATCTGGGACTGCCATTGTGTGCGCCCGACCTCCGGGCCGGGGCGGCGGAGCGCCGACCCCGGCCGGCCGGCCCAGATTCAGAGCCGACGGCCGCCCTCTGACAGCCCGCTGAGTGCTGACGCCTGGAGCTAGCACACCTGGAAACCCAGAGAGGCAGCCTCTATAATCCTACTGTCTGCCTCGGGCCGTTCGATTTCGAATCAAACTCTGGATTATGGCTGTGGGCCGTGCTATCTGGCTGTGCTATCTGTGTCCTGCGGCTGCCTCGCCGGTGGTCGGCTCCCCCGGACGGTCCTCGGACCCGGTCCTGACACTCCGGCGACACCTGTCGCATCGGTAATGGACTCTGAGAAGGTCACTCGGAACCCGACATCAATCAACCATCTGTGACCGCGACCGCTCACGCTTTATTCGATACACATCTCTTGACATATCACAGACAAAATCAGATCACAGGAAACTCAAACGATACCAACAAACAAACAAACATACAATATACATTAGTTGTACACCGCGCGCCGCATGCTCGACCTTGGCTAAGATGGATAATGCTAAATGTCACGCACTTTCCCAACCACAGTGAGAGAGCTTCACCAATCGGATAGAATGTCCCAACCTCCCCTCCCACACCGGGCACTGGCTTCGAGATGAGTGGAAGAAACCACCACAGGTGGGGCCAGATCTGCACTGGCGCCTGTCTCTGCCCCCTCGGAAGCGTGGTCTGGTCTCGCCCTGTTGTGGGCTCTAGTCTGCCCTGTTATGGGCTGTGGTCTCGCCCGTTACGGACGAAATCCAGGCCGGTGTTGGTCCCACGCCTTGGCCCGAGGTCAGGTCGGCCCGGTGACCCAGGTCGGGTCACTGTCGGGTCGACAGCTGACGTTTTGTACTGGTGGTGTGTCTGGTAGTCTGGAAGTTCTACTCCGGAGACGGCTCGTCGCTGTCACCCGGAGACGCTGAGCTGGACTCAGAGGACACCTGGGAAGAGACAACACCGAGGTCAGAGAGTGACATCGTGGGACAGTTAGTAGATATCCATCATAGCTGCTTCTATGGTTCACCTGTGTCGTTAAAGAGTAATAACTTTGAAACTCAAAACACAATCCGAAGTAAAACGTAAACCTCATTCTTATGATGAAAGAAAATGACAATGAGATGAATGAAATATGGGTATAAAAATGAATATAGGCCAAATAAACAAGTTGAATACGAGCTTCAGTTACAGATACAACCTTGCCATAGTTACGAAGGAATGCGGTTTTACCGTCGCCACTCCCCATGACCGCCCACACATTCACATTCCATTCTCACCTGGAGGGTTTCCTCCGTCTCGCCGGCCGGCTCTCTCCTCTCCCCGGTCTCCGCCTCCATGGCTTCCTCCCTCTCCCCTCCCTCCTTCCTCCTCCCCTCCTCCGTCAGTCTCACGGGCAGTTTCTCCCCCTCCTTCGCCGCGGCCACCATTTTGCCGAGGCGCGGGTGGCGCACCACCTGATGCTGCAGCTGGCAGATGTAGTTGATGACATGCTGGATGACCTGGACCTGCGGCAGCTGGCGGTCCTTGGGCGCGGCCGGTACGATATGTTGGAGACGGTTCAGCAGGGCACGCACGCGCTCCGTGTCTCCGGAGCGGGGCCGGCGCAGTCGGCGACTCTGCTGGAACACAGCGGGCGGCTGACGGCCGGGCTTCATCTCCGTCTTCATCGAGGTGGGATCGACTGGCGGCACCGTGATCACTGGTTTTCCCGACTCTGTGAGCTGTCCTTCCACGTTGCGCTATGGCTCTCGACTGGCGCGGGGCGGCGGCAGCGGTCGGTTTTGGTGCGCGGCGCCCGCCGGCCAGGCTCCGCCCACCAGCGGCGCCGGCCGTGTCTGGCGGCCGGCGGCGCTCGGCGGCGGCCGGCACCGCTGCCGGGCGCCCGCCGGCCGGCGCCCCCGGCCCGGCACCGGCAGATATTGCGTGCCACTCAGATCAGACGGGTTATCTGGCCGCCCGCGGGGCGGGGCATCGTCCCTGGCGCCCTGAGCGGCCGCCGGCAGGGAGGTGCGCCCGCGGCGGGTACAGGTGCACACCGCGGAAAGGGCGCCGCTCAGGCGATGAGCCGGCCGCCCGGCAAACAGCGGGAAGGTCATGGGCCCGGAGATAAGGGGTGTTTACCGGTAAATGGATGGGACGGCGTCAGGTGCGCGCGGCCAGACCAATGTTATGCGCCGCGGCTAAGTGGTGGAGCCGATTTATTGGAGTCAGGCGAGAGTTCACGGCTGCGAGTTTCATAAATTGCACGGGCGCTTATTCAACGGTAGGCTGTTGCTAAGCCGGCTGTTTGAATCCCCAATGGGAAATAATGGACCGAGTGCATAAAGAGGAGGTAAAACATCATATCATAAACATCGTTCTATTTCAGGTTACCCGTAAGGCCTTTGATATTTTCCTTCAAGCAGCAGTCTTGGTAGAACTACCAAGACTGCTGCTTGATTTGAAGGCACAGGCATGCACCAAAACGATGAGCCTTAGCATGCTAGCCTATTGCACATTTAGTTGCTCCTCATACCGCTTCAGCTGGTTCTAAATGTGAATGAAAAGAAAATAATCACGTTCTTGCCTCTAAACCAGATTCTTCAAACTAACCACTTTGTGTAGTTAACAGCCTGAGTTGAATATGCTAAGTCTTATCAGTAGCTCCGTCAGGAGCACGCCAAATACAGGCGATGTTCAGAAGAACATTCAATAAAGTCATTTATGTCTTTATGACCAATTCTGCCCAACATTCTTCCAGGAAAACCCTTCTGTCTGTGGTCTATGCACAATAAATGCTCATTCGCTCTCTTCGCCGATCTAGTTACCGTCACGCGAGGCTGGCCGTTCAGCCGCGGGCCGTGCGGTACAGTATACCTTCAGGCGCAAACGGTCAGTGCCATCTATCAACGGAATGCCGCCCCAAGCCATGGATGCATGGGAGGAGCAATATCGAGAAAAGTGGCGCAGCTATCGGGCCCACGAAATCGACCAGCGTCCAGCAGATTTAGATTCCGAGTCGGATAACTCGGGGCTGATGAACCTGTATACTGAGCCGCTAGTGGCGATTGTCTCAGTCGACTACCGCTAGCCTCGAGTGAGATAAATCGATGATCGTGAGCTGATAAATTTCACAAACACGGCGCTATATTTAACATGCCTCCACTAACGAGTCTAGTGACAAGATGATGATAAGGGTGCGGTAAATTCCCAATATTATGCGAGGTGATCGACAATACGCCAGCTATCATAAGACTCATGATGCATGTCTCGTTCCTTCAAGCAATGATCGCAGCGAATGAGAAACTGCATACATCGCATTGTGATGCTACCTAATTCTTACAGTGGCTCTCCGTATCCCTTCCCACATTAATTCTACAATGCTGACCATAAAAGAGCCTAGAGAGGAGCTTCCATGTGTCTTAGACAGAAAGCTTAAAATCATTTTGTCATGGATAAGTACTGATCTGCATCGAATATTGATGTTATTTCCCTGCGCACTTTATTAGACGCGTTGAAAATTGTTATGGGCTAGAACAAGAGCAGCTTGTCAGCAGCTTGCCTTTTTGTAGCTATCCATCACATTCAGCGAATAGAGACCTGCCTTATCTATCCCCAAAACCCATCTTTATCGACTGAAGCCACCCTCCCGGCACGTCCCATTCATCAGTGTTAGTCGGCGGCGAGCGAAGGTTCGGACGGCGGACACGGGAGCTGCCAGTTTTCCCGGGTCGTGTGCCCGGCAGCTGTCTCGGCATTATAGAGTATCCAGTTTGTCTCGGTGGCCGCCGAGCTGACGGCCGCAGAAGCTCGCCTTACACTCGCGCTCGTCGTTATCTCGTCTGATGAAGTGTCGCCGCCGGCGTCTCCTTTTTGTCGTCGCTCACGGCAGGCTGTCAGCACCAATCATGATGGAGCAACGTCGTCTCGAACACGAAAACAAACATTAGGCAGTCAGCACCAGTTTGCCGCTGAGGGGGCACAAAAAGCATCTCACTGTCTGCTGAGGCAGCTGCTGAGAACACGATACCCAGTGGTAGGTGACACTGCTACCGTCTACTCGCTACAGGCTACCGGGGCGCGGCTAGATCCAGGCAGCTCAACCAGCTATTTGTGGTTTGACGTCTTAGGAAGCATGAGACCGTACAACATCAGCAGCATTTCGCCAAGTGCTGGCATGAAACCTTTGTCAACTCTTGCTTGCATATTACATATAGGCATCATTACGCCATAAACAACAAATGCATGCATTTCTGCTATCACTTTCTTGAACATCCTCGGTCCTCTCGGTAACGAGCGCCGCTGTCAGTCCCATTAGACCCCGGATCAGCTCGGTCCTATCCGCGCGCTGTCTCCCCGATCGGACCCATCTGTCCGGTGACGGCCCGGTGCCGGCGGCGGCTCCATGCGCCGTCGATGCGCCGCGATGCGTGTCTCTGTGCGGTGTCGACCGGGGCGTGGGGCTGGCCTGCACCTGGTGCCGGTCTCGGCCCGACCGACGGCCGGCGCACGGCAGCTGCCGACACCCCTGTAACAGCTGCCACCGCCGGCTGCCGCCATCGACGCAGCCGCGCGCCGGCTGCCGTTCGAACTTCGAACGGCGTCTGTCCCGGGAGAGCCAGACTGCCAGATAGTTTCGATCCGGCATGTACAGCCCACCGCTAAAGTAATGTGTGGTTTTACCAATCTCAACGGATGGCTTTGACCGACGGTTTTTAAATTGGCACTGATTGAAAAGAAGACGTCAATAGATAAAGTTGTAGCTGCAAGGGTGAAGATACATGTAAGCTACATTTAAAGTCTCGTTGCAGTCTGGATAATCGTTCCTAGGCTTCAGAAGCAGAACATACCCATGACTGAAACCACACATTACTTCTGCTGTGGACTGTAGGTACTTCCATGTAATAGCGAGGGGGCCTACTATAGGTCACAGGATAGGTCACGGGAGGCGCTGTTCGCTCGGTGTGGTGGTCTGAGCGAGAGAGAAGGATGAAGGGAATACTTAATGGTTTGTCGGTTGGGAAAATCAGGTCTGACAGCTAAATATGTACCGGCATATAAACGCAGTTTGCGACTGCTTACCTATGTACGGCTCTCGCGAGATAAAGCAGTAGTTTTTGCACTTTTACATTTCCGGTTATCTCAGAAACTAATCGATCTACGATGAAGCCTTTTGCACGATCATGGCCGGCTTGTGAACCAACAAGTCGATCGCATCTTCAACACTAAAAGCTTAAGACGACGAAGATATAGTACACTAAATTTTCTAGGTGCTAAACCTACCGCTAAAACCCGCGAGACCTGTACTTCACACGGAACACATCACAGTTGGCTGGACAAAAGAATGCTCGGGGAGATCCAACATCTCGTGATAACCCGGTTGGTTGAACCGCTTCGGCGCGCACTCGGGTTGTTTCCACAACGGGGATGGCCTGCGGTCATAAGTGGCAATGGTCGCGTTACTATCCATATAAAGTCGGTGAGCGTAGCGGATTGTGCTCGGCCCGTTAAATGATCAACTTTAAATTCTGTAGCAGCCCGGATTTTCCCGATAGGATGAGGGGCACATGAGGTCAGGTCCTTTCAAACGCAATTTGTTCCGCTTGGTGTAGGCTCTGGCCTGAGAAATCTGCCCGCTAAAAATACAGATGCAGAACTAAAAACGGGCATTCGAATATTTTTAAGAAAAACGCCGTTTTACGCCGTTTTTCATTTGAATATTAATGCGGAAAATGACGCGGAAAATAGCACCTATGTAGGCCTACATACGTGTGCGCTATGCCTATCTACGAGTGCTATATTACAAATGTTCAACCCATGAATGATCAAGTCAAATCAAATTTAAAAGGTAAAACAAGCCGCTAGTGTTCTTAATGAGAACCCAGCCTGTGCAGCGACAGGTCTGTAATCAATCCCAAATCCAATCCCGTCTCAAAGGAATAATTATGAACCTATCCACGCCAAATGCAAATGAAAATGCCATGATTCTTGTCTGTCTAATAAAACTGCAGAAAATTGGCATATCGGTGACCAACTGACCAGATGTGAAGATTCTTATTCCTCTGAACCATTAAAATCATCTTCCTTTAATGAAAGTGGAAAGGAATCATCACAGGCATAGGCCGCTTTATTCTTTTGAACCTGAAACAAATTACGACCGCGTATGCCGTATACCTACTTACTGTATGCCTGGCCTATTCAAATACATTAGCCTGAGGGGTGTGGTAATAACTGGTGTAAGCAAAGTGACCACGGTCAAAAATGCATTACCAGAATGCACTTAAGCGAACATTTTGGGATGGTCTCGTTCCTAAGTCGGCTAAGAGCTTCGGTCCAGAAAATAAATTTATCGTTGGCATACAGTAAAATACATACCAAACTCGGCCGGTGATAAATTTTCAAGACCTCAGTCCTTACTGATTTTTGAACTCGGCCTTCGGCCTCGTTCAAAAATCCAGTAAGGACCTCGGTCTTGAAAATTTATTTACACCGGCCTCGTTCAGTATTATATACTACCTACCTATACCTATGCAGGAATACGAGACGTGGCTTCGTGATTCGTCAAACTTTTCAATATGGCAGCGTCGCATCTTAGTCCTATGATGAATGGTTACCTGTGCTTTCCTCTCCTTCATACAATCGCCTTGCTGATATGCCAGCCTCAATGGATTTGCTTGCACATTCCTTTCCTCTCGCATAATTGAATTTGCACACAATCGCACAAGCTTCCGACATGGTACCGACATGCCAAAGGCTTATCAGTTATAGAATGACGTTTAGGAATAGCTCATTACCAAGCAGCTTATACGGAATGGAATCCAGCACAGCTCATAGCTTATGCAGTTGTAACCAGGTGTTCGCAGGTGCGTGCGTTGGGTACTCGACATTACATCGGCGGCTTCTCTGGACTTTTATAGCGCCGCTCTATGATGTGAACCGGTGCGGTCCGCGGCTCTGTGCCAGGCGTACAGCTCATATGCCGACAGGCTGGCTGGCCGGGTTCGACAGGCTGGCTGGCGGCGGGTTGGACAGTTGTTGGTCGCAGCCGCAGCCGGTCCAGCCGCGCTGCACAGATGTGAGACTGTCAGCGCAGCCGGGCCGCACGCAGATGCCTCGCCCACCCCTCCCCCTCTGTGGGGGCGCACCTGGCCGCGCGGCTGGCCCGCTCCCTCCCCTCCCCCTGCGGCCGCCGGCTGCCGGGCCGCCGCCGCACAGCCCAGGGAGGGTGCAGATGGCCGCCCAGTGTCACTGGTATGCGGCCAGCTGGCGAACAGTGCCGACGCGGAGGCGACGCGCTATTAAATTACTACAAATCGATTACCTATAGACAAAAGCCGCGCCACCCACGGGTCGATTCGGCGCGGTCAGAATGCGAGGAATGCGTGGTGACGCCGGTGACGCTCTCGTGGTGACGCCGGTGACGCACCCGGGGTGACGGGGAGGGTAGCGTGACGGTCCAAGACGCCGAGGGATTGGAGGGGCTCCCGGGGAGGGGCAGAGGGCTGAGGGTGTTTTATTAGGGCTATCGAGGAGACCCGACGCCACTGAGGGGATTTGGTGTGCTAACACGGGATGTGTGCCTTTGGATGGAACGAAGCTTCGGCTGGGTTTGACACGCTATCTCGAGGGATCGCGAGTGCCTACCCAAAGCTGTTTTACGAGTAGCGATACGGGCTTAGGAATTTACGATAATACCGAGGCTGTATAATACAATAGGAGCGTCTTCTGAATGGATGTCATTGAACTGCTTTATGGAAAACGGCAAATCCTGGTATATTTCAGGCCTGGGGATATTCCTTTATGCTCCTTGGACCTGCCAGTTGAAGGGCACTACGTCCTACGACATGAATGTAGCTGAGTCACTCTGCCGTTTAGTTTATCGACAA
This sequence comes from Amphibalanus amphitrite, assembly GCF_019059575.1. NCBI lineage: Eukaryota > Metazoa > Arthropoda > Thecostraca > Balanomorpha > Balanidae > Amphibalanus > Amphibalanus amphitrite. The sequence continues at coordinate 157,698 of NW_024882094.1, forward strand.
AAGTAACACACAGAGACGATGCAGGTGTCCGTCGGTATCTTCTGATAAGATAGCAATAACAAGTACTCGACTGAGCACTTTGTGCAATGTGCATGCTGATATATCAGCATGCACATTGCATGCTGATATATCATATCATATACCTACATATCAGATATCCGTTCTATAGAACGGATATCACTAGCTATGATAAGTATATTTAATTTGACACATACAATTCTAACTAGACTTTCCTGGACCTCCACGAAGGTGGCATAGTGTCCATTTTCTTATTTCTGATTTTCTGATCTAATGGCGGCCACAGAAGGGGAGGGAGCGGAGCCGTGCCTACCAAAGATGACCCGAATGGATTGAACACCCCACCATCAAATTCGACAGCTGCCCTTCCTTTCTCTCAGGCCCGGCTGAGTGTGTCATAGTGGATCCGACATGGGCAATGGGCATCCTACCTGATACCTCGCCGCCTTAGGCATCTCATGAAGGCAGGCACACTGTAGAAACTCGGTTCCTAACGGTAACTATGTTATTTGCCTCCTCACCAGAGGAAAGCGTTACTGGACAAAACGGAAGCGAGTTGGATGCCGGCCACAGCATGCAAAGGGATTCTTCCCCCAGATTAATGAAGTGAGCACTGAGCACGGAGCAGTCTTCTTCGAACGTTCGTTCTCCCTAATAGTGTGATGTTTTGTTCTAAAAAGATAACAGTCCTCGGCAGGGCTGCGGAGTCGATGGATTTACGGCGACTCCGACTCCGACTCCAACTCCGGCTTTCAAAAACCAACTCCGACTCCGACTCCGACTCCGGGAAGAAATGTCGACTCCGATCGACTCCAACTCCCGACTCCGACTCCGCACACCTGGCAGGGCTGCGGAGTCGACAGATTTTCGGTGACTCCGACTCCGACTCCGGCTGGGGTTTCCAATATCGACTCCGACTCCGACTCCGGTCACAACTGTCGACTCCGACCGACTCGACTCCGACTCCGGCTCCGACTCCGCAGCCCTGGTCCTCGGCTAGAAACTGCTGGTGGGGCGCTCCAGAAAAAAAAACGGGTCAGAACTTTCCAAGCATAAAGTTTTAAGACATTCCTTGACCCTTGTGGTTCTGACTTTCTATCGCACGTGGACTGCGCACAATGCTTACCGTCTCCTATATATCGGCTTTAGAATCTTGACGCGACCACATGGACCATGGTATAGGTATACAGAGCAGACCTCTGCTGTCTCTATGGGAGCCCGCCAGGTACCGTGGTGTGCTCCTGAATCTCTCCGAAACGACAAGAGGCGGCGCCCGAGCTTTCATCTCGCCGCACGAGAATGGCCAGGTAAACATTTTCCCCGCGCCGTGATCGTGGGACCGATGGGCGGCGCATTCAGCGCCGACGAGGCATTTCTGGCGCATTCAGTCGCCGGCCGCGCCGCCCTCGTCGACAAACAACTCGCCCGCGGCCATCGGGAGCCGGAAGCCCGACATAAAGACGGGCAGAGAGCGGCCGGAGCGGCCCGGTGGGAGGGTGGGAGGGAGGTTACGGGACCGGCCGGCCCCTGAGGCGGTCACTGGCCGTACCTACGCTGTGTTCACGGCGGCCGAGGGTCGGTGAGGAATGGCGGTCCGTCGCCCAGGCTAAACAATAAACACGGGCAGGTGGAATTCCGAACTGACCCAGAGTTGACTGACCAGCAGACAAACAGACCAAAACGATTTTTTATGTAAAATGATCCACAATTCATAACCTTTATGGACATGTAAAACGATGGTCAGTAGACAAACAAATATCTTTATTAAACTACGCCCAGCACAAAATACATGTCAGTAACGGGACAGATGAGTATTGTGATTTGTGCGCATGGAACTAATCGTCCAAAGTCCAACGCAGTTGTCTGTCTACAAAAAGTGAGGAAGTAGCCACACCGGCGAATTGCCGTGGCTGGATCATAAACGAGAGAGCGACAATAACCGGAAGGCCTCCGTCCAATCACAGCACCGTTATTTGGCCGGACACGCACTTACCTGGCCCGGCGGCCCGGGCGAGCGGCTCAGCGGCGGCTCGGTCGAGGCAATCACACACCTCTCAGCCACTGGAACAGAATCAGCGCTCAATGTTCTTCACGTGTGCTTCCTGAGGCGCGCCGAAACGAAATACTGTGTGCGAAATACTGAGTGGAAACCAATAAAACGGGCGTCGGTGGGGCGGCTAAACATCACAATATCCGCGCAGTGATAGCCCATCTAAACGGCCGGTACAGTGGTGCTATTCATTAGCTACACCGACTGAACGATGGCTTTCATCATCATAGACAGGCCAGGTGGTAAGATGTATGAAACAAAACATTAAACGTGTGATTTCTCTCGAAATCTTGCTATTGGTAACATATTATGACTAGAATTCAGCTCAAATTTGCGACCTCTTCATTCCAATGGAAGTCAATGGGGTCTGGGGAAGAGAAAATTTTCCTCTTTCACGCAAAAAAAAGCACTCAACCAACACTTTCAGAAACATCGTTTGCAGCTTAATGCTTAACACTGAACTGGAAATATGTACATACCATAACACCCGCCACACCAGATAACCTACACCGAGGTTATCTTGGGTCATAAAATGTCAGCCCGTAGTTTTTCGGCATTAATTTTTGAAAGGCATGCTAGAGCGATAAAAAGTGAACAGATGCCTTAGATACCCTGAGGGTACCAAACTTGTACTTTGATTTTCAGGTCAGGGTCAGGTCTAGTGATGTCCATTACGGAAAATCGGAATACCGATACCAAACCAAATACTAACCAAAACCGTGGGGAAATACCGAAAACAAACCAATTTGGAATCATGATGAAAATACCAACTTTTTACCAATTTTTTAGCCTCTTATACATTAGTGAGGGCTCATGATACCAACAAAATAGCGATTATACTAGGATTGAAATACCAAATACCAAGTTGGTATCGGTTTGGTATCGGTATACCAAAAAGTTGGTATCCGATTGACATCTCTAGTCAGGTCATCACAGGTCACGGAAATATTTTATCATGCGTTGGTCACGTGACACATGTTTTATGGTCCATTTAGGCTATATAACTCGAATTCGATGTCGTTTGTGTCATTAGAGGTCATTTTGAGTTGATTTAGCCTTAGGTCAGGTCACTTTCAGGTCAAAAAAGTCAAATTTTTAAGTTAATTTTTTTTTTAAACAAAAAATGTGTGTATCGGATGCAGTTTGGGCTCAGGAACACGATGGTGCTAACTGCTATGCATATTGGTGCACGATGTCAAATACGTACTGAAAAATTGTTTTGAAAATTTTATAACTGTGAATTTTTTACTATAATGCGTATTACTTGGCCATTTTTGAAGATATTTGGCTAAAAGTTAAAACTTGCTAGAGTAAATCATAAGCACGTGATATCACATATACCTGATCTGTGATATCACATATAATCCGTTTTTTTTTTCTCGAAAAATCAAGAAGTTTTTGAAAGCAAGATAAAAATGTAAATCTGGAATTTTATCATATATAAGTTTCAAAACTTTCAGAATTTTGAAAAACCGAGATTGTAGTTTGATAGCGCAGTCTATCCTGAGTCCTCTCATTCAAAGAGATTGGATCTAGCTTAAAAAACTGACCTCTTGGGAGCAATTGGCGTGGTTCACTGTTTTGCGTCGAAATCGGCCGAACATGACGTCACTCTGACGTAACATTTCCGGCCGACCTTTAGTAGGTAGGAAGTTCATATTTTGATACAGGTGTCAAATTGATGCAGCCGAAGCTTACTGAAAGTTTCGCGTCGATGCGTCAAGCGATTTGGAAGTTATTGCAGAAAACGGGAGGAGTGGTATGAATAGCCCCCCCAGTGGGGATCTAAAAAATACATTTTATATGAAAAATACGACATATTTCAGACTAGACGAATCGTCTACTAGACGGTTAACAGTTTGTTAATCGTCTAGACGTTTGACCCGTTTGACAAATCAATTAAACGACATCTGACAATTTTATCTCTTATCACGTGAAGCAATTGTTAACACTGTCTACGGTGCGGGATAACAGGTTGTTAATTGTCTAGACGTTTAACAATTCAGTTAATCGACATCTGATAATGTTCTCTCTTTGCACGTGAAGGAATTGTAAACACTGTCTTCAGTGCTGGATAATATATATTAAACCGAGAGTAGGTAGAATAAATCTCGAGCCGATGGCGGGACGTTTAAAATATTTTTTTTTCCAACCTACGAGCGGTTTAATAATTTTATCCCGTACATAGGCGTAGGAACGTTTTCGAAAGTGGGGGGGGCCAAGGTCCCAGAGGTCCAAAACCTAACCTACCCCCAAAATCCGATTTCTCCTCAGATTTCGGCCACTTTATTTTCGCAAACATGATCAGAGATAAAAAAAATCGAGACAAAAACAAAAACAAAATTGGTTAAAATTTCAGGGAGACTCCCGTCCATAAACTCAAACTGATGGACGCGTTCCCCTGTCCTCCGCAGCCGTTGGCACCCATGCAAATTCCAGAGGCATCCAGCAACTTTTTCATTACGAGCAAGCGTGAAACGTGCAAAGCGAGTCTTTTCAATATAGGTACCTATAAAAATCAGCATGAACGGCCCAGCTAGGCTCAGCCAGACCTATAACGTTTTTAAGAGGTTTTATATCAGCGACCACTGCAACTGGGCTGATTGACTCTCAGAGGCCGGTGTGGGACTTTTATAGGTCGGTCTGGGCCATCAGAGGCCAGTTTAACCCTCGCCGGCCCGGACCTATAGGTTTTCTACATACGCGCCGGCCGAGGGGGCGGGGGCGGGTACGACCCCCCTCGCCGTTGCGCCCCAGGTTGAGCTAGCGCGTCGCGGAAAAACGAGCGTGTGCGCCGTTACAAGACGCAGAGATCGATACCCGATTTTAAGGTTCTAGGTCAACCGGTGACCTCTGAGGTCAGGTCAAGTGCCTCAAGGCACGGTTCCGTTTTTGGTGAATAACTTCGCAAAAAACGGCCGCAGAGCCGCGACTTTGCCAGCATCGTGTTCGCCTCTCTCAGGCGCGTCGAATGATGTACTTTTTGTTTGGGTGAGGTAAACTGAGGGTGTTGACCACGGGTCACGGTCAGCTCAGCGCCCCCAGGTCACGAAATTGGTCGGAGGAGGTCATGTCGCATATCATTCGATTCGGCAGGTCTTCCTGAGTCCATTGATGGCTTTCCCGACTCGCTAGCTCAATTTGATCGGTAGTTATTGACGACAAACTTATATGACCCTTATAACTTCATAAATGACGTCGCGCAAGGTCAACATTGCAAAAGTGACGTATCGAACCTTGCAAGGAGTGCATGAAATCACGATTCAGTGTGCTTGAGATAGTTGAAGATCGTTTCCGGCGCCAGAAAAAGTTTTCAGTTTATCCCCATTGACTTATACCTAATGGTGAGGTCACGAAAATGATCTTAGGAAAAATCCGAGATGTACAAGTTGTGAGATTCCTAATGGATACTAGGTCCTCCAAGGTTCATTTCCCTGTGAAATCTCCTCTGGCAGTGCGGGCGTTGCGAAGTTGCGACATCTGAAGACCGTGCAGAGGTTCACTTATGACCTCATGGGTCAGTGACCTGATCTGACCCGAAGATGCGGTTGGTGTCAAAAGATCCGGCTTGATTCAAAGGTCAGGTATGCAAAGCTTCAGCTCTCTATCACCGGCGTGTTTGGAGCTATCGCGAAAAAAAAAACTATGGAGGGGCGGCACCCGCCCCCTCCCCCCCATCGGCCGGCGAGGGTTGAGGCCCTCAGAGACCAGTACAGGGCCTGCAAATGGCAGGATGAGACATTTAGATGCCGACTTGGGCCATCAGAGGGTAATGTGGGCCCTTACAGGCCAGCATGGGCCCTCAGAGGTCAGTGTGGGACCCTAAAATGCCGGCATGGGCCGGCGTTGGACCCCAGAGGCCAGCAGAAGGCCCTCAAAAACCAAGATGGGCCTCAGAGGCCAGCATCAGGTCTTCAGAATCCAGTGCAAGGCCCTCAAAGGCTAATGCGGGTCCTTACAGGCCAGCATGGGCCCTTAGAGGTCAGTGTGGGGTCGTAACAGACCGGCATGGGCGGGACCTGGAACCTAGAGACCAGCGGAAGGCCCTCATAGGCCAAGGTGGGCCCTCAGAGGCCGATGCGGACCCTTAGAGACCGGCATAGGATCTTCAGAATCCAGTGCGGGGCCCTTAGAGGTCAATGTGGGACCCTAAAATACCGGCATGGGCCGGTGTTGGACCCTAGAGACCAGCAGAAGACCCTCAAAAACAAAAATGGGCCTCAGAGGCCGGCATCAGGTCTTCAGAATCCCGTACAATGCCCTCATAGGCTAATGTGGGTCCTTACAGGCCAGCATAGGCCCTTAAAGGTCAGTGTGGGGCCCTAAAAGACCGGCATGGGCCGGCGTTGGACCTCTAAGGCCAAGATGGACCCTCAGAGGCCGATGCGGACCTTAGAGGTCGGCATCGGGTCTTCAGAAATCAGAATTCAGTGCAGGACCCTCAGAGGCACCTAAAGGTTAGTCTTGGGACCCCAGAGACAGAAATGAGGCCACCAGAGGCCGGTGTGAGGCCCTCAGACGCCGACTGGGCCCTTGAGGCCGGTTTAGGGGCCCTCAAATGAGGTCAATGTGGGTTCTCAGCGGTCAATGTGGGCGCTTGACCGCCACTGAAGTGCCCTCCAAGATCAGTGTAGGACCCTCAAAGACTGGTTTGGGAGCTGTTAATAGCTAGCGTGGGATTCTTGAGCCTCGTGACAATCGAATAAGGGCGACAGACACTTAAGTCAGCAAAAAGTGGGGGGGGGGGGGGCCAGTTAACATTGCTGGCCCCCCCACCTCCGAAAGTGGGGGGGGGGGCCATGGCCCCCCGGCCCCCCTGTTCCTACGCCTATGATCCCGTACCCCCGATATGTTTCGGGCGCTTAAAGGTAAAAAATACATGCCGCTATATAATATATATGTTACAGGCAATGTGTGGAATCAGGCATTCTATAGAATGCCTAGGCATTCTATAGAATGCCTGGCCGACCAGGCATTCTATAGAATCCCTAGGTATTCTATAGAATCCCTGACTGCTTAGGCATTCTATAGAATGCCTGGCTTAAGCTCCCAGGCATTCTATAGAATGCCTAAGTATTTTGATTGTCCGAAACACACTTCGAAAATTAGGGGTCAGTGGCAGTAATGCTATTTGTTAACCTAATTTTCTTTGTTGGCCTAGGCCGGTCGTCACCTCACACCATTTCAGGGCAATGAGTTGAGAGGAAGCGAGGGAGAAATTTGGCTATGCCGACCACCAAATGGTGCGCCGCAAGCTGCAACTGATCCAATCCCGTTGGCACGGGAGAGCCACGGCGCAAGGCACGCAGGAGAGCCACAGGCCAACCAGTCGCAAACGGTTACCCTCGGAGGATTACGCCGCTACAGATACGAAACTGCATTAGAAGAGTGTTGGCTGGGAGGGTGGACCGTAGGCTTGAATCGAAAGTGATTGCGAATGACGGTGGCTTTGTTCTGATGTTAGAAATGAAGGTGAATAATATACCAAAGGTCATATTTTATGTCGTCATAAGCACTTCGTGTAACGACTCTCAATATACATGGACAGCTCAACCTACACTGTAATGTCAGTGAATAAACTGAACAAATGGTTCATTATTTCACGTCCGGGCGGTGGCCCGGCCGTAACAAGAGCCGGATTAGGTGTTGTTCGATCTCCCTTCCAGCTTGACTTCTGGGCCATGCGGTATTCGAAAGGTCGTCAAAATAATGAAATTTTACTCCAGTTTTTCTTTGCCAATGTTCGAAAGGATGCCATATCTAAAACAAATAGCTAAGCCATTTTTAGGTCAGGCAAATTTTTGTGTCCATTTTTGGCTCGTAGCCGTTTTCTCCAGTTTAACCTTAAATCAATTCCTTAGAAGGCAAACACATCCAGAAATGGACGATTTGTCAAACTTTTTTTCTGTGTAATTTTTACCAAAGGCGTTTCCGATATTGACATTACCACCATCGTCTTTCTAGCGTTAAGATAAATACTCTGTACTTTCAGAATGAAATCCTGATACAATTTGACCTAATTAGGCTAGATTGAATACCTGACCGGAAAATTTGACTGAATGAACATGAATGACTGAATGAACATTTGACTGAATGAGCATAAATAGCTGACCGCAAGGTAGCCTGGCAGAAAATAATAATGTTACATATCGGTCTGTGCTCATAATCTTATACATACAACATACACTAATATGTTGGAAAGATTCGTGTATTTCCTAGGCATTCTATAGAATGCCTGAAAATCAGGCATTCTATAAAATGCCTAGGGATTCTATAGAATCCCTGGTGGGTCAGGCATTCTATAGAATACCTAGGGATTCTATAGAATGCCTGGTCGGTCAGGCATTCTATAGAATGCCTAGGCATTCTATAGAATGCCTGATTCCACACATTGCCTGTAACATATATAATATATATAAAAATACATGCCGATAGTCTGCCGACATAATTCAGACTAGACGAAATGTCTACTAGACGTTTAACAGTTTGTTAATCGTCTAGACGTTTAACAAATCAGTTAAATGACACCTGATAATTTTCTCTCTTATCACGTGAAGCAATTGTAAGCACTGTCTTTGGTGCGGGATGAGCATCAATTATCATCGTATGCTCTAATTTTAGAAGCTACGTAGGTACGTGCTGTGAACCAATAACTTGAAGAGCGGGAACATTTCGCCGTCGATTATTTCTCTTGACCTGATCAGTTGTCCTGGCCCCTGGCCTTCAGCATCGATGAATCCCTTTTAAATAGTTATTTTTGACATCGTTCGAGCACCGCTTACCGCTTGTCCCTGAACCATTATGTAAACGGGCAGTTTTCCAGATCCACTGACCGCTTCGGGGGTTAGGAACTTATCACGGGAATCATGCTCCCTTTCCCACAAGATCCATGCTCCCCTAAGAGAGGCTAATTTTAACATTACGCCTATGACATTGCACTGTAGAAAGAAATGGACGGCCCACTATGGGATCTAACTTTAGAGGATCCCTCTCAGCTTTTACTTTTTAGCACCGGTTGGGGCTTTGCCAATGCCCACCGAGCATCGGCTGCCGGTGCAACCTATATGAGCCTTCGCCCATCAACTTTTGATGCCGGTCACGGGAAAACACTTATCGTCAATAAGGAAGCCACATTCAAGTCAAACATAGACAAATGCATCCTTGAGCTAACTGGGGCGTGTGTGCGCCTGGTAACATTACGCCACCGAAGCCGAGCGTGAGGGCAGCGCCATCTACTCTGACATTATCAAATAGAAGAGCGACACCTAGGCAGAACTTCACTTGTGCTGCTGTAAGATGCTGACCAAGACAATCAACTAGCAATTCATGGCAATTTATGATTTCCTTCCGATGAATACTCACCCTGATAAATGATTGAATGGATAAAATCTCAAACATTCTTATTTTCTCAGCGCTGGGACCTAAATTTCAAACATTAGCTGCAGTGGCCATTTTTGATAAAATATAAATGCATGCAAATATTCCTCGGCTTGAAATTCCTTTGTAAACGTATTATGCCATTCGAATAACTTGCATTTACATTTCAAAAACTTTTTTAAATATTGTTATTTAGTAGCTCAACAAAAAGATCTCATAGTTCATACATAGCACCGCATGGCATATAACAATCACGCAATCATTCCTCACAATTTTAATTTGCTTGTGCTCACTGCGCCACTATTTGAAACTAGAGCTCCGATAGTTGTCTTTTTCCAAGGTCACTCGTGTTTGTACCAAAGTTTGTACACTGGGAAAAAAGAAAATCTCCACATTTAGCAACATTTTGGCTGAAACGGGAAACCGTGTTTGTGAATTGTGGGTTTATTGAAGGAATGCCGGGCTCTTATAGAAAGCACCGATAATATTCTAACCGTGCTGCTGACTCGGACTCAACACAAATTTGGGTTCGAGTTGAAGACAGAGCTGAAGGGAAGCTGCAGAGTTTCTGATTTTATAGCTTCATAACAGGTAAGTTATTGCCTTGGGACTCATTTGCCTCACTCTTGAGTTAATATTCGTTTAAACCCACAACTGAATTGAAAATGTGGATTTAATGATTTGCTATTGTCACTCTAATTCTTTGAAGATTCTTTCTAATTTGAGAATTCAATTGAACTGATTCCCTGATTTCTAAACCGTCAACTCAATCGAGGATTCATTTAGAAAATACAAGGATACATAACTACCTAATTGTTAGATCTGGTCACTTCTCACATTCCTTTGAAATCTAAGTAGCAAAGAATGAGTTATAATCGCTTAAATCATTGACCTTAATCGGAAAGGGTGGCTGAAGACCGAGGCAGGAGGTGTAGCAATGGCAGGATTTTTTTGTTGCTCTGATTGATTATCATTGATAAAATCTCTACTAGATCCTTTCTTTTCTTACACATTTTGTGTGAAATTTGAAATGAATGATGATGTTTGTGTCTTAAAAATATTTTTGAAAAAGTGAATAATTTTGATTTTGGACATCTGAGGCTAAAATGATTCAAATGCATTCATAAGCATTCAAAGCAATGTTGTTTTTCATGAGGTGACTGAGCTAGTGTTACTCCATTTCCATTGGTCTATGACCGTAGATGCACCCTTCTTCCCATAATTTTATTACATGGACTGTGCATAAATTGCATGCAATAATTGCTTAGGATTTGGTGTGATAGTTCTTACAAATACTGAACAGTCTATATTTTGGCCTGTCTTGTTATCTGGGTCTGCCCATTTGTCTTTTCTCACAGCCAGTCACTGTCAAACAGCAGCAATGCCCAGGTCCAGAGCTGTTCAGGGAGCAGCATACTTCTCCTCCAACCAGTGCCCAGAAGGTCATTCTGCAGCTTAACTTGCCCAATGCCCATGTCTTCTGGCACAGCCTTTTTAGGCATGCACCCCTGCTTGTTCTCCCAATTTGATCTCTAGTGGGTGGTGCACTGTGGGGTTGTTGTTGATGCAACCCCAGAAAAGGTTTTTGGTGATGCTGTTTTTGCTTTCACACATGCCCAGTGCCCTGTAGTGGCGCATGACTTCCCATTTGAACACTGGCAATGCAGAAACAATTATAAATCCAGCTCCAGGCTCTCAAGAGCAATGTGTCAACCCTGTTGGGCCAGAAACTTCTGCAGAAAGGTTTCCGATGTTTGGAAAGGAAAGATCATCAAAAAGAGAGAATGAAGTCAATGTTTTATTTTCTGGAAAGTTTGCCAAAAAAGAAACTGCTGTAATTATATATTTTTTGATGTACTATCGTGTGAACGCACATTGCATTGCAAGTGGAATGCAGACCATCAATCTTTCATAAGGGATGCAAAACTCAAAATTATCAGACATTAGGAGAAGTCATGCTAGCAATTCAGATTGCTCACGCACACGCTCGAGTGACGAGAGGTCATTTTCCCACAATGTTGACGACCTGTTATCAATAGGCCACCAATCGACCTCATTGGCACAGACTGGGACACAGCTCGCCACTCCACGAGCTATGGTTCTGATCTCGTATCCGTCGTCCTCGCCTGTAGAAATAGTGCCAACTACCAGTGTTCCTCGAGATTGTAGAGCGCTCCCCATCAGTTCAGCAGACCTTGCTTTCTTCACGAGCGATACATCTTCACCCCAGAACCCGGTGCCAGAACTCCCCGCTTATTCAGACGGTATTTCCTATTGCAGCGACTGACTCGGACTAAGTCAAAATGACGCTAGCCTCCGGCGACCCCGACTCCACTGAGCCCACCTTTCGAACAGGTTTGCCGGGATGCTGCCTGCCCTAGTCGTTTGTTTAGTGACATGGCTGTCTATTCGGATGACTTATATGATGTGACTAATTGGTAGTGTAGCCTTTAGACTCTTAGTTAGTTGCTGAATTATAAAGTATGGTGTTTGGTGGGCATGGCATGTGCTGGCCTCAGGTCTAATGCCTTACGGTGGCGTAATATGGGCTGAGTCGGTAAAGCTGATTTTCATTGTGTGTGTTTCAGAGCCAATTTCAGCCCGACTTTTAACGAGGAAAAATAATGTTTGTTTAGTGTTAGCGTTTGCATCACACTTTTCATCTCCATTAGGTTCTTTGTTGTACCTTTTTTAGACTACCATCAAACAGTTTGTTTGATGCATTTAAGAAGTTGGCAAATAGTCGAGCCTAGCGATAAACGCACAAGCTTATGAACTGGATCAACTTTCCACGTTTCTTAACTTCGATATTTTGAAGCATAGCTGCATGTGATTGAGACTACGCTCTGATGCTGGAGCTATTTATGCTTTTAAGTTTTAACAAAGAGCGTTGACCGGGTCCTGTACCCGATGCATGTTGCAACTCGTTCTGCCTTGCATGACGTGACAATGGCATAATCCTTGTGAAATCTTTATTCTCGTCATGTTTTGATCCGATGTAAGTTGTTGGTTCCACAATTTGTCTGCTTTATCTCATATAACGGAGTGAGTTGAAAGGCAGTTTATGTTCGTTATGTGGCCGTATGCCTTAACATTTCATATCCATCCCCGAACAATTAAACTCGTCTTGTGGAAGTCTCGAAAAAAAAATTCTACCTTTTTGTGGCCAGTGCTTCAACCTATCGCTTTTTGTTTTGAAACGAATTCTCACTTCATGAGATTTTATGCACTTGGACTTCTAATGAATGTCTGTTTACTATATCATCCCTTTAATAACCTCGCTCGGCGTCCCACTTCAGGCTGTTCATTCAGTGAGCCTGAGGACCTTACATAATACCCTCTCTGATGTCACTGACGTGTGGAGTGAATGCCGTAAGCCGTTCCGGTATCTTCATTTGCCGGGATTATCTCTCATATTTGGCACACTTTGGTCCTGTTTATTCGGACGGGTTTGTAGGACAGTGCAGCTAACCCACCGGACCGGCATTACCTTACCCCGACCGGTATCTCGCGGTGACCCAGTCCATGTGAGGGGGTTAGGGTGGCCAAATACGGCCAGTCCTGGCTGGGAGGCGGGCCGGCCGGGCCTTCTGTCGGGTCTGGGCCGTGGGTCGGTCAGTGTCCAGGGAACCGGACGCGCCGGTCCGGCCGGCCGGCCGCCGGTGTCGGCCGGGGCGATGGCCGCTGTAGGTGTCGTGGTGTCGCTCCACCGGGTCGGGTGGACCGTGAGCTGCATACCACGGCACTGTTTGAATAGGCAGTCTGGGTTTGAATGGTATCCTCTTGATTGAATGGTATCCTCTCGAGGTCCAGTTTCCTGGGTCAATATCGGGATGTAATGTGTATGACTTGACTGTTTCGAAGCCCGAATGTGGATGGACTGCCAAGGAGAAGTTATTTTGTTTTGTAGATTGGAATGTGCTATTTTCGTACCAGGATGGTGGCATGTAAGACCTCTTCTCAAGGAATTGGGATCGACCGGCTCGAGCTTTGTGAAGTATTTAAGGATGGTTACCGTCAGAGTTCAAGGCAAGCCATTGTGCATATATAGTCGCGTATTCGATTGGAAAAAAAAAATTGAGACGGTGTTTGAGTTACCTAGTTACTTGCACGTAAAGTAATCTTGACTTGCACCGTGTGCAAAATTACCTTCCTATTGGCCATGACACATTTTACAATTAATTGTCCACGACTGCCTTTTTTAAAAGGTCATGTTTGGGTGCTTTGTTAGCTTTTTTGACACAATTTCCGTAGAAAATTTTTGTGGTTATTCGTATATTTCATGCCTCATTTATTGGTTACCAATTACCTTTGGTGTGTTCATACCTGGCTTTATTTGATTGAAGGGTATAAACAAATTTGCTCGATTTGTTTTACTCTTGTGTGTGGTGACCTTGCCGTGCTGACCTTGCGATTCGCATACTCCCCCACCACACGTATCGACCGCTTACCCTCCCCTTCACCCTCCTGCCCTCTGTTCCGGTTGGCACCGCCCCAAACCGACTCTGACCCACCGCCGTCACGCCGTGGGCGTGTGATGTCGCGGTGCTCCCCCGGCCCGTCCCTCCGGCTGTGACGCTGCTCAGGGCGGGGGCGGGGGCGGCCGAATGCGTCATCGGCCGACGGCCGGCGGCCGGCGCCGTACGCCGTACGCCGCGCTCGCTCAGTCTGACGTTAGACGCCGGCCGGGCGAGTGTACGGTGACTGAGACCGGGCCGAGTTGAGCGCTCTGTGTGGAGAGAAGAGGTGATCAGTGGCCAGTGCAAGAGCGGACACCGGATTGGTGAAGGTTGAACGAGGTGAGTTGATACTGGTGGTGAGAATGCTGAGGCGTGAGCCGCATGCAGCAGGATAATAGGCACAGCACAACGTAGTTGTTTGTATAATACGATATACTGTTAATTGTACTAATTTGTGCTGGGTGTGACATGCATTATGTGGCGTATCAGTATGCATATAATGCAGCTCATTTGAAATAGCTCCTTTGATACGCTTTATACTCTGTGATAGCTGCCCCACCGTTTTTCCTACATGATAGGTAAGATGCTTTTACTCTGCTATGGTTGTGATGTTATATAAAGTGGAATTCCCTGGATACGTTGCACGAAACATCGCTTTATCACTACTGTATTTCAGCATCTAAGACCCGGATCCCGGTCCCTATCTGTGCGTGCCCGTCCCCGCCGACTGCCTCTGTCTTCAGAGCGCGATGACGTAATCATTCTCGGTCCTTCTTTCCTTGTTAGTATTCTGAGCTGTTTATAGGTTATATAACTCATTGTTCAGAAGCCTGTTCAGCTCTGTTACATAATTTTCGTTTTCATATTCTTCTGCGACATTTATTAGATTTATTGGAGTCCATATAATGTAACTGCGCACCGTTTCAGCCGTTGCGTTGTAGCTGTAATTTAGAGACAAGCCTCCTTTTCAAAAATCCCGTTAGCTCTCTGCGTTTGCCCCAGTGCCTGGCAGCACAGTTTGGCCCCCGAGCCTCCCTCGGTGTGATGACAGGCGTCAGTGCGGCCCTTGCGTCACCTCACGCCACTGCGGCGGTCGCCGGGGCCCCGGGCGGGCGGACTGGGGTGGGCCGGGGTGGTCTGGTGCGGGGCGCCCCCGCCCCACCCCGGCGCCGGTCCCTGGCGGCTGCAGGGTGCTGAGTGCAGAGTGCAGAGGCCCTGTGCCGGCACGCTCTGCTCCAGCACCCGGCCCCTCCGCCCGCCCGGCGCCGCTCACTGGTGACAGCCGGACCGAGCGAGCCGACCCGTCAGCTGACGGCGGAGCCTCGACCGCCGCGGTTGCGCTATCTAATCGGGACGGGACGGGCTTGTTGTCCGTCACCACCCGCGCGGCCCATCCCGGAAGGCTGTCTCCGCGGCTAGCGCAACCCGCCCAGCCGGAGTTGCCCAAAAACCCGGTGTCGCCAGCGAAATGATTTTTGTGCTGGACTCAAGAGGATGACTGTAAACAGTAATTAAAACAGCTTACGTAACCCTTTAAGTTTCGTGTTCTTTGCCCGGCTGATAATGGGGCCGAAAGACATCCTCTCTCCTGCATCGTGTTTCACAATCAGCCTTTCTGAGACATTTGAGTACTGCAAGCAGGCAACGCTCAGACCAACCCACAGATCTAGACCAACCACCTTATTCTGGGAAGTGGGGCTTGATATTTATTGGTTGCTGATGGCGATGATTTGAGTGCTTCCAGGGACCACTAGCCACAAGGTTATTCCGCGCTCTTGGAACGCATCATGAATAATGCATTTCTCCGTGCTGTTGACCCGCTATCTGACTCCGTCGCTCTCTGTGTTGCAGGCGCCGCACCATGTACTGCCTGCAGTGGCTGCTGCCGGTGCTGCTGCTGCCCAAGCCGCTGCAGCCGGCGCTGCTGCACACGCACGCAGTGTTCGTCGCCCTCTACCTGGTCGGCTTCTTCCTGGAGAAGCGGCCCTGCATCGTGTGCACGCTCGTGTTCGCAGCCTCGATGCTGGTGTTCTGCTCGTCGGGCCCCGGCGGGTGCCTCATCTGGGGCGTCGGCTGCGAGGAGGATGAGTTCGTCTGACCGACCCCGGCGGCGACCGGCACCATGTGACCAAGTGTGACAGGACGCCGTGTGACGGCGTGTGACAGGTCGTCGCGTCACGTAGTGTCGCGATGCCGTGTCACGGAGGGTGATCAATGAACGCGGCGTGCGGCCGAACCGCGCCGCGCTGGCTACTCAGGGTATCCGCTGAACGTCGCAGAGGTCACAAGTGCGGGACGCGGACACAAGACTTGGGTCGGCGGCAGGTCTGTGACTGCGGAGTTCTTCAGATTTCTGCGGTTCTGACCTTCAGAATCGGCGACTGCATATTCCGATGGACAGTCGCGGACGGGGGTTGCCCTTGACAATCCGTACCGCTGGGAGGACTGACAAGAACATGTCACGTCTTTGTCCGTGACAGAAGCCGTCGTTGCGAATCATGATTTCACCGTCATTCCTGATCATCAATCTTACCGGATTCGACATGAGAGTATCATGTGAAGCCTCTGGTACAACGTCACAAAGAGTCGACGTCGGCATCACACATTTAACAAATAAGGATTCGGCTCTTGCTGATCACGCAGAGGTGAATGTCGGAAAATCTGAGATTGCCTTCTGTTTGCGTGATGCTGGTGATTTACGCAGAAGTATGGAGTCATCCGAACCGCAAGCCGGGTGGAAAGTTTGGGGTCATTGGAAGGTGAAGAGCGGTACCTGAGGATGAAATAGCGTTTATTTACCCTTCACCTGTCAGTGATGTGATGGCAACCATCGTTCATGTATTCGGCGTTCTCTGATGTCGGCTCCGAGTGTTATCGAAGGAGGTTGGCTTTGGCGCTGGGACGCCTTTTAATTACTCAGTGCATGTGCTATTGATATGTTAGAATTGCAAGGGATTAGTTGGCATTAGTTCATTGTAATTTATTTATTTAAATGCTAGTGTAATGAACTTGCATCGTTCGCACTTTCAGACAGTACCAGATACAAAATATAGTTGCAAAATGCCATAGAAGATAGTTTTTCTTGCCAGCACAGTACTTGAGGCACTGAGACCTGTGTCCGAATTTTCGCCGCATCAGGCGGTCGTTTTGGGTCAAGTTGCACGGCCTTTGCAACGGTACCTTCCGGTCGTGTCCTCCTAAAAAATCTCCATGGAGCTGGACTGGCTCGATGGGACCGAAACTGGTTTACCCGGTGCTTGTCTCCTGCTGTAATCGAAGCCGGCCGGTGGGGTGACCCTGGAGTGGGACTACCGGTCCGACGGGGCGCGGGGCACGGGGGGAGGGGAGGAAACTGGTCACATCGGCAAACTGTGATTGTGTTGCGAGAGGCAGGCACGCCTCGACTCTCTGTGATTGTGTGTAATGTGCCGAATTTACCAGTCAGCGTTGGTGGACGGTGGTATCCACTGTTCATATTGTGTGCTGTGCTTTGTGAGGGCTCCAAGTACCCGACCGCAGCGGTTGCCATTCGCCCTTTCACCGTGTACTTTGACCCTGTGTCGATACTGTGCTCAACCTTGTGTGTTGTCTATATCTGATTGCAATACATGCCTCATGTTGATGACCTTGTTTTGGTCGTCACGAACCCGCACCCCTCCACTGTGTCATGTTGAAACGACGCGCGTGCACTGCACTGATGCCTGTGGCTCGCCTTGGGGCACTGAGCCTGACCTTGGCATTCACATCGCATCGCCCCCGGCGAAGGGCAAGCCCTCGCTCTCTATGTCAAGGCACTGCTTTGTTGACGGCCGCTGTCGATAGAATTGGCCTAGTGGCAATGCAATCGCTGAGGCTGCGCTGGCCAAGGCTGCTGGCTGCTGGTTGCTGGCTGCTGGCCGCTGGGTGCTGACCGCTGGGTGCCGACCGCTGGGCGCCAGCGCTGGTTGTTGGACCAGTTCACCACGGAAGTGGAGCGCAGTTGTGTGCAAGGAAAACTGCCCAGGGCCACAACGGGAGTTCCGTGCACAGTGCGCGCTTGCAGAGGCATGGTTCGATCGACGCTGGTCGACTTCAACTGGGGCAAGGTCTTTCCGCGTCGGAAAAAGGCGGCGATGTCGCTGCACTGTTTTTATAGAGTAGCAGGAACTCCGCTTTGAAGTCGTATAAACATCGTAAAAAGCTGGCGGAATAGTCAGTTGAGCATTGATCGTCAGAATCTTGTAGTTAAAACATGTTGACAACTCTACGTTGACAACTGCAAGGTATCACGCGACTATTGACCTCTTGACCTCAAGCCCGGCCCTGGGCGGATTATAGCGGTTGGATTCCAGGAACGACAGCGACGTTCCTCGCCAGACGTCCTGCTAAAAGAAGATGTAAACATTTGTGCGACGAAGTCTGCTCAGTGATCGCCAGACGGTCGGTGCGATTGGTTCCCGTACGAAGTTTTTGTTAAGTTATCGACTATTCGACTGCATTTGAAACGAACCACACGCACTCGATCGATGTTCTTTGTCTTCATACAGTAGCGGCGGAACACCTTCAATTAAGGGGGGGGGGGGCACTGCCGACTTTTGGTCCCATTCTTTCCATGCAACGCCCATAGGGCTAATGTTAAAATGCCAAAATCAAAGGAGGCACGGTGCCCCGGTGCCCTCCCCGTTCCGCCGCCTATGTCTTCATAACAAGCGTTTCAAATAAAATTGCTTCCAATCGGAAACCTTCAGCGTGTCAAGCGTAAATCTACAATGCACAAATATTTTACAAGCGTATTAGTTCGCTAAAACATGTTTCCTTGCCGCTCTACCCTATTTTGTGGTCCGGTCTGAGGTCAGCTTAGACCGCTTCCTTTGTCTCGTCTCGCGTTACCCGGTCACCGTCCACTGCCTGCCGGTCTGACTGGCCAGCCGGTACGGTGTAGCGGGATGGACAGCTGCGGCACGCCGGTGTCCACCTGGCTCCCGAGTACGTTCAAACGACACATCCCTGCAGTGGCAGGGCCGACGGCGGTCCGTCCGTTGTCTGCAACACCTGGCCTCCCGGTCCGCCAGACGTGGCGGGCGACGTCCGTTCGGTTGGCAACAGATGGTCGACTAGATAGATACACGAGGTCAAGACTCAAAACTCCAAGGCTGGAGCGACGGTGGCAGACCGTTCGTCGGGTCGTTAGACCAGTGTTGACTCCTTCTGATCCGCTCAGGACACGGCGGTCCGCTGTCGCTATGTGAAGGACGGCTCTCTTGGCAGGGCCACAGTCCGACGCGACAGCCTTGTGTCTGATCTCGGGTGGCCGCCGCGTTCCTGTCGTGCCTTTGGATTCTGTCGGCCGGAGACAGATGGTGCAGAACCTTGACCTGGCCACGGGGGTTCCGCCGCGCCTCAGGTCGTGATGCTCTGGCCGTTACTGGGATTAGTGGTACAATGAGGCGAACTCACGACCCAGTCTCACGACTCACAGTCTCAGGGCTCGCAGACTCACGACTCGTGCTTGTCGGCCCCTCCCGTCCAGCGGTCTCACAGAGCGGTTCTCGACAATTTGTGAGGTGACCGTCAGGCTGTCGGTTGAGTTCTATCGATTTTTGTCGGATGCCCGTCAGGTTGTAGGTCTTCCTCAGCCGCGTGCCAGCGTAGCCTGCGTTTGGCACGCCGTCGGCTTCCTCGGGTTCTCCTTGGTTGCTAAAACGAAGCACGATCCTCGGGTGGACCAACGGCGCTTTTCCTCCTCATTGGACATGGCATGTTCGTGGGCACTGGAATTAATCGGTTATTCACTCAGGAATGATCAGCTGTGATTGTGAAACAATCGCTGGTGCACAGAGGCTGAGTAACGGGTTACACGATGAATAAGGTGGAAGACGGGAAAAAAATATTTGTCGTCCACATGCTATTTTAGTCCTTGACTCCAGTCCCCAAGGCTGCTTGGTTTGCAGCTGTCGTGGGTTCGTTGTCTCTTTATTTCGTCTTCGGTAACACAGGCGTTGCATAGAACTTGTGGTTTGCTTAGAAGCTGTTCGATGGGCTGGGAACCAGCCTGGCCGCTGTATGGTGCAAACATGTCTGAAATCTGCATCGCAAACCAGAAACGAGCCTGGGGGATCTTCGCTGGACACAATTTACCCGCCATACATTTGGATGGCTTGTTATAGCTATATAGAAAGACGACATTTTCACCGCCACTGGCTGTGACAAAGGGTGAAGGAGCTGTACCTAAGTGAATATTGTACTATTAAGAAACGCGACTTATTCACATTTTAGCCGGCGCAAGCCATGACGCACATTTCTGATCCGGCGATTTCTGGTAACTGAGGTCTGGCGTGCAGCTAAGCTTCTGTCTGATCCGCGGACGCACGCTCCCACACACATCGGATTTATTTCTACCTGCTGAACCCCGCGACACAGAGCCATGCCTGCAACGGATCTATTTGTACCTGTTGAACCCCGCGAGAATGGCGTGCTGGATAAATTTGAATGCGCCGACAGGTATTGATGTAGGAGGGCTTGCGGTGTTCAAACTGATAGCTTTATTCTAGTTAACCTGGCGTAGTTCACAGTTCAGTGAGCTGAATTTAGTTCAGTGAAGGAGCAGCAGCCTTTTAGACTGTGTTCCGCGTCAAGCCTGGGTAAATACGCTGACTCCGTCCGATATCGGGTCCTTCCTGCTGGAGCCCGGTTTTCCCTGTTGCCGTGAGCCGCGCTCCAGTTGGCGTGTCAGAATGTCGGGGGCCCATCGGCCTTCCTTGTCGCTACCCAGAGCCGCATTGTTCTTCCATCAGCCGGGCTATACAAGGCGACCGCCGCGCCGTCCTCCTCCAGAACTATGCATTGTCTGTGAAACAGCTTAGATGTTGATCCCCTCCAGCTCCGCTGGCGGCATGTTCGTTTGTGCTTTGTTGAGCTTACAACTAACAAGCTCAGAGCCGCACGCAAGCTTAAAACACACCAGCGTAGAATGCCCGATCGTTTGTGTGTTGCTGTCGTCACGGTTGAGTAGGCACCCTTGCTCCTCGTTCGGTCAGCTGGGCCTTTCACGGCGCCGTCCAGCGCGGCCGGCGGTCAGGGTCGCCGCGTGCACACTTTCCCCGTCTCTCCCCGGCCTCTTCCAGAGCGCTCCATGACTTTCCAGTTGAGCCTCCGCCGTCCGAGTCATGTAGTGTTGATCAATTCGGAGGTTTTGCTACGTGGTGAGAGGCCAACAGCATACAGTAATGCCTTACCACTATGACGGTGATAAGGAGTCTAACATAAATTATTGATGGTGGTCACATGGATATGGAAATTATCGTGTCCGGCTGATGCACCGCGTGCCAATCCATCTTTTGCGTCTTCAACCGTCTTCTGCGGAGTTGGAAGCGGTTCGTTTGGCTTGTGGACATTGGACATTCCCTCTGCGACTGTATCTAAACGGTGTCAAGGAGATGCCCCCCCCCCCCCCACACATTCACCATGCGCGCCCAGTGTTTACACTAGTCGTCGATAGCCAAATGGTTTCCCTCAACACGCAACAGTCGCACCACTGCAGGCAGTCGTCAGAC
Organism: Amphibalanus amphitrite; assembly: GCF_019059575.1. Taxonomy (NCBI): domain Eukaryota; kingdom Metazoa; phylum Arthropoda; class Thecostraca; order Balanomorpha; family Balanidae; genus Amphibalanus; species Amphibalanus amphitrite. Next base: position 179,135 of record NW_024882094.1, read on the forward strand.
TCGCCATCAGTCGGCTATATCCTGTATAGTCTGGAATACTGAGCCCGTCGTAGACTGAGGAAATTAGCCCGTTTTGTGCAGGTATTAGCCAAATATTAGTCACTGGAATCCGTGACGTTTTCAGATTAGGATTCCCTTCTCTGTAGCTACTATTTTCGGCTCATCTCCATTGTGTTCTGGCAGCGCCGGGTGACGCACGGTGAGTCAGCGTCTGCAGAGAGCCCCGCGTTGTGCACGGGTTGTGCACCGTGCACGGTATACCTGGCGGTGACTCAGCCGATCACAGGTGCGTCATGCTCCGTCTGCGGCGAGTTCCGACTTGCCTCCAGGGCCGGGTGGTGCCCGGAGATGGCGGCGGGTTTTACCATGACGCTCTGTCCGGGGGATAAGCGGCTCAGCTGCCGAAAATGTGCGTCATTGTTGCAGAAAGTGAAGGCAGTATAGGCATCCGCGTAGTTAACTTTTATATTTCTCAAGGTTCCCTTATGTAAAGCGCACCGACGCAGTTCCCTTAAAGTTTTTTTTCTTTCTCTTTCTCTTGAAGGCTCTTGAAGGATGTCTTCTCTTGAAGGCTGTCTACCGATTAAAATTGAGCAGCACCACTCTGATGGTTCCCGCTGTGCACTCCTGTGCCACGGATGATCAGTACAGCATTGTTTGGGCTTCACGACCTGTTTACATTGAGCTGAGGTCACTTGTGCCGGCCAACATGTGATGATGTTTGGCTAAAGAACTGGTCAGCAGACGGGTGGCGCCGGCCGGTCGGGGGCCGGGGTGCCCGCCGACCTCCGGGCCGGGGTCGGGACGGCAGCCGTGACCGGTTCCTCGCGGGGTCGGCCGGTCGGACAGAGTCTCCCACAGAGACTGCTTCCTGCTCCAGCGCGGGGCCTTGACCCCGAGACCGCCTCTGCCGGATGGCTGACGTGTCGGAGGTCGTGGCTTGTCTGTGTCATGGCATGCCATGGGGTGAGCTGCACTGCACGGCTTGAACTCCGGTGGGTACTGGCAACTAGGTAAAGAGGTGGCTGGGCAATAGCCTGAGCGTCACAAAGTCTGTTGGTGCATTTCCCAAGCTGTGAGGTCATGACCTTGTCCGCTGTGACCTAGTTATGCAAAGCCGTACTCTAATCGCGTCATCATGAAGAAGGTCACGTCGCGATTATGACATAACATTGTTTGTCATTGTCGTTATCTCTGTAGCTTTACACAAAACACCCCCGTAAGTAGTTCAGCATCGCTTTAGCTCAGGTCCTTGCCCTTCCCGCTAGCCTAATTTCAGCATCAGTTTATCGCCCCAATTAGTCTCAATACAGTCTCTCATCACTGATGACAAGAAAGTGTGACACTATTACATCTCGTTACAACCTATTCATACGAGTGTTCGCCTGACGATCTCGACACTCGACGTGCTGCGAGGTGCGTGGTGACCAAGTGATGACATTCGGTCAGCCTCGTGTCTTTACACCGTGACCACTGCCGGCTGGCTGAATGTCGCACTGGCCGGGGCCGAGGTGGGGGTCAGAGCTGAAAGGTTTGAGCTTCGGAGCGCTGTTCCATTCGCTGACCACAGTTGGGTGATCTGATTATTTACATCACATCATCACCCGGTCGAAGAAGGTGGAACTTCTGCCTGCCTTTTGTTGCCCTGCGGCTGTCCTTGCTATCGGCAGGACCAGTGATGGAGCCCCCCCCCCCCCGTTTGTTTCGCCACCCTCTGACAGCATGATGTAAAACTGCGCGTCCGTGAGGTAAAACTGCGCCACCGCAAGCCTTGCCAGCTAGTTACGGCGGTGACGTTGCAAAATATGAGATGAGCTCAGCTGGATAAGCCGCGCTCATGGACATTTCATGAACGTTTGCGAGGCTCGGTGCTATTATCACCACTTCCTGAGGATGTGCAAGTTGATAATCACCTACAGTTTATAATGCAGTGATTCACACTGACTACTTAGCCCTTCAGATCCCTGATAGATGAAGCTTCGGACATGTTCGGTTATTCCCCGTGGTTGCATTTGAATTGTGCAATGAAATGGCGACGACAACCTTTAATCGCAACTTGTGATCGCTTATGACGATGGGTAGATGCATACTGAATGTAGCAGCCTTGTCCATCATTCTGGCCTCCTGTTCTCCGCCCCGGCTCGGCTCTCGCCCTAGTGAGCGCGCCCATGGCCACGGCGACTGTGATCCACCCTCGCGTTTCGGTGAGGTATTACCGGCATGACAGACGGTGACAGAACCCGGCGGTGAAAGCTCTCAATCTGCGCAACCCGTGTACCAAGTGGTACTGCGCAGTGCACTGAAACACAACGGCCGAGGCCCGAGCTACTTATCACAATGGATGGATGCGCATTGCGCAGCAACTCGGTCCATTTTTGACACCTGCGCATCTCCAGCTTTGATCTTTTACATGTATCTTTCATAATACTTATCACTGTTTGAGTAGCTTTGAGTAGCTTTTATCCGCATGCTTGGATACCTAGAGAAGGATGTCCAATGTCCATTTTTGCCGGTTAGCCGTTTACCACGGGGATTGGTTGCATGCACGGTACTAAATGGTACTAAATGCCACGCTGAGGTGTCCCCAGCCCCAAGGACGGATCGGAATGTAGCTCTGTGCGGTGGCCCCTGGGCCCCCGGCTGCACGTGTGCCGGCCTCGTGCATGTCGCGATGTCAGTGATGCCGGTACTTTGTTGTCATGGTAACCAGCAGCTAATGACGGACATGCCGCCATAAGGAAGTTTGGTGGGTCTTACATAACCCCGTAGGTGGCATGATTCGCAGTTCCCGCCCAACGCTTTAGTACGCAGGTGTCAAAACTTGAGTCTCTAGAATTATTTCCAGTTGTTACCAACACTTAAAACCAGTTGTTTTATTCCATCAATTATTTACGATGTTGAAAACTCATTAGTCATCTCAGTAAGATTAGAACGGGTAACTTTCCCTGGCTGGTTGTAAGTATCCATCTGATGCAACTACCCGTAACTTTTGCCGTTCATTACCTAACTCAATCGGTCACTTTCAACGAAGCTCGTGGTCGCTTATATAAAAGATAAGGCATATCTTAAATTGCTAGTGACTCTTCTTGCCCTTAGGCCAGTGCCCTCCCGAGCGCTGACCCTGCTGACCTCTCGCCCTCCCCTCCCCGCTCATCAGGCCGTCGTCCGTCGGCCATCTGCACAATTCCAACCATGAAGGTGACACCGACGCCGACAGCCGCCTACCTGTCGGGCGTCGTGCACAGTCGCCGCATGGGGCGCACGTTCAGCATCGGAGACATGGACCCGGACACGTTCAGCCGCATCAAAAACTACGACGAGACCGTCGGCAGGCTGGACCACTACTACGGCGTCGGTGAGTGATGCTGCCGTGTTGTGCTTGGGTGTAACGGGTGTATTTGGGGTGTAATGGATGTATTCTGGATGTACGGATGGGTGTCAGTGTCAGGCCTAGAGAAGGTTTGAAGGGCGCCTGAACTGCGAGGGTTATGCGTAACGTTATGCCACGGCATGCTATTATGCCGAAAAATACGATGTCATGGGGGGTGCTGCTGTACTCGTAGGACGTAGTTGAATAGTCGGTGCTAAATTTTGGTCGCTAGTCTTGATGTGCTGCTATACATTTATTGAGTTGTTATAAAGTACCGTTGGGCTGAGATAGGAAAACCAGAATCGATGTACCCCGAAAATGCACCCTGTCTGAGCCTTGTCCGTTATGTTCCTCAGTGAAGCGGCAGCTGATTGCCAACCAGAGTTTCATGACCGGCCAGTTTCCGGAGAGTTCGGCGGAACGGGTGGTATCGGACGTCCGGACCAGCCTCTACTGCGCCTTCTCCATCTGGTGTCTCCACCAGGCCTACAAGTGAGTGTCCTCTCTAACCAGGCCTGAGTTGGGAACCCGTCCTCTCCTCTACTGCGCCTTCTCTATCTGGTGTCTTCACCAGGCCTACATGTGAGCTGCTGTCCTCTCTAACCAGGCCTTCAAGTGAGCTGGGACCCTCGTCCTCTCCCCGTCTAGCGTTATCCACATGTGACACGGTCTCTGATGCGCCTTTCAATCTGGTGTCTCCACCAGGCCTTTAAGTGAGTCGACTTCACCGTTCGAAACACGAGTGATGTATTGTTAACGCTCTGCGTTGACGTCCCTGGTTCGATGTCGCAGGGATGATGTCCTTGTGACCACACTATCCCTGGTTGTGATGACACAAGTTGAGTTTGTTGTGTAATGCGTTGCCAATGGTTAACGTAGAACTATAATTAGAAACGTGTGGCCACGTGTGGCTTATCGCATAGCTTAGTTATCATATGAGCAAAAATAAATTACACGAAACCAAACGTTTAAAGGGACCCTCCCACCTTCAAAAAAGTTAATGAATTGGGATTAAAAAGATGTCGCTCGGTTCAGAAAGAGCAAAAACAAATATCTACCAAATTTCATCGAAAAATATTCACCGGTTTTCAAGATATTAGACTTTTACTTTTGTTTACTTTTTGGGATCTCCGCTGTTCCTAGCGACTTTATTTGAAAGTGCGGCATTTGTTGCGCGCAAAGCAGGATATACTACCGCGTGCTACAAAACGTTTTAGTCAAACATTTAAAAATCGTTAGATATCTGCGCTGACGTCACACATTCAGAGGGGTATTCCTATGCATTAGCCCCTCTGAATCAAAATGCTGCAATTTTGAAATTCAATATTTCCGACTTAAGGTATTTCTCGATGTTGTGAGTGCCGAAACCGGTAATTGTGAGCCAGGGACCCCATTTTGGCTATCTCAACTCAAATCTAATGTTAAGGTGGGAGGGTCCCTTTAAGCGCCCTAAACCCCCAAATCGTCATCATCAAACAAAACGTTTTGACGCATTAATCGCGCTGCATTGAGCGCTGCCGTTATGAGCTCTTGAAACGAGACTGCTATGGGATACGAAAAAGGAAATGTATTGGGAATAGTTTATCTTAAATCCACTTCACGACATAAAATTGTTTAATGTGTCCCAATGTTTAAAGTTCTCAGAGTTCAGCTTCCTAGGCTCAATAACGTTGAACGGGAATGTCTGGAAAAGGAAATAACTGTCGATGAGCTTGGGGAAACATTGCAGAAGTTTAGCAACAATAAAAGTCCTGGATCTGACGGGTTTCCTTACGAATTTTATAAAGTTTTTTGGATTGATTTGAAATATTTTGTCTTTAGATCCCTGGATTATGGTTTGAAAAATGGTAAGCTGTCAGTAACACAAAGAGAAGGAATTATAACCCTAGTTCCTAAGCCCGGAAAACCTAGAAATTTGATATCCGGCTGGAGGCCTATCACGCTTTTAAATTCAACATATAAAATTTTGTCTGGAACATTCGCCAATAGAATGAAAAAGGTTTTAGATTCTATCATTCACACAGACCAAACAGCGTTTTTGAAAAACAGGTTTATTGGCGAAAATATCCGTGTTACTTACGATATGTTGATGGAAACGTACAGCAAAAACCTTGACGGCATATTATTATCAATAGATTTCCAGACAGCATTTGATGTAATGAGCTGGAGGTTCTTGGAATGTTGTCTGAAGAAGTTTAACTTTGGACCAAATTTCATTAACACATTTTGGTGTTTGCACGCACAGACCTTTTCACGGATCATTTATAACGGACAACTGTCAAAGCAACCAATAAACATAGAGAGAGGCTGTAGACAAGGTGACCCGATATCTTGTTACTTCTTTATTATTGGAGCAGAAATCCTTGCAAATAAAATCAGAAGCAACCGCAGTTACAAAGGAATAAAAATAGGACAGACTGAGGTTAAACTGACACAATATGCAGATGACACAACATTTTTCCTTGATGGCACGGAAGAAAGCATCAGAGCCGTATTCGGTGAACTTGGATGGTTTGCCAAATTCTCAGGATTGAAACCTAACGTTTCAAAATGCAACGCAATGTGGATAGGACACAAGGCCTATACACACGAGACATTATGCCCTGATATACCTGTAAACTGGGTCCGTAAAATTAAGCTTCTTGGTATTGTATTTAACCCTCATTGTGAGAATATAGTCGATGAAAATATATCCCTGAAAAAAGATGCAATCTTGAGAACAATCGGAGTATGGAAAAATCGAAATCTTACGTTAGTCGGAAGAATCACCATTGCCAAAACATTGTTATTGTCTCAAATGACACACCTTTTATCATCATTACCTGATCCCAGTGAAAAAATTGTGAAGGAGATTAACAAAATAATATTTACATTCGTTTGGGGCTCCAAAAGAAACCCACTTAAAAGGCTAAGACTATGCCAGCCTCTTTCTTCCAATGGTTTAGGAATGATAGATCTTTCATCGTACATCAGATCTCTTAAAATAAAGTGGATAAAAAGACTGATAACAGGCAAACAGAGTGCCTGGCAATCACTTATTCCAGTAAAGATGCAAAACGAATTCATATGGAATTATGGTGTAAAAGCTTTGAAAAAGGTTTTGAAAGAAATAAAGAATCCCTTCTGGAAAGATGTGGTCGTAGCCTGGTTGCATTTCTCTAGTGTCTTTATAATACCGGATGAACAAATATGTGATGAAAATGTATTCAATTCAGACTTCACCAAATTTCAGAGCTCGCGACTGCGAAGTTGGGAAAGTAGAGGAATACGTGTAATTGGAGACCTATTTCAACGGTAACGAGCTACTGACATGGCAAAACTTCAGAGCGACTTATAATATCCCTTGCAATTACTTGGATTATTACGGTTTAGTGCGTAGCTTACCTAGAGTATACCAACAGAACCAACCAGATAACTGGCGTCAAAATCAACCGTCAATATCTGCCCGCATATACTATCTTTTAAATAATAGAACATTTACAAAAACATTGGCACTTGGGCTAATAAAAACAACCGCTCATGGGATGCAATGCGATATAGCAAGGATCACGAGAAAGTGGAATCGGGACATTGGCTGCTTTGAACAGCAATCTCTGCTCACTGTCAAAGGTAGTGTGCGTGCAACACGTTATATCTCCTTTCATTATAAGCTCATAATGCGAATTTTAACAACAAATTCCTTTTTACACATGATACACATTAGAGAAAATGACTTATGTACCTTCTGTGGTGTAAACCAAGAGTCTCTACTACACTTATTCCTAAAGTGTCAACACGTTCAAGCTTTTTGGCTGGAGATATCGCAATATCTTACGAGAAATGGAATTGGTCAGTTAAACGATAAAGTCAAGATATATGGAGACGATACAAGTTTGCTGAAAACGCATATAGTGACACTGGCAAAATACGTGATTTATGATGCTAGATATAAAGAAGTTCGCCCATCCTTTCACCAGTTTAGGCTATCCCTAAAATGGGATTTTGAATCTGAGAACTTTATCGCTGCCAAGCAAAACGATTTTGAAAGTTTCAACAAAAAGTGGAACTTAGTCCTAGTCGATTTAAATGACCGGAGCTTTCAGGGCCGAGCGCGAGGAGGAGAGGAGCTTTGCCAGAGGAGCTTTGCCAGCAACCCTGGCGGCCGAGCGCCGTAACTTTGATTGCTCTTTTGGAATGCTGCTCATGTTCCATGTATGTATGTATACATGTATAAACTGATGATCAGCCACCGCTCCCATGACCCATCCGGGCCAACCCGGGACCGGCCTCTTTGACTGGGGCCGGTCGGCCGGCCGGGCGTGCGGGGCGCCGGCCCTACAAGTCGACGGCTCGCACGCCCGGCCGGTGGATAGGGGGCGCCGCCCGCGATACCCCTTCGCAGGGCGGCGCGGGCGGTGGCTGATGGCCCGCCTGGAGCGCCGGGGAGGTAACCCACAGCTCTCCCCGGCTGGGGAGGTATCCCCCAGATCTCCCCGGGGCCGGGGCGGTTCTTTAGTCCACGATGGGACACCGCCCCGGCTTGGCCAGGCGGGCCACACCACAAAGGAGCAAGTTTTTTTTTTTAATTTGTTTCTTTTCCTAGCTTTCACTTCCTTCCCTTTCCTTGAGCGATGTGATGGGATGAGACACGCGGGCGGCGGGGTCGTGGCGGGCGGGTGGTGCCGTCTATCATTGCTGCACAACTCCGCTCTTGTACAACATACTACATAGTATAAACTTAAACGTGAGCGTGACAGTTATTACGGCTTCAGCAGTCTCGGCGCTTTTAACCCCATCGTCAACTGTTTGCCGGCGGTGCCCTTGCCAGAAGCTGCTCCCGGCAGTCTGACTCTGTCCGCCGCCACGGGCTGCGCTGCCGCCGCCGATGAGCTTGTATCATGGAAACGTGCATCCTGTTTACCCGTTCTGTTATTAGCTTTGTGTTTAATGTTTTCTTGCTGTTTAATGTTTTCTTTAATTTAAAGTTGGCTTTCTCATTGCCGCCAATGCGTGGCGCCATCTGGACCCATGCAGGAGACGAGTGGCGCCACCTGCCGCCACTCCACTGCTCATTAATTGTAGCTATGCCTGACTGGTGCTGTGTGTTGTTTGTTTCTTTCCTAGTGTGTTGTTTATTTGTTTTTGAATCATAAAGATGTGAAATAAATAAAGATGTGAAAAAAAAAATGTTTAAAGTTCTGGGGGCGTCTGACTCTCCGGCCTCGAGGCGGGCACGTGCTGTACCGTAGCGGAATCTGTGAATCGTTTTTACCCGCCGTGCCCCGTCCGGCCGCGGCTCAAGGCTGCGCCGCCGATCGCGCGGGGAGGCGGGTTTTTGTGCGCTGCGGCCGTTTGTTAGTGTCCCCTGAGGGCGGGATGGTCCATGTTTTTGAGCTCGCATTCCCTCGCGTTGTCCGTAGCTCAACTGACGTTGCCGTTCGGCCGATATGCGCACTTGATCTTTGGCCCACTGATAGAGCAGAAACGTGATTGAATGTATTGATAGACTCCGAAACGTGACTGTACGCACCGACAGCTGATAGCTCGCTCGCCCCATGATCAATCAACGGCTATGATGATGGTCTTTGTTATGATGGCCAGTTTTTATACCATGTATTTAATGAGTGGCCGGTTATGTTTCCCATCATGTCAACCTGAACTTATTCCAACGCACTCTCTCATAGTCTGGTTCTACCATCTGATACACCGTAATTCTCCTTCTGCTTGCCCATTGACGTATTCTGTTCTCTCCCCCCCCCCCTCCCGCCTATTTTATACCACACTTACCAGTCTGACGGACTATGCGCCTCCCCAGACGCATTGACGACGACCGCGGCAAGACGTTCGAGCTCGGCCAGTCTGTCGTCAAGTGTATGCGCGGCATCCTGCGATCGTGGATGAAACAGGCGGACAAGGTGGAGCGGTTCAAAGCTAACCAGACGACGCACAATGCGCTGCACTCCAAGTTCCACCTGGTCACCGGCGACGAGGTGCTCACATGTGAGCAGTACAATCATCTGCAGGTGAGAGGGGAGGCGAGCTGGTGGAGGCGTGTGATTTGGTTCAGAGGGAATGAGGTGGGGTATGCGAGATTTTAACCGTACAATCAATGGAAATTTGACACATACTAACTACGTCATGGATCTCGGCTGTTTTGTCATGAATCCTGGATGCATTACGTCATGGAGTAGTTTGATTATTTACTGTTTAGTTCTTGGAACATCGGCGCAGGACTGGCTGTATTTCGTTGTTATTTTGTCTAACGGTAATCCCCTTGCTGTGGTTATAATGATTTACGACTCATGACTACCACTCGATTGCCTCCTTTGGTCTAATGCTATTTCAAAACGGCGCTATGCCCTGATCTTTGAAATACATTAACAACCACGTATTGAATGCATCAGGTTTGGACGTATTGCGGAATCTGACGGGACTATTAATAGACTTTGCTCACTGTACTTTTCCGCAGATACCAGCTATATGTCGACACTTCCTGAATGTTCGGTATCAGTGATAAACACCCTGCCCTTTAGCCACCCGGTCTTTTACCACATCGGTGCACTCACTGCCGCCCCCACGTCACGAATATTGCCAGTGAATTCACTTCCCTAGTAACGATTTCACTCTGTGAACAGTGGACTGTAGTGCGATCGACTCGGTGTCACTAACTGGAAACGCATACTGCTCCTAAACTATTGAATTGCACTATCCTCGGTAAATATGCGGCGATGGGCGATCTGGAGAAGAAGTTTTGCCCGATAACGCTCTACTGATCTTAACGTAAGCCAAACACGATTGAGGAATTCACTAGCATTCGCTTGCGGACAATCTGTCCTTTTACAACCGGTTTCAAGTAATCAACGCAGGTACGGGTTTAAGTTTCAGAAACTCATCAAATTTAATCCATCAATGAACTCAGCACTTTCACTCTTGGCCACAATGTCTTGAGACCGGACTAAGCCGTCCTGATTGTCCTGCCGCGTTTGTGGTTTGAGCTGAGGTCTTATTATGTATTACAACAGGCTGAAGCATTGATTTACGTTAAAAGTTTAGTGTAATACCAAAAATTGCTTGCTTTGTGGTACCAGTTTAGCTATACCCTTGCGAGTTTTGCTGAATTTTGTCCTCGGTAACTAGACTGATGTATGAGAATAATGCGATGGCCAAGAAAGTAGTTGAAGTTGAAGTTGAAGCTGTCCATGGAAAGAGGCCTCTTTCAAACAAGGGCCTGCGACTTCCTCGCTTTCACTTTTACTTTCCCTCCACGATATTCCTTCTTTAAGTAGCTTACATAATGACAACACCTTCAAATCGAAACCATGGAAAGTGATTTAACTATTTCATAAGAGCGACGGATCAGTCATGGATCTTGATGAATGCCTATCCTTTTTTCTTCATAATCGAATTTAAATTCTTCAGCCTTTTACTCACATCTACAAGTGGTTTCAACACCGCGCCAACTTGCCTGTCTGTAGCCTGTCCTTTTTGCGTGTCAGTTTTTATCTATTGCACGATATTATAATGCTAGGAAATCATATTCCATAGCCGGATGTCTAAAGCCAGTGCTGCAGCATGCCCGCACGAGTTGACAACAGCGGCAACGCTTCCCTTCCGGGTCCCTGGTGGGTCAGTGCTGCTACCAGCAGTGACCTTGGTCTGTCATTGAACGTCGCACGATATGCTGATTTATCACCCGTTAACCTATTCATCCGATATCAGTCTCTGAGCGGGGTCTGGGTCACTCTGGGCGCGTGCGGCTCCGCGGCGTATCTAAGCTAAATGTATGCCGAAATGCACCGAAGCCGATTATATGCCCTGTTCCGCAATGACATGCATGGAAATAACATGGTAGCCATGGACCAGTGAGACTGGTTGTTGAGCATGACTGTGCAGTTTTTGTTCCTGAAGGCTTTCGGGGTTTCTAGGCCCATATGCTCTGTTGCTGGGCATATTGTGTGCAACGGTGGACATGTTTCGGCAACCTGAGGGGCTTTGGATCGCTTTCTGATTTTATTTTTATGCAGTGCACAGTCGGATGGTTGCAAAGACAGTGTTCGACCTTAATGTGGCGTGTTTGCGATGAAAGACAGTGTGAATAAGAGGGAAATGGGATAGCCCTCCTCTTGCGGCACAGAGCGCTACTTATCTTATGTCTGAGCCATTCATCAGCATTTATTCTTTTATCGTATTTACTTTGAGCCCTGTCAACTTTTGGGATAAGCACTTTGTTTATAATTTGACGCTTATTTTTCGAACCACCCACGTCGCAGTTTGCTTTATTCGTGCGAACCCCTGCTAAACGTATCGAATTCAAGCCGTGTTTTCATGCTAACGATCTGATACTCTCTCGATCTGGATCTGTTACTTACTCGCTTCTCGTTTCATCAGTATCACAAACTCATTATCCACTCATCACTGTTCACATCTGCCCTGCGTCTGACTGTCCTATCCCGCTGGGGACAATTTCTAATAACTGCTCTTCATTACACGCCCCCGGGGATGCCCCCCCCCCCTGCCCACCGGGCGCTCGTCTGACGCTCCTGGCGCTCTGTTCTCGTCCTCAGATCGACGTGGTATCGCTGTACCTGCTGTTCCTGGTACAGATGACTGCCTCCGGGCTGCAGATCGTCTTCACCATCGACGAGGTGAACCTGGTACAGAACCTGGTGTACTACGTGGAGCGCGCCTACCGCACGCCCGACTTTGGCATGTGGCAGCGGGGCAGCAAGTACAACAACGGATCGTCCGAGCTGCACGCCAGGTGGGGGATATGGTCGCAGGGATGGTGCAGAGACGAGGGCTTATTTGTGTGGGTAGGTGAGACGTGAGAGGCTGGTGTCGGTAATAAGAATTATCGATGGTAGTGCCTGAGAGCCAACAGCCAGATCATTTACGTAGGTGTAAAGGTGTCGTTAACAACAGGTGGCTCAGGCACGCGTCATGCAAGCATCACTTATTTGCCGATTTCAGTCTCGACTCTTGGATTAGTCAGGCCCGCGTTGTTTAGAATTCAACTGAATTGTACTCTGCCTAGATGTATTTTTGTTCGTCTATGTCGAAGTTCAATCGGTCTGACTTTTTCCCTCTCGCCTCAGTTCGATCGGTCTGGCCAAGTCTGCGCTGGAGGCGGTGAACGGCTGTAACCTGTTCGGAGACCACGGCAGCTCCCAGTCGGTCGTCTATGTCGATATTGACGCCCACAACCGCAACCGGACCATCTTCGAGACGCTGCTGCCGCGCGAGTCCAGCTCTACGGTACGCAGCGAGCGGGCGAGTGGGAAACGGCGCTGGGTGTTGACTGTTGAGACGATGGTCATTCAATGTGATGAGGTGAAGTAGAGATAAATGGAACTAATTAACGGTGTGATGAATTCATTTGAAACTTACGAGTGGAAGTGTTTAGCTGAAGTCAGTAATAGAATTGGTGTATTTTGTGTGTACTATTTGCAACGTTTGCTGAATTTGCTATGGCTGTATCAGGTGATGAATGGCCTGACAATCTCTCTCCCCTCTCCCCCTCTCTCCCCAGTCGAGCGACATGGCTCTGATGATGGCCATCTCGTTCCCGGCGTTCGGAACACACGACCAGCTGCTCTACTCCAAAACAAAGTCGAAAATTGTGCAGAAACTGCGCGGAAGGCACGGCTTCAAGCGGTTCGCCCGCGACGGGTTCGGAACGGTGCTGGAAGACAGCTCGGAACGATTCTACAAGGACAGCACCGTTCAGGTATTGAAGGCATATAGAAGGAATATATCGCATCATATTTGTACAAATGGAGGCAGAAACGATTTTTGATGTGCTGAGGCTATGTATCATGAAGCAGAGACAAGAATAGGACCGAAAGAATATAGTTCGATATGCAAAAAGGAAATTTTGCTGCTTTCTGGATCAAATTTTGTTTGCAGTTCATTGACTGGCACTAGTTGCTACGCGCACACTTTTTTTAATTACTGTTGAATAGTACGGGCATGCTTCATTTCATCAAGTGCATGACCCTTCGACGTGTGCTTCAGTTCCAGAAAGAAGAACTTTCGTCCTAATGTGCCTTATGATCCAGGTCAGGTTCAGTCCAAGACACAGCGCACTGATCGATTCCCCCGCACCCTGGCGTGACCTCCCCCGCACCCACAGAAGTTTGAGCGACTGAGTTGGGCCCATGACTGACCCGTCCCCTGCTCCCTGTCTTCTCCCCCGTTCTCTCACGTCCACAGAAGTTTGAGCGTATCGAGAGCGAGTGGCCTCTGTTCTACATGTACATGATCATCGACGGTGTGTTCCGAAGCGACAAGAAGCAGGTGGATGAGTACAAACAGCTGCTGAGGCCGCTCATACACTACGACAGACGCACAGGTGCGGATACTGCACGGTAGCTGTCGAACAGGAAACTGCACGTGGGTTGTCGCACGCTGTACCTACGTTAGTTGTGATAGGTAATTGTGCGTTCGCTGTCGTGAGCTGTTCTTTAGCTGTCACTAGCTGTGCGTTGGCTGTCGTCTTGAGGTTCTCTATCGGCTGGTGTGTGTAGGGTGAATCCAGCGCGTGTGGTGGCTGGTCGGTCGGTACGCGAGGAAGTTTATTTAGTAGGTGTTTGGCGGCCCTGGGTCAAAGGGGGGGGGGGGGGGTAATGTTTATGCTGTTGGGGTATTGATGAGCACAAGGAGTGGGACGATGTGTTTAGCACTGCATCCCGCTAGATGGATTTCACACGGTACCTTTGTTAATTCAAGCATGAATCGAGTTATTTTTATGGGTACTAATGGTTTTGTTTCTGACATTGGGTGGGTGCATGCTTTGTCAAACACACATTCGCAAAAAGAAACCCGATGCAAGTTTGGGACCCTTCATTTACCCTAATCGCGTTTGTCATCCGATTTACTCTGCATGACTGAGAGGGCATAGTTCGTAGGGACTGGTGGCAGGCAGTGATCTCTTTTTAGTTCATTGTGGGCAGAATGTGTTTGTCTTGTCTGTTTTGTGTTGTCTGCTGCTTGTGTTGTCTGCCTTTACATACGGCTTACATTGCATATATTAAACCAGATGGGGTAAAATATGAGCGCTAGAAAACCCTATCAATGTGGTGGTATTGCACACCCGTTGTTTCTGATGGGGACATTCGTATGTTTGCAGCTGCATTTGCTAACGGTACTAATTGGTCTCACCGCTGCTTCATTTAACAACACAGTAGTCTATCATGTAGTCTTGCTCTGTTGGTACATACTGCGCCATGGGTGTTTTGCATATCAGTCAGTTTTATGCTCCCCGTTTCGCGCCAGTTGCTGTCCGGCTTGGCTTTGTAGTAACACCTTTCGGTGATTTTCAGGAGAAGATTCGTTCGGCGGTAAGTTTTCTGACTACTATAATCGACCTATCTTCCCAGCCTCGGCGACGTTTTCCCTACGTTTCTTTACAAACGCACCCTGGCATGATCGAACACACGCTATTGTGTCCAGCCGATAGCATGCATAGCGGACGTGGTCTATTTGGTGTTCTGGTGGTCTGTGAATGGTCTCTGTCCATTTCAGTCTCCTGGTGAGTTTCAAAGGTTTTCGTTTCAGGCTGTCGCACTGTATTGATATGCATGACAGAGAAGTTTACTTCGGTGACTGAATATGACATGACAGTATTTTGTTGTTTTGAGAGCCGTTGTTTTTGCACATTAAGCTGTAATTCAGTGACCGCAAAACAAACCGGACAGGCGGACACCTTAGCGGAAAACAGGTGCTGACGGTTTCTAGTTACTGTGCTAAACTGGGCTAACGCAATGCCCTTTTTCGATCATTTATAGAATTTGCCATGATTTAACCCTCGCCCATGTAGGGGGGGGGGGGTTGGTGCAACCCCCCCTGAGGTTTTTCGGAAATAGTGCAAAAACGGCGGCGCGCAGCGCCGCCAAATTTTGGGTAACTTATGGGGCAAACCTTGCACATCTTTTGACAAAAAAAATTTACCGGGTCATGTCAGGTCACGGAGTTATGACGTCACAAAGGGAACAGCCTCCGGCCGGATTTTCACAAACTGAGTGCCAACGCCCGAGGTTTCCTGCCGGTGGTACGGACATCGGTTGATGGATCGTGATGAAACTTCCCATGCATGTTGGGGCAAGTATTGGCTATCATATGGTATAAGAAACTTGACCGGGTCAGGTCAGGTCACGGAGCTATGACGTCACAAGAGGAACAGCGTCCGGTACTATTTTTGAAAAGCGCCCGAACCACTATTTTGCTAATTCTTGTCACCTCAGTGGGAATATGCAGCAATATTAGCTTCTATAGGGAGCAAATGGACCTCCCAAATCCAAAAATACAATCAGATTTCAAAAATTTAAATTTTGATTTTTCGAATTTCTGCCGCCGACTGTGACCTTGCCGACTTCCGGCGCTCCCAACGCGCCATTTTTAGAGCTAGGGAAACGAAATACATACCAAACGATAGAGAATTGATCAAGGAACACGATAGTGAAGGTTTCAAGTCGATATCTCCCACCGTTTTGCCGCAATCGCCGCGGAAAGTTGAAAAAAGTCTATTTTTCCGAAAATTTGACCTTTGACCGGTCAAAAGTAGGTCAAATGTTGACCTAGGACCAAAAAATATACCACCAATCGCGAGATCTCGGCGAGAGCAATCCGTTGGTGATTTCCGCTAAGCTCTACGACGCTCCGTTTTCAAACGCCAAGGGGGGGGGGTCGCACCAACCCCCCCCCCCCCCTGCATGGGCGAAGGTGGCAGATCGCCGTTTACGGGCGAGGGTTAAAATCACCTGAATGCTTGTCCACCTATTGAAAGCACCGATTTACGTTTTTCTTGTCTCTCCTCATGTCTCTTTTTCACGCCACAGTTATTTTATTTTTATTGTTTTTCTGGATTCCTCTAAAACCAGTATAGCGCCTTTTGGGGCGACTAACGGAGCGAGCGAGAGGGTGAGCCTTGCACGTGCGAAATTTCGAGGGGGTACCTCCAACTGACTTGTGCACGGCACCCTACTAACCGGTCTCTAGCGATGTGCCAAATTTGAGCACAATCGGCCCAGCCGTTCTCGAGATCTGGAAGCGGCACCCTGCACGTGCGCACGTGCAGAATGGGTCCCAACTGACTTGTGCACGGCACCCTACTAACTGGTCCTTAACCGTGTACCAAATTTGAGCGCCATCGGTCCAGCCGTTCTCGAGATCTGGAAACGACCCCTGCACGTGCGCACGTGCAGCAGCACCCCAACTCTGGCACATGGATATGCAGTGCCTAGTGGGTGCCTACCTACATGCCAACTTTCAACGCAATCGGCCAAGTAGTTACCGAGATATTGCAACAATTACAAAACTGGCACCTCTTCGTTTTGCGCGTGGCACGTGCATAAGGGGTCACCCACATGCATCGGGAATAGTCCAATACTTGGTAGAAGGAATGAAGCTACCCTACAAAAATTACCCCGTGTAAATCGGTCAAGTGGTTGCTGAGATATAAGCCTCGCAAAAGCGTCCGCACGGCCGGCCGGCCGGCCGGCCGCTCATACTCAGAAATTTCCGTTAATCTAAGGAAAGACTACGCTCGCTTCGCTCGCTCCGTAACCATAATGAACAGCGGTGTAATCTCGGCAGTCGTGACCTTTGAAGACTAAACTGTTGGAATGAAGCCAAATAAGCGGGCGCACTTCAGATAAGCCATTTTAATTTGGGGCGTTGCTTATCTTTGTTTGTGGAACACAGTGAGCTGTTTGATTTTACGCGGCAGGGTGGCTAGCTGAACTATATTTTGGACCAAAAAGACGATTGAAATGTCTCGCTTTAATACCCTTCTGGAAGATAACGCATTGTTTTATTCGCAGCACTTTGCTTCACAGCTTCGTCGTTTGAGGTGGTTATTTATCTGCACTGGCTCAAAGAAATGGGAAGCGGTAGATTATTTTGAAGTCATGCCGTTCAGGCCATACGGTGTCGCCGCACAAGTACATTAGAAGATCGAAGGTCTTCAACACTAGATTAGAGAACTCACTAGAGTCATGCGACATGCACAGCGTCGTTTCTACACCAATTTAGTAAAATCATGTCTTTGTCTGATTAATCACAAAATAACTAAACGCAGAAAGTTTTACCCTCTTTCAGGGGTGGTCTGATCGTAACGATGTGAACGTCTGTGTTGTTGGCAGTCCTGTAGTTAGGCGACCTTACCCTGAAATTTGTGCTTATTCACGTTGTCGGATTCGTCTTAGTTAGACCCCAGTTGGCCCCTTCAGTCTCCTCGCATGTTTTTAGAATTGCTTAAACCATCGAATTGTCATGCCGTCCATCGTTTGCTCTCGGAATGCTCCCCGTTTTTAGGAAGTGAACCTTCATCTGACCTTGACCTCTGTGTTCACCGCCATTACAGCGGCTTCCAGTAAGTTTCGATCACTGAGGGTTAAGACGGCTCCGTGATCTGCATGGACCTTTCCATCACGCAAACAGATGGAAAGTAAAAGTCAAATTATACGTCAAACGCTGGCGAATTTCATGCATGTTTTGACCATTCACACGCTAATCTGCGCACTACTCAAAACGGTTCCGCTATGCACATTGCACCGATCATTCCGCTTTTCTACTCATTTTTGCACGGGAATATTGCAGTGGATATAATCCTGTTTGCGCTTTATATGGAAGAAGTATCATATTTACTATGTGTCCGTCATTGCTTATCCCTAGCTTTATGTATGCTTCTAAGGTGATTTTACCACCTGCTAATAATTTCAGCAGGGCTTCAAAATTACGGCGTTTGTTTGCAGAGACGAAGTGTCGCTAAGCTGATATTAACCTCATATTTTTATGCTAAAGACGCATTATTTTTAAGTTTCACCAAATGCCGGATAAATGCTGGGTGGATACTGCAGTATTCAAGCTAGCCGGGCTTTCTGTTCATTTTGTCATCTTTTCGAATATATGGCCGATGGCGTGGTTCGCGATAGATAGGGAGTCAATGCCTTACTTAAGTATCTAATAATATTTTAATAAATGAAATTATGTGCTTGTGTCGATTCGTCTTCGTCCATATCCCGTTATTTTACATACAACCGTTCAACAGTCCAGCTACATTTAAACAACACTGGTCAGCGTACTTTCTCAATTTCTACATCTATTATGCATTTCTCTGTCACCCCATGCTCCCTCCCCTCCCCGCCGTTCCCTCCCCCCCCCTCCCCACGCGCCGTGTCTCCACCCTATCTGTGTGCGCCGCAGACCCGACGCTGCCGCAGTACTATTTCGTGCCGTCGGAGCACCTGAGCGGCGAGCGGGCCGAGCCGGGCAGCCAGCCGCGGTTCGCCAGCGCCGTCGGCGGCCCCGGCGACCTGTTCCTCTGGGGCCAGGCCATGCTGGTGGTGACGGAGCTGCTGCTCGAGGAACTGGTGCACATCAATGAGATCGATCTGATCAGGAGGTACCTGCCGTCGTACAACCGGCCGCGCCGCACCACGCGCTACTCGGCGTTCCAGGTGCGTGGGGGCGGGGGGAGTAGAGGGTGGACGGGTGGAATGTGGAGAGGGTGGATGGGTGGATGGGTGGAGAGTAGATCTGAAGGTGGAGGACTCGTAAGGTGGACTGATTTAGTGACGGAGATCGGCAGGAGTAAGGGGCGCAATGTGAGCTCTGGTGTTTTCCCGTTAAACTCTCGGGTTCTACGGGGACATGGTGTAGTTATTCGACCAAGCATTTCCTTTGTGGGATGTAGTGCCGTTTAGTAGTTCAAGAAGTAGTTTCTTCAAACAGTAGTACACTGTTGTTGTCGTTGATGGTAAGTTCAAGCTAGTTTTTTTTCTGGCATGTCTGTTGCTGTACCATTTCACTCAAGACGACCTCAGATGGGTGTAGAAGGGTGATTTGGTGTTGGTTTGGTCGTCTTTAAAATATGAGTTCGGTATCGAACAAGTCGTTATTGATGAGCTCGGTGAATGTGCCTTGGTTGTAACCACTCTTTCTGGAGACCGTCATGAATGAACTCTTTGTCACTTTTACTTTAGAATCGACACACAGCTTTGGTTTGAGTGTGGTGTATTCACATTACAACCGAATGGTTTCGTATCGTGTTGACTGCGTTGGTTTTCTTTGCACTTATCGTTTCACAACCCGTATTAGTTGGTTTTGCTGTGTCATTTCCCAAATCAGTACTCCTAAGCAACCACCATTATTGAAAAGATTCTTTTGTGTTTAAGGCTATAAGGATCCTTAGGCTTGAAGTATTTTTCAGAGTTTTAGGCTGCTAATTACCGGTGGAAATTTCTGAGGAATTCACTTGCTGCGAAAAACGCATACATCAGTAAAAAAAGGCTTGTGTTTTGTGTGCTAAAGGCTTACTGCAGCGACATAAGATGTATTGCTATTTTTTGCTTAGTTTCGTCATTGCGCACACCGTGCAATACGGGTGGAAAAAGGCTCCTGTAATGCCGCATTCTTGTGTAAAAGCTACAGCGTTTAATGTTTATGTACACATAGTAATATGCCAAGTGACGTAATCGCTTACAGTACAGGTATATCACGCTGTCAACAGTTTACACGCCGCTATTGCCACGCCACAATTTTCCCCGTTGTGTGTGATTTTCAACCCCCGAGGCCAGCGCCGCGACTCCCCGTATTCGCTCCGTCTCTGTCTGTCTTTCTGTCTCCCACATACCGGTCAGTGGTCCGTTTGACACCGGCGAGGACCCTCCTGTCGGCAGAACCGAAACGAGGTAACGCCCCACGCCCGCAGGGGCGCCCCCCGCCCGCCTGTCGTCCGCTCTGCATGATACCCAGACCAGTGTCTGCCGCACCGTCAGCTTACGCGCGCGTCTAGCCGAGGTGTCTGCTGGCTGTCCTAGCGTTACAGAGACTCATGCGCCTCCCTGCTTCAGAGCCCCGCCTCTGGTGACTGACACACAAATTATGGTAGTGGAGGATTTGTTGCACCATTACCGCAGCAACCAGGAACATGCAAGCCTGTGGGCATCTCCGCCGCCAAGGCAACTATCCACTGTCTGTAATTACTCATCTACCGCCTTTAGGCACCCATCTGAGGCCTGTAGGCACCCATCAAACGTCTGTAGGCACCCATCCTCGATATTGTACAGTCTGTCCATCCTCTCGGCCTAGTAGTGACTTGCCTCGCTCAGGCATCCCGCCCGGCCTGGCCCGAATAGTAGCAATAGATTGGCAGACGGCTCAGCCCAGGACTGCGGAGGTAGTAGTGATAGCATGCAGACGTAATGCCGTATTTGAGACGGAGGCAGGAGTGGCAGGAAGGGACTGGCAGACCCCCGGCTCACCCGCGCTGTGCGACCTATGCAACAATGACTGTCGTGCGATAATGGAGACCGGTCTGTATGTGTGTGTGCGTAAACTATGGCTGCGTGTGCGTGTGCGTTATACGTGCGTGTGTCTGTGTGTTCGCGATTAGAGACCTCCTGCTCACTGGTTTATAAGGCAACTGACAAAGCTGTTGTGTGCGTTTCAAGGCTTGTTAGCGGGATAGTACCTTTGTAGAAACCTAGCGGAAGAGTCTGTTTCAGCTACTAGGGTCCACCAGGGCTCTGTGATTGCTGGACGGAACCTGTGTGTATGTGTGGTGACTAAAATCTGACTTACCAGTTGGAGGGCGGATTGTTGATCATGCCTCGCTCGTGGCGATGTGCGGTGCCTTGATGTTTGTACATATTGATGTATCGGTGTACTGGACGCAATCTTTGTCATACTGGAGTCGCTTTTAAACAATGGGTGCAAGTTATCCTGGATTAGTATTTTAAGCTGCATTTGCTATATTGTAAATGGTGCTAGGGGTACCTATAGTGGTGCATGTTTGCTCCGTGTACCATGAATGGCTCCAGGGCACGCCTGTCGACCCTATGGCTACGGCTGTATGTGACCCGCTCTGGCGTGACCGGAAATGTACGAGCCATATTTGATTGATGTGGCCAGGTCTGACCTAAGCTAACTTTCAAGATACATCCGGTGCTATGATGTAGCCTGACGAACATTTGATGTGCTTTGATGTAACGTTTGACGCGAGGAAAATTGGTGACATTTTCGGTGTTGCAGGTGGTACTGATTGCTACTTTCAAATGCTGACAATGGAGGTGGTAAGAATATGCGAGACCTAATTTCAAGTGACCTGACTTGGTCCACAGGGCACTGCCAGTGACCTGGAGATCATCTCACTAGACCTGACCTGACTTGACCCACAGGGTACGGCCAGTGACCTGGTGGTTCAGGTGGCACTGACGCCCTGACCTAACCCTCAGGGCACGGCCAGTGACCTGGTGGTTCAGGTGGTACTGATGTCCTGACCTGACCCCCAGGGCACGGCCAGTGACCTGGTGGTGCCGCCTACTGATGACCTGACCTGACCCCCAGGGCACGGCCAGTGACCTGGTGGTGCCGCCTACTGATGACCTGACCTGACCTGACCTGACCCCCAGGGCACTGCCAGTGACCTGGTGGTTCAGGTGGCACTGACGCCCTGACCTGACCCACAGGGCACGGCCGGTGACCTGGTGGTGCAGGTGGCACTGACGCCCTGACCTGACCCCCAGGGCACGGCCGGTGACCTGGTGGTTCAGGTGGCACTGACGCCCTGACCTGACCCACAGGGCACGGCCAGTGACCTGGTGGTTCAGGTGGTGCTGACGCCCTGACCTGACCCTCAGGGCACGGCCAGTGACCTGGTGGTTCAGCTGGCACTGACGCCCTGATCTAACTCCCAGGGCACGGCCAGTGACCTTGAGATCATCTCACCAGACCTGACCTGACCTGACCCTCAGGGCACGGCCAGTGACCTGGTGGTTCAGGTGGTGCTTGTCGCCGAGTCCCGCCGTCTTCAGGCCATGCTGGCCACCTACGGCATCCAGTCTCAGACGCCCAAGGAGGTCGAGCCCGTCCAGATCTGGTCCCAGAAACAGCTCGTGCAGGCAAGTCGCACTCTGGGGAGTCAGGGATTGTCAGCACGTCATACCGGTTGGTCTTTTTTCAGAGCTTTCAACGCTCGACAAAGCGTTGCGATTCATTTTACGGCTTAGTTGGCACTGTGGTTTATGTCACTTGATATGACGTGAGTAGAGTAGTGCGATTTCGCGAGTGGGCTGTCTTTCACCCGTCTATTACTCTTGACTCCGCCATACTGCTTTCTTGCAACTTATGTGTAGCTTCAATTCATTATTCTCTCTCAGTACTCTGCATTTCGGTATCTGCCGAGCTCTAACGGTGTGCTTGTGGTCTCCTGTAGGTGTACCGTAACCTGGGCGTCAACTGGAAGCTGGGCCTGGAGGGCCGTCCGCCCCGGCCCATTGGAGCTCTCGGCACCAGCAAGGTAAGTATCGAGTACCGGAGACCAATTGGCCTCTGGTCTTACGTCAGTAAGGTAAGGTTGAGAATTGGGATGGCGACCAGTCAGGACGTGAACAGCCCTTGAGAACAGACTGTGATGATCGGAATGTGTATCAAACTAGAAGTTATTTTATTCCCAGTTTTACACATGCGTTTCCTCATTAGCTCCACATCTCATTCGCCCCCTGGTCTGCCCCCGCCAGGTGTACCGGATCTCTGGCCAGACGGTGCTCTGCTACCCGCTGATCTTCGACAGCACCGACTTCTACCTGAACCACGATATGGCGCTGCTCATTGACGACATCAAGTCGGAGATCCAGTTCGTCGGCCGCTATTGGCGCCTTTCCGGTCGGCCCACCTGCTGTCTCATCATGAAGGAGACGCACATGAGGTAACACATCGTGAATCTTCACTTGGTGTCTCCATTTCATGCATTCGATGACGATGACGGCAAAAAGTGGGATAACGTGAAGGAACCCTGCATGAAGTGGGGATGGGTTTTATATAAGAGACACGCATGACTTTTAACGGAGCTTAATTGTCTTACATCGGGATTTAAATTCCAATTATATGAGGGCTGCTGACTAAATTTGTCGGTACCAGTCGAGCTTACGTGTTTTAAAGCTGCACAGTGCAAGGTTATGATGAATATGAATTCCGCAAATATTCAAGTCCTCATATTACTGAGTCTAACAACGCGGCTGTATCCGCCGCCCGTCTCCGCGCAGGGACACCAACTTCCGTAAGATGGTGGACCTGCTGGCCATGCTGAAGACGGGCTCCTGCGAGGGCGTCAAGGTGCGCGTGGGACGACTGCAGAACCTCATGTCCTCATCGTGCACCGGTGAGACGGCACGTCACGGAGACGGACGGTACCGAGGTGCCGGGAGGAGGACCGAAGAGCTAACGTGGACTGTGTCTAGCCTTCTCGGTAACATCTGACCATACAATCACAAAGTTACGTTTTGTTGTTTGTTGTTGTTTCTTTTAGTTGTTGTGTCAGAAAGATGGCTTTAGCAAAGAGTCACGACTAAGGTCTATTAGAAAAGAAATAAGGTCCGACATTGTGTAAACTCGTTCGACCCCGCCAGAAGAGATGATAGCCATGACCGCCTCACTGTAAGTCACCTCACTGACAACGGTTTTCTGCGCTGCCCCTCAGAGCACCTGGACTTTATGGACGCCGCCGAGGACTGGGGCGTGGAGCCGGAGCCGTTCCGGGAATTGGCCAACAAAACGGTGGGCTACCAGAGCCTCACCGACATCCCCACAGCGACCATCTACAATGAGACGGAGCCGCTCACCATTCAGGTTAGTGGGAGCCGGGAGGACTTACCAGCTAACGGGGTCTGACGGGGGGGGGGGGCACCTACCAGGATCCTACAGCGACCATCCATAGCGAGATTGAACCGCTCACCATACAGGTTTGTAAAGTGGGGTACCTGGTGCTTACTGTTTTCTACCCTCATTCGTTCGAATAAACGGATGTAGGCGTGACTGAACATCCGCCTTTAGATGTGGTGCACAACGCTAACTCCGAATGTAACGGAAAGCAACTGGGGGGTGTGTTACCACCCAATGTAATCCTATCATCCCTCTGTGAACCCTACCTGTGTTTTTGACATGTAACCAATGAGCTACTCCTGTGACGTGTACCAGCTGTGTTCTGTGACCGACTGACCGAACACCCGTCTTCCGTCACAGGAGCTGCAGCACAAGTCTGACCACGAGCTGCAGCACATCTGGCGGGGTATCAGCACGCTGCGCGGCAGGAGCTACATCCTCAAACTGCTGCTCGACCGGCATGGGCCCGACTATCAGCTCGAGGGTGTTACTGGTGAGGAAAGGGGAGACTGGGGGGTGGGACTGGTGAGGGCACGAGGGGAGGTCGTGTTTCTACGGGCGTCTCTGTTCAAAGCCAGCGTGATAAATATTGATGCGAAACATTGCATTTCACCAGCGAACTGTTCAGATAATGACTGTATTGATTTAGGGTGGGGAAGGGCTACTTTATTTTCGTCTTCTAAATGCGACCCGAGACGATGTATTTGTCCCACTATGCTCGTACTCCTGCGCTCACCAGTTCTCGTGCGTGCGTTCCGTCAGTGCACCAGCGACTCGTTCAGCTCAACAGTGAGGCAGGCACGCTGCGCTGCTGGTCAGTGCTGCGCTTCTGCAGCAGCCTGCTGGGCCGCGTGGTGGACAGCATCAGCCCCTACCTGACGGCCATACTCGTCTCCGGAAAACAGGTCAGTATCGGACCTCTAAAACCACTCCATAGACAGCATCTGCCCCTACCTGACGGCCATACTCGTCTCCGGGAAACAGGTCAGTCTCAGACCTCTGAAACCACTCTATAGACAGCATCAGCCCCTACCTGACGGCCATACTCGTGTCCGGAAAACAGGTCAGTATCGGACCTCTGAAACCACTCTATAGACAGCATCAGCCCCTACCTGACGGCCATCCTCGTCTCCGGGAAACAGGTCAGTGTCGGACCTCTGAAACCACTCCATAGACAGCATCAGCCCCTACCTGACGGCTATCCTCTTGCCCGGACAACAGGTCAGTACAGACTCAGAGCCATGCGGACCTCTGACATCAGACCCTGAAACTGCTCTTTTTAAACAACTGAAGTCAGAGACAGCATCAGAATCTCTCAATTAGCATAGGTATCATACCAGTACCGCTTTCCCTTTTCTAGCCCCCTGGCTACCTCTTGCCCGTCTAACCCTCCCTTCCCTCGCTCTTTCAGTTCGCTATCGGCGTGATCGGCCAGCCGGAGGTGGTGATTGACAAGCCGCTGACGCCGGCCGAGATCGAGTCGCTGTTCTTCGGCTCTGTGCGGCCGCTGGACGTGATACAGGCGGTGCTGCAGCAGGAGCTGGTCCTCTGCAGTGGACGGCTCATCCTCACCCGGCCAGACCTCTTCGCCGGCATACTGACCATCAGGATCGGGTGAGCTGCTCACCATACTGACCATTAGGATCGGGTGAGCGATTCACCATACTCACCATACTGACCACCCGGATCGGGTGAGCTGCTCACCGTACTGACCATACTCACAATCAGGATCGGGTGAGCTGCTCACCATACTCATTACTCACCATACTGACCATCGGGATCGGGTGAGCTGCTCACCATACTGACCATACTCACAATCAGGATCGGGTGAGCTACCGGGGAAGGTGTGATGGAAGGGTAGCGTGAGGATCACATCAAAGCAGCGAGAGGTGTTAAAATGGCCATACGAAGGCGAAGGAGTGCTGCAGCTATTAGCTAGAAATTAGTATCAAATTGCATCACGTCCTTTGCCACAAGGCATTGAACCTCCGCGCTAATCAGTGAAAATGATATCTCACTGAAATGGATACCATCTGGCACCTGATCAGTGCGGACTGTACATACTGTACTGGCTATTCTATGACTGTGTGCCACCCCTCCCCTATACAGCTGGTTCCTGCAGGCCATGGAGCTGTACAGCAGGATCGAGGGGCGCGAGCAGCCTATCGCCGAGATGGCGCCCAGCGAGGTCCGCGCGCTCCTCTACAACGTGCTCTCACTGGACAGCAACTCCTGCAACATCAGGTGAGGATAGTTTACGGGATTCTGTCCATGGATAGTTACACGTAATCGTTCGTCTGATATGAGTATCTGCCTTGCTTAGGCCTAGTCTGCTGCTATCTAGGCAGAAAGTTTTTTAACTTCAGGTGATTGCCCGCTACGGCAGTTGTTTGTCTGAATGTGCTGAATGATTCTAAACGAAATCATCCGCATTGATTATGTTGAATTTCGCGTTAATCTTGCCGACATTATCACAGACTTAGTTGCCCGCCCTAAGTAGTCACCACTCAGGTGATATTGCCTTGAGTGTATTCTGTATTCACTTCAGCAGACACTCCACAGCAGAGTGGCTATTACGTGTCCATTGTCAATCAATAAAACGGTTGGGGGGGGTGGGTGTCCGTTCCACCTAACACTCTCTCCCTCCGCTCTTCCTCCGGCAGCATCACGCCGCGCCAGCAGCGTCAGATTGACGGCTGCCTGGGCCGCAGTCCGCGCAACCTGCACAGCTCTGTGTGGTTCATCCTGGGCCGCACGGCCGGCGGCCTGACGATCGGCCAGCGCCACCTGCCCCAGTCGCCCACCATCACCGACATGACTGTCGGGGAGCTGCGGTTCGCTATCCTGGTGAACGACATGCTGGCCCAGTGTCCGCAGCCGGAGCTCCGACAGATCGTGGTGCAGGTGCGGACGCGGGGAGGGTCGGGTCGGGAGGAGAGGTGGGTGGGTGGGTGGTCGATGTTGTGTGGCGTGACTAGCTTGAGGAGGGCTGGGTAAGCTCAAGTGGGGTTACTTTAAGGGAGGTCACCTAGATGGGTAGGAGAAAACGGTGTTGATGTGTCTGGATTCTGGACGAGTTGTTTGGGCCCTGGTTTTATCGTTAGCTTCGGGGCTCTTGTTCAAGTGCTTGTATCGTATCAGCTGTGCTGCTCATTGGTTTTCGTGTTTGATTAGCTCCATTGCACTGCAATTCGTTTAACGTGCATTGTTCACCTTTTTTTTTAGAAAGAACGGGACCGTAGAGGACGTCTTTTTTATTTTTCTCCAACGCTTGCTTTCTTACATAAGCTTTTCCGTGCACGCTGTCAGTCCGTTTTCCACAAACGTGCAACTCCCCGACCTCTACTTTTTCATACAACCCCGACGACCAACTGAATATAACATAACCTCCCTCCCTCCCTTCGACAGCTGATTGCGCTGATAGCCACCATCCTGGAGCGTAATCCGGAGCTGAGTTTCCGCGGCTGCATCGAGCTCTCCCAGATGGTCGACGAGGCGCACCGGCTCTACCTCAAGGTGAGGCGTGAGATTGGCTGTGTGGTGTGGGACAGGTGGGGAGTCGCAGACGGGACACTGACAATTGAGCTGCTGGGTGGGATGCTGTCTTTCTGTCAGTTAGACAATAATTGCTTCTTCGGGTTTTGAATATGGCCATTCATGAATCGTACGTTGGTTTTCGTTCATTCCATGTTACCGTTCTACGTTATAAACTAGTGTGTTGCAGAAGATACCCTTACAGTCGAACCCTTTCAGTCGTTAGTCGGAGCAGTTTATCGACTAAAATCACTAAACCCCAGGGCACATAGTGAGCTGTCGATTTGCTCGGTTCAGTCGGCCCCAATCAGCTCCCTATAACTGTCTGTGGTCGTTCTACCGACCGGTCTACCGCCCTCTACCAGGACGTGAACCTGCCCCTGCCATACGGCCGAACTGACGTGTTTCGCCGACGGTTCGTGTACGCGGGCTCCCGGCGGCACAGCACGGTCGGAACAGAGGTCCGCGAGGCGTGCACCCACGGGGCTCGGCGTGCGGGGCGTGCAGGGCGTGCTTACCGGTGACCTGGGCTGGTCATGCGCTAGTTGTGTCCGATAGAGACGGTTAGGTCTTGAACGGTTACTGTCGAGAAAACAGTCAGGACACTGTGTGTGGTGTATAGTGACTAGTGATCATTCCCTGTAATTGTCACGTAGATCAGAAACACATTCACACTCATGGGTACGAACGGTACAGTCGTGAGTCAAGTGCACT
This sequence comes from Amphibalanus amphitrite, assembly GCF_019059575.1. Taxonomy (NCBI): domain Eukaryota; kingdom Metazoa; phylum Arthropoda; class Thecostraca; order Balanomorpha; family Balanidae; genus Amphibalanus; species Amphibalanus amphitrite. Next base: position 207,393 of record NW_024882094.1, read on the forward strand.
GCCACTCCGTCTGAGGAACACATGAGCTTTGTTCGTCTGAACTGTGTGGGCTTGTTGGCCCCTAAAGGCTTTTGTATGTGTGTTGTGACTAAGCCATATGGAGTGGTGATTGGTGACTAAGTTCTTTGCGCTTCTTATGCTTTGAGGTGGCTTCTCATGCCTATCAAGATCTTTGGCGATCGCTTGTTCGTTGACCAGTGCTGGCATAAATCTCAGGTCGGCTTTTTAAGGGATCTCTCAAGCTGGCTTTTTCAGGGCTGACGACGCTCTTGACCCCACGCTTTCCAGCGTTCGTTTCAATGCATTGCATTACGAGAATCAAGCTACGAACTACAAAGCTTGTAGCGTCCGTCTGCTTTTAGCAATAGCGATAACTTTGGCTATGCGTGTTTGGTAGGCATTTCATGTGTTGAGCAACTTTCCAACTTTCCAAAGAAACTTACCTCGCTTATTTCTCAAGAACACATTTTCATCAGCTGTATCCTTAAATGCTAAAGGCCAATTAACTTTGTTGTTCTCAAACCATCTTGGAGCTCATCTTTCGTGCTATCTGTTTTGGGTCTGGAATCTTGACCATCTATTCATAATTACACTAAATAGTTTCTTGCTCTGTTGACCATTCTGACTCATTGTTACCATTTTGACAAGGCACTGCCTAACCACGCATGCATATCCGGCACCCATCCCCCTCTAAGCGTTCTGACCCTCCCCTCCCCTCCCGTCCCTCTTCTGACAGGACGGCGGCGAGGGCGGCACGACCAGTGAGCTGGACGGGTTCTTCCAGCTGCCTCCGTCCGCCACCGCCGGCTACCTGGCCCGCACCGTGGTCCACCACCTGCTGACGCGGCCCATGACGGCCCTGGACGACATCGACGCCACGGCCGCTCTGGAGAGCGCCGCTGCCTCGCCGCAGGCATGTAACATCGCCTAGGGGACGCCGGGGAGGGAGCCACAGATAGAGAGATAGGTGATGGGTGGAGTTTTCAGAGGACGGAGCTGCGTGCTAGGAGCTAGTGTTTTGTAGATGGCTAGAGGCTAGAGAGTCGAAATGCGCTAGGGATAGAGATCAAAGAGGCCAGTAGTTTGACTGGTCAAGAGTGAAGACGGAAGAGGGAGTGTTGACTTTTTAAGTGGACGAAGAGAAATTCTTTGATCAAGCCTTGGGCTTGTGTCAAGTTAATGAGACAACGGTCAGAAAATTGTGGTCGCTCGTCACCTGAGCTGCCCCCAGGTTTGAACTCTTACCCTATGTCACCCGACGACATGCTCTGTGTAGAACCCTGGAAGCTCTCGATAGCCCCGTGTGTTCGTACGCGAGCCGGGTGTGCCGGACTATACCAAGGAAGAACCCTCTGCTGTGGTGGCAAAACAATACAGGGAGGTTCTGGTAGAGACTGGTAGAGAGGTACTGTACTCTCGTCACGTGGGCAAGTCTCGTGCTTCGTGCCGCCAGGGGGCATATGGACGAACACGTGAAGTGCAATACGTGCCACGTGAACTGACAGGTGTGGTGCTACAGACTGTGGCTCGTGCTACGAGTTGAATGCAGGATGTGGTAACACTGCTAGATGAACAGTGTGAGAGATTAGAATGTGCGACGCGCAAATGCTTGAAGTCATGCCTTGTGCTTTCGCTGGTGCTTCATGGCAACGGATAATCGTCACGGGTTTCATATTCGATGCCTTAGATTTTGATTTGTGTGTAGATGTAAGAGTTTGGGCTAGTTTTCTGAAATGCTGAATGTGTTGTGCTTAGAACCGCCAGTCGGTCATGAAGGTTTTTGCAGAGGTATATTGTGCCGCCTTGCTGAGGTGTTAGTTACACTCTACGGTATGTTCGTGTATTGATAGCTTACGTGATTTGCATTTGCGAGTATAATAATTGCTGCTGCTGTTTCAGAATTTGTAGACAGCAGGTGCTTGCGAATCATTGTAAAGGGAGCTCGTTGCATTTGAGTTGATATCGTAGTCATCTGCTTAGTCCTCGAAACTAACCTAGTCTGAACCCACATGTATGATATTAACCATACCGTAGATCAGTTCGATCTACGACAGTCGAGCCAATCAGGGATGTTTGTAGCTGACTTACTGCGTGTCTGTGTACAGAGTGTCAGTATTGTGTGTTTTTGGGCCAGACCCGGGCCAGTACCCCGTCGTGCCATTCATGACAATCTTTGCCATCCCCGTTAGTAATTCCCTCACCTATAGCCCGATCAAGTAAGCGCGCAGCCCGTCCGCCCGGTGAATCTCAGCTGTGTTGCGGGGTGCTTTGTCTGCCGCGACAGTACGCCCATCCCGTACTAATGACCGTGTGATAGAGCCTCGTCACTTAGCCCCGGTCATTTCCGCTTCCTCTCCCCTAACTGACTGGCGGTTTACGGTGGTCACGGTACATCTAATTGACGCGTGAACCCGCGAGTTGCCACTAGCGCGCCCGGCCGCCGGTCTGATGGGTGGCATACTGTATAACCTCTCTTTACACTTTGTCCTGTCCTCTCGACTCACTTCCCTGCTCTGTGTTTCAGCTAACCGTCGAGACGATCCTGATCTATCCCCGCCTCTTATCACCTCCCTGTCCCCTCCCCGCCCCCTATTACCTCCCTGCCCTCTCCCTGTCTCTATCTCACCCTGTCTCCTGTCCTCTGCCCTCACTGTCCTGCTCTGTGTTCCAGCTAACCGTCGAGACCATCCTGAGCTACCCCCCTCCGAGCCTGCCTAGTTCCGATTCTCCGGAGCCGCCGGAGCTGCCGGCCACCCAGTCCTCGTCCTCCTGGCCGGGAGGAATCCTCACGGAGTTCCTCGGCACTGTCCTCTCGGAGGACGGCACCACCTGAGAGGTAATGGGACGGCCAGAGAGTCCTCCCTTATGGAGTCCTCGTGGAGTCCTCTCTACTCCCCTGTCCTCTTTCTTTAGCTGTGCGTGTCAGTGGAAGGATAGTAGATACAATACTGCTTGCCATTATCCCAGTTTTTTGTATTACTGCGCCTGTGCTGACGAATCATGGAACTGATTGTGGTGGGCGGAAGGAAACTGCTATAACTGTCACTGATGCATTGCTCTGTCGTGTTACTTATAGCACATGACCCTGTGTAGTGTGTATATTGGAACTACGATGAGCTGAAAACTATCAGAAAATGTACGGATGCATCCCAGCGCAGGATTTGTGCACGGAGCTGCATTGTCGCTTCCGTACCGGACTGTTCTGCAATACATATGTGTTACAAATCGGGTACGCAATGTCTTATTCTTCTTCCTTATTCCGATTCATCCGCCGCAAGATAGCGAACGAAGCGTATAGGATCGTTGGAATTTAACCATATGGCGCGCTGAAGCGATGATCTTACCAACATTCGTCATAGTTACTTTTTACATTGTTTCAGACACGTTCATATCAGTATCGTGTAAAATCTGTCTGATTTATTGTGAACTAAAACACAGTCGGACCCACAGTCCACTCCACACCCATCCTCTACCAAATGCCCCGGCCCCGCGGTGTCGGTCTCGCCGTGTGAACTCCGCTGTCCGCCCGCTATAGTCCAACTACCTCCCCGCAGTGAATACACCAAGTGCCCTGGCGGCCAGCGCCTCGGCCCGGTCTGCCATCGCCTCTTCATTGGGTGGCTCGGGAAACTGACCGGCCAGCGGCTGGCGGACGAACCGCAGACGCACAGCCCGCTGAGGAGACCGGTCCCGGGTCTGGTCCTGGTCCTGGTCCTCGGAGGGTTCTTGGTCTTTGGCCTGATTCTGTTCCTCACGAGTTTCCTCACGCCTGTAGCATAAGGTGCTGGTCAGCTGCGCGAGTTAAAAGCTTGTGCTAGATTGTTTATAAATATACACTAAATTAAATCGGTCTAATGAGTATTTCAGCTGGAATATGACTATGAGCAGGTGCAAACATAACAGTTCCTTCTCTCGTCCCTACACTCAAACAAAGTCCTGCCTCTGGCCTTTCGCGCCCACTATTTATAGACATTTGTGAACCGTACGTACCTCTCACTTCGTGTAGTGCTGCTCTCGATACAGTCTGGCTCCAGAAGGTTGAAGTAGAGCTCTCCCACTAGTTGTGAATGCACCGTGGCAGCCTTGACCAGACAGTGGAAAAACGCTGCGTCACATTCACAGTCAGATCTGAAAACAAACGTCTGGTCAGTTAGGTATATGGGCCAATGCACGGATGAAACGGCGTCGGATAACATGAAATGCTAATGCGACATGGTTACAAATATAACGTAATCCTTTTCCATTGTTTCTTACGAGGATTTTAGCAATAAACCACGGTGACCAAACACGGTATATTGGCAACAACCGTGATGATTACGAAAGCGGTATGGCCGGTCAGGACTAGATGTTAAACAAACAAACAAGTAAATACTAATCTTCAGTCAAATTCCGTCAGCCTTCCGTCCAAGCCATCATTGACCCCCTCCCCCGCCCCCACTGACCGTGTAAAGTGCCCGGTGTTGGTGACACCGCCTCGCGCCTCGCCAGCTTCCAGCGACACCGGACAGTGGTCGTGCTGCCGACAGCAGAGGTCGGTGGCTCGGGCCGACCCCAGGTCGTCGTAGCTGGTGGCACTGGTGCCGGCGCCGCACCATTTGGTGTCTGCGGAGGGAATGTGGGCAATAATCCATCTATACCTTATGTTTCGTTCGAATGAATATTATAATCTGAGGCTGAGCAGATTGAAGGCTTGTTGTGGGAGTTGTTCGCTACAGGATTGGTAACATGATTGAGATAGGCTGAAAGGGTGCCATATCAGTAAAGAGATGGATTCGTTATCAGTCTTATGATGGAATGTTTACCCGGCATTTTCGCGGTGCCGTCGGCTAAGATGTCTGTCCAGCTGTCGTCTGTGGACCGTTTGGTCCTCCTCGCCGGTCCACACAGCACGGTCCGGCCGGAGAACCTGCCACAGGAGATGTCCGTCAAGACAGCCCATATTCAGCCCAGATTCAGCCCGGATTCAGCCCAGATTCGGGACACCTCCGATCAAGCTGAAACTCGCACACAATGTAGGCCATGACATGCCCAATTCACAGTCCAAGTCATTCGGTGGCACTCCCAGCCGTTTGACCTACAGAGGTCAGCAAAGGTCACGTGGCCCAAATTTGCACAGCAGATTGTGGCCCACCCAGTAGAGCTAGAGCGCTAAAAATGGCACCAATCGACTCGCCAGCATCTAATCTTACTTTCCCAACACTCATTTGACCTCTCAAGGTCATGCGATGACCTAAGGTCATTTGTGGGCTATGTCGAAAATACACTTGCACAGCAGTTTTCGAGTAGATGGATTGACCGAATTCCAAATCAAAGCACATCATCGGGTAGCCCATAGGCCGTAGTAACTTTCCTTAAGAACCGCTTTTCGATATGTGACCCCGTTTGACCTTGGCAGGTCAAAATGTGCAAATAAACGACACTCAATACGTCGCAGCCCGGATTCAGCCCAGATTCGGGACACCTCCGATCAAGCTGAAACTCGCACACAATGTAGGCCATGACATGCCCAATTCACAGTCTAAGTCATTCGGTGGCACTCCCAGCCGTTTGACCTACAGAGGTCAGCAAAGGTCACGTGGCCCAAATTTGCACAGCAGATTGTGGCCCACCCAGTAGAGCTAGAGCGCTAAAAATGGCACCAATCGACTCGCCAGCATCTAATCTTACTTTCCCAACACTCATTTGACCTCTCAAGGTCATGCGATGACCTAAGGTCATTTGTGGGCTATGTCGAAAATACACTTGCACAGCAGTTTTCGAGTAGATGGATTGACCGAATTCCAAATCAAAGCACATCATCGGGTAGCCCATAGGCCGTAGTAACTTTACTTAAAAACCGCTTTTCGATATGTGACCCCGTTTGACCTTGGCAGGTCAAAATGTGCAAATAAACGACACTCAATACGTCGCAGCCCGGATTCAGCCCAGATTCGGGACACCTCCGATCAAGCTGAAACACGCACACAATGTAGGCCATGACATGCCCAATTCACAGTCCAAGTCATTCGGTGGCACTCCCAGCCGTTTGACCTACAGAGGTCAGCAAAGGTCACGTGGCCCAAATTTGCACAGCAGATTGTGGCCCACCCAGTAGAGCTAGAGCGCTAAAAATGGCACCAATCGACTCGCCAGCATCTAATCTTACTTTCCCAACACTCATTTGACCTCTCAAGGTCATGCGATGACCTAAGGTCATTTGTGGGCTATGTCGAAAATACACTTGCACAGCAGTTTTCGAGTAGATGGATTGACCGAATTCCAAATCAAAGCACATCATCGGGTAGCCCATAGGCCGTAGTAACTTTCCTTAAAAACCGCTTTTCGATATGTGACCCCGTTTGACCTTGGCAGGTCAAAATGTGCAAATAAACGACACTCAATACGTCGCAGCCCGGATTCAGCCCAGATTCGGGACACCTCCGATCAAGCTGAAACTCGCACACAATGTAGGCAATGACATGCCCAATTCACAGTCCCAGTCATTCGGTGGCACTCCCAGCCGTTTGACCTACAGAGGTCAGCAAAGGTCACGTGGCCCAAATTTGCACAGCAGATTGTGGCCCACCCAGTAGAGCTAGAGCGCTAAAAATGGCACCAATCGACTCGCCAGCATCTAATCTTACTTTGCCAATACTCATTTGACCTCTCAAGGTCATGCGATGGCCTAAGGTCATTTGTAGGCTATGTCGAAAATACACTTGCACAGCAGTTTTCGAGTAGATGGATTGACCGAATTCCAAATCAAAGCACATCATCGGGTAGCCCATAGGCTGTAGTAACTTTCCTAAAAAACTGCTTTTCGATATGTGACCCCGTTTGACCTCGGCAGGTCAAAATGTGCAAATAAACGACACTCAATACGTCGCAGCCCGGATTCAGCCCAGATTCGGGACACCTCCGATCAAGCTGAAACTCGCACACAATGTAGGCCATGACATGCCCAATTCACAGTCCAAGTCATTCGGTGGCACTCCCAGCCGTTTGACCTACAGAGGTCAGCAAAGGTCACGTGGCCCAAATTTGCACAGCAGATTGTGGCCCACCCAGTAGAGCTAGAGCGCTAAAAATGGCACCAATCGACTCGCCAGCATCTAATCTTACTTTCCCAACACTCATTTGACCTCTCAAGGTCATGCGATGACCTAAGGTCATTTGTGGGCTATGTCGAAAATACACTTGCACAGCAGTTTTCGAGTAGATGGATTGACCGAATTCCAAATCAAAGCACATCATCGGGTAGCCCATAGGCCGTAGTAACTTTCCTTAAGAACCGCTTTTCGATATGTGACCCCGTTTGACCTTGGCAGGTCAAAATGTGCAAATAAACGACACTCAATACGTCGCAGCCCGGATTCAGCCCAGATTCGGGACACCTCCGATCAAGCTGAAACTCGCACACAATGTAGGCCATGACATGCCCAATTCACAGTCTAAGTCATTCGGTGGCACTCCCAGCCGTTTGACCTACAGAGGTCAGCAAAGGTCACGTGGCCCAAATTTGCACAGCAGATTGTGGCCCACCCAGTAGAGCTAGAGCGCTAAAAATGGCACCAATCGACTCGCCAGCATCTAATCTTACTTTCCCAACACTCATTTGACCTCTCAAGGTCATGCGATGACCTAAGGTCATTTGTGGGCTATGTCGAAAATACACTTGCACAGCAGTTTTCGAGTAGATGGATTGACCGAATTCCAAATCAAAGCACATCATCGGGTAGCCCATAGGCCGTAGTAACTTTACTTAAAAACCGCTTTTCGATATGTGACCCCGTTTGACCTTGGCAGGTCAAAATGTGCAAATAAACGACACTCAATACGTCGCAGCCCGGATTCAGCCCAGATTCGGGACACCTCCGATCAAGCTGAAACACGCACACAATGTAGGCCATGACATGCCCAATTCACAGTCCAAGTCATTCGGTGGCACTCCCAGCCGTTTGACCTACAGAGGTCAGCAAAGGTCACGTGGCCCAAATTTGCACAGCAGATTGTGGCCCACCCAGTAGAGCTAGAGCGCTAAAAATGGCACCAATCGACTCGCCAGCATCTAATCTTACTTTCCCAACACTCATTTGACCTCTCAAGGTCATGCGATGACCTAAGGTCATTTGTGGGCTATGTCGAAAATACACTTGCACAGCAGTTTTCCAGTAGATGGATTGACCGAATTCCAAATCAAAGCACATCATCGGGTAGCCCATAGGCCGTAGTAACTTTCCTTAAAAACCGCTTTTCGATATGTGACCCCGTTTGACCTTGGCAGGTCAAAATGTGCAAATAAACGACACTCAATACGTCGCAGCCCGGATTCAGCCCAGATTCGGGACACCTCCGATCAAGCTGAAACTCGCACACAATGTAGGCAATGACATGCCCAATTCACAGTCCCAGTCATTCGGTGGCACTCCCAGCCGTTTGACCTACAGAGGTCAGCAAAGGTCACGTGGCCCAAATTTGCACAGCAGATTGTGGCCCACCCAGTAGAGCTAGAGCGCTAAAAATGGCACCAATCGACTCGCCAGCATCTAATCTTACTTTGCCAATACTCATTTGACCTCTCAAGGTCATGCGATGGCCTAAGGTCATTTGTAGGCTATGTCGAAAATACACTTGCACAGCAGTTTTCGAGTAGATGGATTGACCGAATTCCAAATCAAAGCACATCATCGGGTAGCCCATAGGCTGTAGTAACTTTCCTAAAAAACTGCTTTTCGATATGTGACCCCGTTTGACCTCGGCAGGTCAAAATGTGCAAATAAACGACACTCAATACGTCGCAGCCCGGATTCAGCCCAGATTCGGGACACCTCCGATCAAGCTGAAACTCGCACACAATGTAGGCCATGACATGCCCAATTCACAGTCCAAGTCATTCGGTGGCACTCCCTGCCGTTTGACCTACAGAGGTCAGCAAAGGTCACGTGGCCCAAATTTGCACAGCAGATTGTGGCCCACCCAGTAGAGCTAGAGCGCTAAAAATGGCACCAATCGACTCGCCAGCATCTAATCTTACTTTCCCAACACGCATTTGACCTCTCAAGGTCATGTGATGACCTAAGGTCATTTGTGGGCTATGTCGAAAATACACTTGCACAGCAGTTTTCGAGTAGATGGATTGACCGAATTCCAAATCAAAGCACATCATCGGGTAGCCCATAGGCCGTAGTAACTTTCCTTAAAAACCGCTTTTCGATATGTGACCCCGTTTGACCTTGGCAGGTCAAAATGTGCAAATAAACGACACTCAATACGTCGCAGCCCGGATTCAGCCCAGATTCGGGACACCTCCGATCAAGCTGAAACTCGCACACAATGTAGGCCATGACATGCCTACATGCCTAGGCTGAATTAATAAAGTGTTGTCAAAAAAATTTACGAAAAGCAAAGCGACCCTCACGATAATGACGTCAATGGATCTACAGCACAGGGTGATCCGAACTCAAACAAATTCCAAGCGTGGAAAAACACTGAATTCATAAAAGTAAGTAGGGGAGAGTGGGGTGGGTTGTATCAGTTTTTACTCCGAGACCCATAACCTCGTAACTATCCGTGATAAACTCATTATTTCCATACTATCTCCTTCCTTGATTCTTCTGCTTTTTCGTGCCAAGTAACTTTTCCGTTACCTCTACCAGTTTTTCTTCTACGGGCTGCCGAATAGAACAATGTTTTCGATACAACTTGCCCCATGGCTTGGGTGAGTTGTATCACATGGTGGAGTAATTTGTATCACTATTTCCCGTTTCAGGGTGTGTGCTTGCTACTGGCTTTGAACATAACAACAACATTAAATGGGGTTAATACAATGTATATGCTCCAAGGCTTCACTTTTATTAGACCAAACTTAGGTCAATGCAATCCGAACGAAACATCGAAACGTTAAACGAACGAAATATCAACAGACTAGACGCAAAAGTGGCCCGTTAAGAGCAAAGAAGCCAACACATTGTGCCGAAATGAAACGAGTATTGACTAGCTATAGCTAGTCAATACTCGTTTGTAGATATATCTACAAACGCGAGCCAGGGCTTAGCTTTCGCGATCAAAAGCAACATACCCATACATACATACATACATACATACCTACATGTTACAACATACCCCACCCGGCTCTGATACAACATGTACCTCGCCGCCATCTTGGAAAAAACATCCTCGTGCTAAAAAACAGCGGACAGCTGGAGAAATCCATTTTCACTCACGCAGCCTTAGAACCTACCCTCACCACCGCTACAGAGATCTTTCAAATTCGTGCACATCTAAATGCCCAAAACACACATTTTCTTGCAACTTATTTTTTTAGAATGACATTAAAAAAACATAAAATCGGCTCTCACCTCGAGACGCGTCCACCCAGCCACACGACAAAACAGGGAAAGATTGCGCCCGGAAAACCTCGTCGGCTGGTCGTGTCACGAGCGCCATTTATTGGATAAGTTTGGCACAATTCGCCCTGATACAACTTGGACATGATACAACTCTCCCCGCTCTCCCCTACAGGGAAAATAAAATGCTAAAAAAAACACGATTTAACCCAAATAGAAACCCCAATAAGATATAAAGGCAACGAAAATCAAGGCTTATTTGGGCCACGTGAACTTTGCTGACCTCTGTAGGTCAAACGGCTGGGAGTGCCACCGAATGACTTGGACTGTGAATTGGGCATGTCATGGCCTACATTGTGTGCGAGTTTCAGCTTGATCGGAGGTGTCCCGAATCTGGGCTGAATCCGGGCTGCGACGTATTGAGTGTCGTTTATTTGCACATTTTGACCTGCCAAGGTCAAACGGGGTCACATATCGAAAAGCGGTTTTTAAGGAAAGTTACTACGGCCTATGGGCTACCCGATGATGTGCTTTGATTTGGAATTCGGTCAATCCATCTACTCGAAAACTGCTCTGCAAGTGTATTTTCGACATAGCTCACAAATGACCTTAGGCCATCGCATGACCTTGAGAGGTCAAATGAGTGTTGGGAAAGTAAGATTAGATGCTGGCGAGTCGATTGGTGCCATTTTTAGCGCTCTAGCTCTACTGGGTGGGCCACAATCTGCTGTGCAAATTTGGGCAACGTGACCTTTGCTGACCTCTGTAGGTCAAACGGCTGGGAGTGCCACCGAATGACTTGGACTGTGAATTGGGCATGTCATGGCCTACATTGTGTGCGAGTTTCAGCTTGATCGGAGGTGTCCCGAATCTGGGCTGAATCCGGGCTGCGACGTATTGAGTGTCGTTTATTTGCACATTTTGACCTGCCAAGGTCAAACAGGGTCACATATCGAAAAGCGGTTTTTAAGGAAAGTTACTTCGGCCTATGGGCTACCCGATGATGTGCTTTGATTTGGAATTCGGTCAATCCATCTACTCGAAAACTGCTGTGCAAGTGTATTTTCGACATAGCCCACAAATGACCTTAGGTCATCGCATGACCTTGAGAGGTCAAATGAGTGTTGAGAAAGTAAGATTAGATGCTGTCGAGTCGATTGGTGCCATTTTTAGCTTTCTAGCTCTACTGGGTGGGCCACAATCTGCTGTGCAAGTTTGGGCCACGTGACCTTTGCTGACCTCTGTAGGTCAAACGGCTGGGAGTGCCACCGAATGACTTGGACTGTGGATTGGGCATGTCATGGCCTACATTGTGTGCGAGTTTCAGCTTGATCGGAGGTGTCCCGAATCTGGGCTGAATCCGGGCTGCGACGTATTGAGTGTCGTTTATTTGCACATTTTGACCTGCCAAGGTCAAACGGGGTCACATATCGAAAAGCGGTTTTACGGAAAGTTACTACGGTCTATGGGCTACCCGATGATGTGCTTTGATTTGGAATTCGGTCAATCCATCTACTCGAAAACTGCTGTGCAAGTGTATTTTCGACATAGCCCACAAATGACCTTAGGTCATCGCATGACCTTGAGAGGTCAAATGCGTGTTGGGAAAGTAAGATTAGATGCCGGCGAGTCGATTGGTGCCATTTTTAGCGCTCTAGCTCTACTGGGTGGGCCACAATCTGCTGTGCAAATTTGGGCCACGTGACCTTTGCTGACCTCTGTAGGTCAAACGGCTGGGAGTGCCACCGAATGACTTGGACTGTGAATTGAGCATGTCATGGCCTACATTGTGTGCGAGTTTTAGCTTGATCGGAGGTGTCCCGAATCTGGGCTGAATCCGGGCTGCGACGTATTGAGTGTCGTTTATTTCCACATTTTGACCTGCCAAGGTCAAACGGGGTCACATATCGAAAAGCGGTTCTTAAGGAAAGTTACTACGGCCTATGGGCTACCCGATGATGTGCTTTGATTTGGAATTCGGTCAATCCATTTACTCGAAAACTGCTGTGCAAGTGTATTTTCGACATAGCCCACAAATGACCTTAGGTCATCGCATGACCTTAAGAGGTCAAATGCGTGTTGGGAAAGTAAGATTAGATGCTGGCGAGTCGATTGGTGCCATTTTTAGCGCTCTAGCTCTACTGGGTGGGCCACAATCTGCTGTGCAAATTTGGGCCACGTGACCTTTGCTGACCTCTGTAGGTCAAACGGCTGGGAGTGCCACCGAATGACTTAGACTGTGAATTGGGCATGTCATGGCCTACATTGTGTGCGAGTTTCAGCTTGATCGGAGGTGTCCCGAATCTGGGCTGAATCCGGGCTGCGACGTATTGAGTGTCGTTTATTTGCACATTTTGACCTGCCAAGGTCAAACGGGGTCACATATCGAAAAGCGGTTCTTAAGGAAAGTTACTACGGCCTATGGGCTACCCGATGATGTGCTTTGATTTGGAATTCGGTCAATCCATTTACTCGAAAACTGCTGTGCAAGTGTATTTTCGACATAGCCCACAAATGACCTTAGGTCATCGCATGACCTTGAGAGGTCAAATGCGTGTTGGGAAAGTAAGATTAGATGCTGGCGAGTCGATTGGTGCCATTTTTAGCGCTCTAGCTCTACTGGGTGGGCCACAATCTGCTGTGCAAATTTGGGCCACGTGACCTTTGCTGACCTCTGTAGGTCAAACGGCTGGGAGTGCCACCGAATGACTTGGACTGTGAATTGGGCATGTCATGGCCTACATTGTGTGCGAGTTTCAGCTTGATCGGAGCTGTCCCGAATCTGGGCTGAATCCGGGCTGCGACGTATTGAGTGTCGTTTATTTGCACATTTTGACCTGCCAAGGTCAAACGGGGTCACATATCGAAAAGCGGTTTTTAAGGAAAGTTACTACGGCCTATGGGCTACCCGATGATGTGCTTTGATTTGGAATTCGGTCAATCCATCTACTCGAAAACTGCTGTGCAAGTGTATTTTCGACATAGCCCAGAAATGACCTTAGGTCATCGCATGACCTTGAGAGGTCAAATGAGTAATGGGAAAGTAAGATTAGATGCTGGCGAGTCGATTGGTGCCATTTTTAGCTTTCTAGCTCTACTGGGTGGGCCACAATCTGCTGTGCAAGTTTGGGCCACGTGACCTTTGCTGACCTCTGTAGGTCAAACGGCTGGGAGTGCCACCGAATGACTTGGACTGTGGATTGGGCATGTCATGGCCTACATTGTGTGCGAGTTTCAGCTTGATCGGAGGTGTCCCGAATCTGGGCTGAATCCGGGCTGCGACGTATTGAGTGTCGTTTATTTGCACATTTTGACCTGCCAAGGTCAAACGGGGTCACATATCGAAAAGCGGTTTTACGGAAAGTTACTACGGTCTATGGGCTACCCGATGATGTGCTTTGATTTGGAATTCGGTCAATCCATCTACTCGAAAACTGCTGTGCAAGTGTATTTTCGACATAGCCCACAAATGACCTTAGGTCATCGCATGACCTTGAGAGGTCAAATGCGTGTTGGGAAAGTAAGATTAGATGCTGGCGAGTCGATTGGTGCCATTTTTAGCGCTCTAGCTCTACTGGGTGGGCCACAATCTGCTGTGCAAATTTGGGCCACGTGACCTTTGCTGACCTCTGTAGGTCAAACGGCTGGGAGTGCCACCGAATGACTTGGACTGTGAATTGGGCATGTCATGGCCTACATTGTGTGCGAGTTTCAGCTTGATCGGAGGTGTCCCGAATCTGGGCTGAATCCGGGCTGCGACGCATTGAGTGTCGTTTATTTGCACATTTTGACCTGCCAAGGTCAAACGGGGTCACATATCGAAAAGCGGTTCTTAAGGAAAGTTACTACGGCCTATGGGCTACCCGATGATGTGCTTTGATTTGGAATTCGGTCAATCCATCTACTCGAAAACTGCTGTGCAAGTGTATTTTCGACATAGCCCACAAATGACCTTAGGTCATCGCATGACCTTGAGAGGTCAAATGCGTGTTGGGAAAGTAAGATTAGATGCTGGCGAGTCGATTGGTGCCATTTTTAGCGCTCTAGCTCTACTGGGTGGGCCACAATCTGCTGTGCAAATTTGGGCCACGTGACCTTTGCTGACCTCTGTAGGTCAAACGGCTGGGAGTGCCACCGAATGACTTGGACTGTGAATTGGGCATGTCATGGCCTACATTGTGTGCGAGTTTCAGCTTGATCGGAGGTGTCCCGAATCTGGGCTGAATCCGGGCTGCGACGTATTGAGTGTCGTTTATTTGCACATTTTGACCTGCCAAGGTCAAACGGGGTCACATATCGAAAAGCGGTTCTTAAGGAAAGTTACTACGGCCTATGGGCTACCCGATGATGTGCTTTGATTTGGAATTCGGTCAATCCATCTACTCGAAAACTGCTGTGCAAGTGTATTTTCGACATAGCCCACAAATGACCTTAGGTCATCGCATGACCTTGAGAGGTCAAATGCGTGTTGGGAAAGTAAGATTAGATGCTGGCGAGTCGATTGGTGCCATTTTTAGCGCTCTAGCTCTACTGGGTGGGCCACAATCTGCTGTGCAAATTTGGGCCACGTGACCTTTGCTGACCTCTGTAGGTCAAACGGCTGGGAGTGCCACCGAATGACTTGGACTGTGAATTGGGCATGTCATGGCCTACATTGTGTGCGAGTTTCAGCTTGATCGGAGCTGTCCCGAATCTGGGCTGAATCCGGGCTGCGACGTATTGAGTGTCGTTTATTTGCACATTTTGACCTGCCAAGGTCAAACGGGGTCACATATCGAAAAGCGGTTTTTAAGGAAAGTTACTACGGCCTATGGGCTACCCGATGATGTGCTTTGATTTGGAATTTGGTCAATCCATCTACTCGAAAACTGCTGTGCAAGTGTATTTTCGACATAGCCCACAAATGACCTTAGGTCATCGCATGACCTTGAGAGGTCAAATGCGTGTTGGGAAAGTAAGATTAGATGCTGGCGAGTCGATTGGTGCCATTTTTAGCGCTCTAGCTCTACTGGGTGGGCCACAATCTGCTGTGCAAATTTGGGCCACGTGACCTTTGCTGACCTCTGTAGGTCAAACGGCTGGGAGTGCCACCGAATGACTTAGACTGTGAATTGGGCATGTCATGGCCTACATTGTGTGCGAGTTTCAGCTTGATCGGAGGTGTCCCGAATCTGGGCTGAATCCGGGCTGCGACGTATTGAGTGTCGTTTATTTGCACATTTTGACCTGCCAAGGTCAAACGGGGTCACATATCGAAAAGCGGTTCTTAAGGAAAGTTACTACGGCCTATGGGCTACCCGATGATGTGCTTTGATTTGGAATTCGGTCAATCCATTTACTCGAAAACTGCTGTGCAAGTGTATTTTCGACATAGCCCACAAATGACCTTAGGTCATCGCATGACCTTGAGAGGTCAAATGCGTGTTGGGAAAGTAAGATTAGATGCTGGCGAGTCGATTGGTGCCATTTTTAGCGCTCTAGCTCTACTGGGTGGGCCACAATCTGCTGTGCAAATTTGGGCCACGTGACCTTTGCTGACCTCTGTAGGTCAAACGGCTGGGAGTGCCACCGAATGACTTGGACTGTGAATTGGGCATGTCATGGCCTACATTGTGTGCGAGTTTCAGCTTGATCGGAGGTGTCCCGAATCTGGGCTGAATCCGGGCTGCGACGTATTGAGTGTCGTTTATTTGCACATTTTGACCTGCCAAGGTCAAACGGGGTCACATATCGAAAAGCGGTTCTTAAGGAAAGTTACTACGGCCTATGGGCTACCCGATGATGTGCTTTGATTTGGAATTCGGTCAATCCATTTACTCGAAAACTGCTGTGCAAGTGTATTTTCGACATAGCCCACAAATGACCTTAGGTCATCGCATGACCTTGAGAGGTCAAATGCGTGTTGGGAAAGTAAGATTAGATGCTGGCGAGTCGATTGGTGCCATTTTTAGCGCTCTAGCTCTACTGGGTGGGCCACAATCTGCTGTGCAAATTTGGGCCACGTGACCTTTGCTGACCTCTGTAGGTCAAACGGCTGGGAGTGCCACCGAATGACTTGGACTGTGAATTGGGCATGTCATGGCCTACATTGTGTGCGAGTTTCAGCTTGATCGGAGCTGTCCCGAATCTGGGCTGAATCCGGGCTGCGACGTATTGAGTGTCGTTTATTTGCACATTTTGACCTGCCAAGGTCAAACGGGGTCACATATCGAAAAGCGGTTCTTAAGGAAAGTTACTACGGCCTATGGGCTACCCGATGATGTGCTTTGATTTGGAATTCGGTCAATCCATCTACTCGAAAACTGCTGTGCAAGTGTATTTTCGACATAGCCCACAAATGACCTTAGGTCATCGCATGACCTTGAGAGGTCAAATGCGTGTTGGGAAAGTAAGATTAGATGCTGGCGAGTCGATTGGTGCCATTTTAGCGCTCTAGCTCTACTGGGTGGGCCACAATCTGCTGTGCAAATTTGGGCCACGTGACCTTTGCTGACCTCTGTAGGTCAAACGGCTGGGAGTGCCACCGAATGACTTGGACTGTGAATTGGGCATGTCATGGCCTACATTGTGTGCGAGTTTCAGCTTGATCGGAGGTGTCCCGAATCTGGGCTGAATCCGGGCTGAATCTGGGCTGAATATGGGCTGTCTTGACGGACATCCACAGGAGGTGCTACAGGTCAGACCCGGACTGATGTGCCGCAGGCTGTCACAAGTGACCCCTGTAATTTGACTCAGTAGTCAACTGCGTAGGCGCAGTTCACTGCTGAAATTTAATTGAGATTCGTCAAGCTATCTGCGTTGAATAAGGAAAACTTTGAAGTTTGTGTCGTACCGCTTGACAAAGATACTTACCAATGATTGCCCTTTTACGTACGTTTGACAGAACCTATGCAGGGCTGCTCGAGTGTGCTCATCTCGCTCGGAGCTGTTCAGCAGGCTGGGAGCAGCTGCCGCCGGTTGTAGCGGCTGCAACAGCTGCAGTGCCCCGACTGGAGACAGGGGACACGTCGGTGATTCGAACCGTGCTAAATGCCTCGCGATGGTGAACACGATGATATAACACCTGGTTATCAGCAGCACTTTGTAGCTGAGTTTCCATCAACCCGTACCGTGAACTCGGGCATATCCCAGCATTTGGCCATAGCGCACAATAAGCTATAATTGCCCGTCATTGACGTGGATGAGTTGACAATGTGACTGGGCGGGCGCTCTACGGGGCTGCATTCGATGTGCTACGTCAGTAGTGATTAGTGATTGCCGGCGTAGTACAACACTAGTCGACACAGTGATTGTCCACAGAGAGGCGAGTGGAAACTAGGAAAGAATGTTCAGTGATGACATCTCCTTTTGCTTTGGTAGAAAACGGTGAATACTTATTTATAAGAGGAAGGCAGCCGGCAGAGAAAATAGAGATGCAAGTGCGATCCATCGCCACTTCAACTTACACATTGATATGATCACCGCGAGACCACACCTCATGGTGTCTCCCCTGTGTGCTTAGGTCGCCGCCGTGACCTCAGCTGACCGGTCACCGTCCAACGACGACCACCGCTGCTGCCTTCCGCTCACCGTCTCACCGCTTTAGTATCTCACTGTCTCCCCGTCTCACTCTGGCATCTCACGTTATTTCACTCTAGTATCTCACAGTCTCACCTCACAATCTCACCCTCTCGGTCTCTCGCCGTTCTCCCGACCTACCCTCCCGTACCGTCCGGCTGCGGCTGTGTGCTACACCTGTGGCCCCACTGCGCGTACTACACTGATGTCTGCCCCGCCGCTCTGAACTCAGGGGGGATGGGGGGGGGGTGACAGTGTAATCCGGAACGCAACTCGCCGGCATTGACCTGGTCGCGGCCCGCCCAATCCGCCCTGTGTGTGCCCCGTCATTGAGTGGGTGGGGGTTGGGGGAACTAGCTGGTGATGAACTGATGACGGTCTGTCGGGTTCCTAAGCGAGGTTAGTTTTTAAACCCGGACCTTGACCGTATCACCGGGACTTGGGGTGAGATTGGTGGAAGTCGAATCACACGCCAAGGTCGTGCTTGGCGTAATCACGCTTGTCGCTTTATGGTGGTGCGATACCTGATGCTGATAGAGCGCAAGCCGCAAAGAGCGATAGGTAGAGTCTAGTCCGGAAGGAGCTATGTTTGACCAGTAGACGTATCGGGGATAGGTTGCATTGCGTCTAGGGGGGTCAGAGATGCCACAGGTCACTCGACCTCGAGTTGCATCATAATTCGCCGGAACTGAGTGGGTTGGCCCCTGACGATGTCCGGGGGCTGGAACATCGCTTAGAACCGAGGACGTGTGAAAGTCGAGCAGGTGTTAGGTATGTCTACTGCGGCGTCGCCACGTATTTGCAGTGCTTTTATAAACGTTCTTGCGAGGGGCTTTGTCAGTGGTCAATGCATCCCTCCCCCCAAAATGGATCTACATCACGACATATTCCTTCGTTTCTGGTGATGCACGGTACGGGGGCCCCGAAAGCATCCTGCAGAGCTGCCGCTGCCCTGACTGTAGTGGTGCGACATCTATCAGATTTTTCCTCTGCCATCTACAGGAGGCCGCTTGCGTTCTGTTGTTGATAAAGAAATGTAGCGTTGGTGAAGGCAAAGTGATTTATAAATGATGAGGAAAGGACAGGTGGTTAATCAGTAGCCACTAGCCGCTAACTCAAAGCATTTCGAAAGTTCGGTTGAAATACTTGCTTAAGCACGAATGGGCTGAGGACCATAAAGGACAGTGGCGGCGGAAGGTAATTTTGGATGGGGGTGCCATGTTTTCTCAAGGGGCCCCTCTGGAAGTTTTGGGCCCCCCATTCATTTTTTTTTTTGAGTGATTATTATTGATTTATGAAAAACGAAGATTTTGGAAAACTCTCCCCATACACATAAGATCTGTAAAAGGTTTGAAATTGCAGTGTGCCTACCTATTTCAAATAATGAAAGCATAAAGAAGCAAATGCAGCTAGTTTTTTTCTATTTTTTTATTGGCTAATCTTTTAGTCTAGCCACCACCCGCAGCGTCTCAAGCCACTTTCTGGATCCGCAGTGAACTATTGAGGGCCCTACGAGACCGTTCCAAGAAGACCGTGCTTAGAAGCCCCTTGGAAACCGACCACATAAAGACTCCTCCAGAGACCTACATGACTCCCCAGACTGAATGAGCCCTCCGATCAGGGTCGGTCCCTTGAAAGTTGCTGAAAGGTTTCAGAAGGCAGTATAGGCCCGAAAGTCTTTTGAGGGCTCTCAGAAACCAGCATCGGACCCCAAAAAAGCCTGTAGGTATGGAAGCCCTCCAAAGCCGGGATGGAGGCCACAGGAGCCGATGCTTAGCCTAAAGAGCCGGTATGGAGGACTGAATAGGGTAAAGGGGGTCTCAGTGTCAGTGGGGCCTTCAGGGGCAAGCGTTTGAGCCCCAAAAGTATGTGTGGGGTCTTAGAGGCAGGTAGACCACTGGGGTATATGCACGGGGTCCCAGAAGCTCGCGTGTGAGCCCAAATATCCGGCTGGTTGCTACTAGGCTACTAGAACCAGCATGGGGATTCTTAGAAGCCGCGTAGACCCACATTTCATGGGTCCTGAGTCCCAAGAGTCGATGTAGGGGCCATAAAAGCCGGTGTAGGGCCCATGGCCCCCATAAGTTCCGACATTGAGACTCTCAGAGGCCGGCGACGGGGCATCAAGAGCAGATAAAGTGCCTCAACAAGCCGACATGGGGCCTGAGAATCATTGTGGAATTCTGGGAGCCTGCGTGAGCTCTCGGAGACCTTCGTATTTCGTAAGGTCCACAAAGGTCGTTGAGCCCTCTGAATCTGAACTCTGCGGGGCCCTCAGATGCCAGCATGTCTCCTGGCACCTGCCTGCGTTAAGTTGAGGCCCTCCGAGGCCGTCGTAGGGTTCTTCAGAGGCCAGCGTTGGCCCTTGAAGCCTTCGTTAGGCCCTAGAAGCCGTCAAGAGGGCCCTCAGAGGTCAGCATGGCCCCTGGAGCCTGCCTGCGTCGAGGCCCTCAGAGGCCGTCGTGGGGCCCTCAGCCGCCAGCGTGGGCCTTTGGAGCTTCCGTTGGGTCTTAGAGACCATCGTGAGGGTTCAGAGAGGTCGTCGTCAGGGCCCTCAGCCCCTTAGGGACCATCTTGGGGTCCTCAGAAGTTGTTGTGAGGACCCTTAGAAGCCTTCGAGAGGATCATCAGAGGTCGTCATGAGGGTCCATGGCCATAGTGAGAGTCTTCATGGGCCCTGAAGGCAGTATAGGCCCGAAAGTCTTTTGAGGGCTCTCAGAAACCAGCATCGGACCCCAAAAAAGCCTGTAGGTATGGAGGCCCTCCAAAGCCGGGATGGAGGCCACAGGAGCCGATGCTTAGCCTAAAGAGCCGGTATGGAGGACTGAATAGGGTAAAGGGGGTCTCAGTGTCAGTGGGGCCTTCAGGGGCAAGCGTTTGAGCCCCAAAAGTATGTGTGGGGTCTTAGAGGCAGGTAGACCACTGGGGTATATGCACGGGGTCCCAGAAGCTCGCGTGTGAGCCCAAATATCCGGCTGGTTGCTACTAGGCTACTAGAACCAGCATGGGGATTCTTAGAAGCCGCGTAGACCCACATTTCATGGGTCCTGAGTCCCAAGAGTCGATGTAGGGGCCATAAAAGCCGGTGTAGGGCCCATGGCCCCCATAAGTTCCGACATTGAGACTCTCAGAGGCCGGCGACGGGGCATCAAGAGCAGATAAAGTGCCTCAACAAGCCGACATGGGGCCTGAGAATCATTGTGGAATTCTGGGAGCCTGCGTGAGCTCTCGGAGACCTTCGTATTTCGTAAGGTCCACAAAGGTCGTTGAGCCCTCTGAATCTGAACTCTGCGGGGCCCTCAGATGCCAGCATGTCTCCTGGCACCTGCCTGCGTTAAGTTGAGGCCCTCCGAGGCCGTCGTAGGGTTCTTCAGAGGCCAGCGTTGGCCCTTGAAGCCTTCGTTAGGCCCTAGAAGCCGTCAAGAGGGCCCTCAGAGGTCAGCATGGCCCCTGGAGCCTGCCTGCGTCGAGGCCCTCAGAGGCCGTCGTGGGGCCCTCAGCCGCCAGCGTGGGCCTTTGGAGCTTCCGTTGGGTCTTAGAGACCATCGTGAGGGTTCAGAGAGGTCGTCGTCAGGGCCCTCAGCCCCTTAGGGACCATCTTGGGGTCCTCAGAAGTTGTTGTGAGGACCCTTAGAAGCCTTCGAGAGGATCATCAGAGGTCGTCATGAGGGTCCATGGCCATAGTGAGAGTCTTCATGGGCCCTCAGATACCTTTGCAGGGCTCTCAGAGGCCTTGGTAAGAACGCTAGAGGCCATCGTTAGGGCCCTCAATAGACCGTTGCAGGCCCCCAGATGCCAGCATAGCCCCTGCAGCCTGGCTGTGTTGGGGCTGTCGCTGGGCCGTCTGAAGCCAAATGGGCCCTCAGACTTGAGTTGGGTCTAGGGCCGTCACGAGGGCCCTCAGCGACCGTCGCGCGTCGTAGAGGCCCTCAGAGGCCAGCGGGGCACCTGGAGTCCTTTGGGACCCTCAGCGGTCGTCATTAGGGCCCTTGGTGGTCGTTATAGGGCCCCAGGGGACAGAGGTCGTCGTGAGAGCCCTCAGGGATCATCGTAAGGGCCCTCAGAGGCCGTCATAGGGGCCCTCAGAGGCCAGCGTGGCCCCTTGAGTCTCCTTGGGGCCCTGGAGTCTCTGTGGGACCCTCAGCGGTCGTCATGAGGGCCCTTAGTGGCCGTTGTAGGGCCTCAGGGGACAGAGGTCATCGTGGAAGCCCTTAGAGATCATCATAAAAGGGCCCTCTGAGGCCATCGTGGGGGCCCTCAGATGCCGCATGGAGCATCAAACGCGGCTCGGGACACTTCTAGCCGGTGTGGGGGCCCCAAAGACTAGCATGGGGCTCTCCTGACCATAATTGGACATCCCGGATGATTCCACATCAGTGTTCGTTTCCCGATCACTGGCTTTCAGAAGAAAATGTATTGGATGGTGCGACGGGCCCCTTGTACGGATTTTGGGGGTGCAAAAAGATATGTTTGCACCCCCATGTTTTTCGATGGGGGTGCAGCTGCACCCCCTGCACCCCCTATTCCGCCGCCACTGATAAAGGATCATGAAAGGCGAGCACTCTGAAATGTTTTCTTATCGAGCACGCAATATTTCCTTCACATGTAAAGTTGACACGGCTACCAAATTGTTTGTGTGTTTACAACCGTGCGCGTGTCGAGTGCTGACATGTGAGTGCGCACGTGTTTCGCGTGGTTTTGTTTGAGGGTGGAGGTTGGAGGGGTGTTGTGACTGGAGTGACTGAAAATCTTGAAATTTATGTTATTGGCGAGGACCTCAATGTTACCTGACTCGTCGCGGCTATCTGCTTTGGCTTCAGTTACCATTTGAAAGGTAAGTGCTCCCGTTTGTGTTTCTCGCCCTGTCGCTGGAAGTTGGCACCCCGAGGGGCGCCTGACAGGGCCTTGCGCCCGACGACCTTTGTCTTTGACCCTGACCCACCCCCTGACCCAATGGAGGTGCCAGGTGGTGACTGGTGACAGGGCTCGCCGCACACGCGGTTGGGTCATCCTGAGATGGGGGGGGGGGGGGAGAGATGAAGTTCATGTTTCAGGTTGAATGCATGCATTTTCAACTCTTCAAATATCCTGCCTTTAGGTTGAGCTTTCTGCTGATTATTGCTCAGCAGTCAGCATGTCGAAGGTTGCGAGATTGGCTAGGTCCAACGATGCATCCCGCATTAGCTACATTTTCCGGTTTACCAAAAACCCACTCTCCTCGACGCTCCGAATTTGGGTTTACATTTTTGTTGCGTGGAACGTCCGGTGTTACAAGCTGTACCGTCCCGATGTCCAAAACCGGCCACGCGCTGTCCCCAGGCCGGCGCGGTGATCGACTCGAGGTTGTGGAATTCCTGAATCTAATTATTCGGCCGGTGATTTGCCAATGTTTGACGTCATCGCCTTGTCTGGGCGACGGTCATGCGATTGGCATTGACTATTCATGATTGATGCCAGTTTGATTACCCTGTGATTACAATTCGAGATCGTTTCGGTCGAGCTCCGTACTCACGAGCCGTGTGAACTTTCCTCCGAGTGCTCGTGATCTAGTTTCACGTACGGCGTTATTGTTATGACATTCTCGAATCTATCACAAATGATGCCCATTGAATCAACTACTTCGGGTTTGCGGCTGTCGTTACAAATGTTTGTGCGAACGTCCATGAGACTGGCGCAATTACTCTGTTTGGTGTCCAGGTCCTACTGAACCTTCTGTCTTGATACTCTTAGTGGTGTTATGAAACATCTTATCCTCATGCATTCTTTCACACACATTGCTGCGTTTTTTCGAAGGACGCAGTCCCAGTCTGTTGCATCCACGGAACCACCGTCGACACTCCTGTTGCGCCTCTCCCCTCCCTGCGATGTTCCATCGGTCATCGTCCCCGTCTCCGGCGGCCCGATGACCCCGCCCTGGCTGTGTTGAGCGCCTATATCGACCCCCTCCCCCCTCCCCCACGGCAACAGGTGGGGACTGCCGACGACCAAGCCGTGCTGACAGCTGAGCTGCGGCAGCTCTGGCGTCCGCTGACCGTGTGTATTTTCCGATAACGCCGAGCTGCTATCACCCCCGCCGTCCGGCGCCGTTACCGACGCGACCGTTGCCGCCAATCCTCTGATCAATGGCTACCCGACACTAAGTCGGCCGACCAAATGGGAGACGTGGAAACGAACTCGCAGGCCATCCATCCAGCCGGCGGCCAAACCGGGCCCAGCGCTAAAGCAAACCGTTTGTGACACGGTCAAAACAATCGGCGGCGCGGCGGCTGCCAAGGAAATCACCGGCGGGCGCGGAGACGGTTCGCAGATATTCTCTGGACGCACGGCCGCGCTGGTCCAGTCACTGACCCCAGGCATTATTACATCTCCCTCTCAAGGCTTTTGTGTCATCCTGTTCCATCCTCACAGGGTAGTTCAATAATCAGGT
This sequence comes from Amphibalanus amphitrite, assembly GCF_019059575.1. Taxonomy (NCBI): domain Eukaryota; kingdom Metazoa; phylum Arthropoda; class Thecostraca; order Balanomorpha; family Balanidae; genus Amphibalanus; species Amphibalanus amphitrite. Next base: position 231,702 of record NW_024882094.1, read on the forward strand.
CCCTTTCCTTTGCCCCACTAGGTACAGGGACCCGCAGTTGCTACTGTACAGCGACCCTGAGTAAATTGTCCCAGCACCCTCACAGGGAACAACGATAAGCTGTCAGAGGGTACTCACAGGAAACCTCAGCTGCTCTTGTACAGGGACCAGCAGTCGATATCAATGTTATCGGTTGTTACTGGACAGGACAGACGGTTAGACTTGGGGTTCGTGTACGGTAGCAACTGCGGGTCCCCGTACCAGTCGCGTTTCGTCCCGGTCGACCGCGTGACCTCGGCCCAGGTCGGCCGGCCCCACCGGCCCCCGGCCCGCCACTGACGCTCATTAGCACGCTCTCACGCCGCGCCGCGATTTCATATCGATGCCAGGGCCACGCGGCATCGCGAAAGCGATCTCCTACAATGCGCGCATTGATTCGTCGTAATGGGCCACCCGCCGGGGACGGCCGCCCCGGCCGGGTAATGGCCGGTCCGACCGGCGCCCGTAAGCACGGTGATTGGGCTCCATTGACTTTCAATTTCGGCGGACGGCCCGGCGGAGGCGCGACTGGGACGGACGGCCGTGGTGATGGCTGCCGGCCGCCAGACGGCGACTCGGTACAGTGTGACCATCCGGGAACGGGGGCCGCGGGGAGCCGGGACAGATGGGAGCCTGGGGAGCAGGTGGGAGCAGGCATATCTGAGGAGCTAACGGGAGCCAGCGAGCTTGGGGGCTGATGGGAGCCAGTGGCCTCGGAGAGTCTCTGAGCTGAGCTGATGGGAGCCACTGGTGCTGGGAGTCGGGAACCATGTAGGAGCTATATGCCGCGCCAGTTCTGAGAGCTGACCAAACAGACATGCTCGGGGAGTCTCGCAAGAACCTAAGGTCTGGAGGGAATGGACAGAACAGCGAGGCAAGTTGGGGAGTCGGGAGGCATCAGAGGAGAGCGGAGTTTGCTGAGGGGACGGAGAGACTCGCTGAGTTGCCGGAGAGTCAGAGGGGAGATGAGCGTGCCGCGGAGCACGGGAGGGTCGGTAGGAGAGGGTCATCGAGAAGACGGAAATGGGCAGCTCTCTGTCCCGGGATCCTCAATGGACGAGAGGGACGGTCACCAAAGGGGAGCCGGTAGTGGTCAGAAGAGAGCGGTGGTAGCCAGAAGAAGCCGACAGAACTCTGAGAGGGGCGGCGAGGTGGGCACTGGCCGGAACACGAGTGTTGAAAAAAACGTATCCATCTCCTCGGTTTTCTGAGTTCGTACTCGACAGCTGCATGTCGGTCAGTATACCTTATTACCCACTGGTGCATTCACTGCGGTCTCGTTAAGATTTTCAGCCGATATCGACAAACCTGGCCAGTTTTACGTCATGGCACATGCTAGAACGTTTTTGGCATTCATTAACCCATTTCGGGGATTGCGCTGTTGGTAATTTTCGCGAAGCGGGGTGATCGGCCGGGCCCACGGCCAGGTCAGATGCGGCCCGATAGCGGCCCCGTCGCTGGCGGCTGCCCTGACCGGCCACTGACACAGGTGTGAAACGCGCCATTGATGGATCGGGTCGGCAGGCATGACTGGCTACCTCGGAGCGCGTAAGGTGTTTAGCTAGAACGGTGATTACCGTCCCCACATGATGGAATGGGCGACAGTGCCTTATTTTTGGTCTCGCTTGAAGGGTAAGGCCAAATAAAGACAAAGCTGTGTGTGCAGTCAGTATTCGCCCGCGGGCCGCTGGTGTTTCTCTTTGTCGGTCCGGCTGTCAGTGCCTGCCGTGCAGCGTGTGTCCATTTCAGTGGCGGCGTTAAAGGCGTCATTAGCGCTGCCCTGTGCCGTGTACTCGCCTCGGGCGGCTCAGTTCTCTGCCCCACCACTGCCGCACCTGTCGCCCCCTATCCGCCCCTGCTGTCAGCCGCTGTCACCGTCACAGACACCGTCACCGTCATCGTCACCGCGACGTTTCGGCCCGGTCGGCCATCGACCGCGGCGGCTGTCTCACGGCCCGTGCAGCTGGACACGGTGCGTGCCGGGGCCCGTGCGTGTCACCCGGCACTAAACCGGCCTTTGGCCGCGGAACCGGCTGGCCGACGCGCCGAGCAGCGCCCCAGTCGCCGCCGGTGATGATGCATAGCTCCGGACGGCGGCAGCGACGCGGTGTGACGGTGGTGGCGGTAGCGAATGGTAGCAGCAATGGTAGCCGTAGCGATGGAGGTAGGGACGGTAGCAATGGAATTAGCAACGGTAGCGACTGCAGCGATGGTAGCGATGGTAGTGAGGTCGGGGAGTGTGAATGAAGGCTGCGGCAGGGACAGAAACGGCGTCAGATTCATTGACTAGCTGAGAGAGCGACGATAACTCAACAGCTATTACGTAGAAGCAGCGACAGTGGCGACGGCGGCGGCGGGCGGTGACGGGATGGCAGCCACGCGTGGGCGCATTATCAGGCGGGAGCGGTTAATCTGGTGACTGATAAACCGAACAGTCTCGAACAGGTTACGGAGCTCCGGAAGCAGCATGCTGATACGGGCCATGAATGTTTGAGAGCTGTGACTTAGGGCGACTCGTGTGCTTTGCACGATGAGGCCATAGTCAATAGGCTAGCGTAGTCAACTGATTTGTCATGTTGGAAGTGAGTGAAGGTAGTTGGGACTTGGGATATTCATTTTCATGGCCGTGGAAACCTGAAGGGTTTATGACCCCTTTTACCCATTTAAGAAGTTCAAATGCGCTAGAACTGGCAATTTTATAGCAGCTTCTGATCTTTTTCTTGCTCCATCATTTTTCCTGAGTGAGGCCGGACCCTTAGTCTGATTGAGCACGTGATAGTGATACTTTTCTCGCCACACGAGCCACTGACATTAAAAACTCCTTTCACCTTTTCCTTGTCGGGTCCATAAACATTTCTCACTGTCGGCCGTCCATTCATTGCAGGCGGCTCCGTCGTTCGCGTGACTTGCCAGACGCTGACCGTGGTGCCATTTGAATGGCTGTGTATAGTGTGTAAGCCGGCGCGGCGGCGCGGCGGCCGTTGGACCGGCGCCGGCGTTGGAGGCGGCGCCTTTCCTCGTGCAGTGCACAGCGCGGCTGCAGGGAGAACGGGGTCGGGTCAGCTGTCCACTTTGGCGACCCAGGCACGAAACCTGAGCAGATGGCCTGAGGCGGATAAGACTACGGTCGCTGCCGCTCTTCACTGCTGTGGATGCGTCGCGAGATTGCCACAGTGAACTTCAACTATGTGCTATGTCCGACGTCTACTGCTTTGGTCGCCGGTTGTCTTAGCTGCAGTTACTTATTGTTTCTCCTATAAGGGTGGGTTAAGTTCGGCTTTGGTCTCCAGAGGAGTTTCTTATGGCGAAGGCAGCTGGTGTCTGAGTCCGCCACCAGTCCGCCGTCCCTCAGTCGCTGACTGTCTCGCTCACGTTCGCCAGTAGCTCGCCCTGTCAACGCGGTCCTACCTCAGTAACTCTATCGGCTCGGCTGTCCCCGTCGACCCCACCTGGGCCGCAGCGTCGGGCAGCCAACAGGTTTGCTATCAGCCCTACTGCACCGTCCGCCTGAGGACCCCCACATCAGCGCAGACATATGACTGTACGCGGTCACAGCTCACCGGCTGACGGTGCAGCGGCCGCTCAGAAATAGCCAGATTAGCACCGCACGCGCTGCGCTCCGCGCGGGGAGGGGTAGTGTGGCTATCGACACGCACCGAGCGGCCTGACGAGGAGTGTAATGGAGTGTCGATGAGCGTGAAATATGGCCGCTCGTGGTGGCGGTGGATTCCAGCCCCGCGCCGTGGCTGACGGCCGCTGTCAATCACTGGGGTCTGCCAGCACCTGTGCTCCTCCTGCTCCCCACGCCATATCTCGGGATCACCTGTGCTGCTCCTGTCCCCAATGTCCCATCCGGGGTCACCTGTGCTGCTCCTGTCCCCAACGTCCCATCCCGGGGTCACCTGTGCTGCTCCTGTCCCCACGCCATATCTCTGGATCACCTGTGCTCCTCCTGTCCCCACGCCATATCTCGGGATCACCTGTGCTGCTCCTGTCCCCAATGTCCCATCCGGGGTCACCTGTGCTGCTCCTGTCCCCAACGTCCCATCCCGGGGTCACCTGTGCTGCGCCTGTCCCCAACGTCCCATCCCGGGGTCACCTGTTCTTTATTTGCCTGGAATATCTCTGACTGCTTTCGTCATCCGCTGCTGCACCCCTTCCCGTCCTGGCCTGCCGCTCACCCGGCTTGATTCGGCACCACCACAATCTCCTCAATCCGCCATTCATCGTCCGTGCCTTTCACGTCTCCCCTTCGCTTCCCTGTTCTGTGCTTCCCCTCCGCTCCGCGCCCTCAGCCTGGTCCGATCCCCTCCGCTCCCTGCTGGCTACCCCGCTGCTCCCTCGTGCGTCGGCCGGTCCGACTGGCCGTCGATTGCCGATTATCTCCGATCTACCGACGGTGCGGATCCGACTCTGGGGTGGATGACAGGACCCCAGCTCAGGGTGAGCGGCTGTGTGCTGGGGCAGCCCCGCCCTGCCGCCCCGCCGTCCTTTCGGTGACTGACCGCAGGAACAGTGACCGGAGATATGAGTTAGTGGTGGAGAGTCTGCCGAACCAGCAGTGGAAATGTTACCGACTGAGAAGATATGAAGGGTAGATGAGCTGGAAACGAATCTGTTGGCCTCTAGGGAGAAGGTCTGGTGGAGTCGAATTACGAAGAGTTGGACTGGAGGGACGTTTGTTTGGAAGGGAAGAGTGATTGTCAACTGAGCCTACTTTGACAGTTGGGCGCGAGAATCGGGGAGCAGAAAATAGATTGGATAGGAATTAGAAAACATGGTGAAGATGCTTAATTGGATGGGAATGTGGGGGAGAAAGCGCGGAGTATTGAGTTCGCTGATGTTTGGCTTATCAGGCCGGTGCATGGCTGTGACCGATCTCGACTCATCGAGGACGTTATTTCTTTGATCACCGTCATTCCATCAGTATTAGCGTCTTAGGTGGCGGCGAGCTGCGTGCGTCTCGCCGGCTTTCCCATGTTATCCATCCTCATCCCACCTAGCACGTCGCTAAGCCCAATTATCCGCTGCTTTCGGAGTGGCACGGACCGTACCGATACCGTTACCTGGTCGGTAAGCCTGGTCGGCTTACTGGCGCCGGCTGGGCCGCGTCGTGGACGACATGGAACTCACACGGCGAGCAGAGGTGCAAAACACGTCAGTCACTGTCAGCTGACTCGGGATGGTTACCTGTGTGACACATTTCACGCCGACGGCTGGCTTTGAACAACCGGAATAATTAGTTTTTGGAGGTTACTTAATTATAAAAGAAAAATAAAGTGGCGCCGTTTCCCATACGGATTTGTTGCATTTCATACATTTTATTGATTCGATCGAGGCTGAGCCAGGCCATTCTCCCCTCTGCTCGTCTCTCCCTGTAATATAGTCCACATCCCCTCCAATATGCTCCCAGGGCTGCTGTTTTACTCTCGGACGGGGCTGGGTACCCCCCCCCCCCCAGATCCGGGTGGGAGCTGCGGCAGTGGGCCGTCAGTAGCCGACTCTGTTTAGCTCTGATTATTCAACAGGTGGGAGAACTGCGAAACTCCCCGGTCCGTTCAACAGTCCGCGTTTAGAGCCGTCCCCCCCCTCATCCCCCGGTGTGGGGCGGGGCGCGGGGAAGGTGGTGAGGCGCCTGGCTCGGAAAGGCTATTTTAGACGGCTGCTGCAATCGGACTATTTTTGGTGCGATCTCAGGCACCTTGTGATGCTGATAATAGGATCAAGGGGATGACAGTGCAGTGCAGTTTTGACCTATCTTGAGCGAGGGCGGTTTGCTGGGAATAGTTTGAGATTGGTCGTCACGTCACTGGAAATGAAGACGACGGTGGTAACTTGCGAGTTTTTGTTATTCTTATGGAAAAAATTGTTGAAAGGTTTAGATGTATTTCTGAATATGTTACCCGTTACTGGTAATGTTTGTATAATGCAAGATTTCGGATGGCCCAGAAGGAGTATTTACGGGTCAAACCACATTTCTCCATGCAACAATTCTAAATTTTTTGCTTGCATGCATGTTCGTCAGTGTTGTGGTCACTTTCCGTCAGTTGTTGTCTTCGTCTAAACTGATTATTGCCGCTCTATCGTATCTGCCTACAGCAGCCACTGCTCATCTCTCGCGTCTTCACCGGTGGACACGTCTCCGTCACGTCTCCCATCGCGCCGATGGACACTACTCATTCCAGAGTGTCCCACTGGTGGTGGCGGTCGTATATCCCGCCGTCTCGTACCGATGACCCCACGTCTCCCACCGGCGGCTGTCACATATCCCACACATCCGACCGGTACGGTGGACGTCCTATATCCCCGCGCTCCGTCCCTGCCCGGCCTGACCTGTCACCGGGGATCACCGCCGGCCGATTGGTGATCTTTCGCGGAGGATCGTTCCGTTGGGGGCCGACCGTTCGCGGAGGTCCGACAGTGCGGACCGATCGCTCCCCGGCTCCGTGCCGGTCCCAGTGGGTCCTCTGTCCTCACGGCTCTGGGATCAGTACTCGTAGGGGCCAGCGCTGCAACTACCTGGCAGAGACTTGTATGTAGAGTCAGGTACCGGTAACTCTGCAGCACAATGCTGGGGTTAAGCAGATAGTTATGGCAAAGAACGCTACATATAACGGTGGTGGTGGTCTCGGAAACTCTGTTGGCTGCGGTCCTGGGAAGAGGATAAACAGTTTCTTGATTAAATTTGTCTGGGAATTATGTTCTTCACGGTCCATCAGTTGTACGTCTGTTATTCGTTGCCGTCTCCGTGTTTTCATCCGTTCTCCGTCTTCATCTCCAGTCCTCAGCTGGCATCTCGACTCGGGTAACTGGGGTAGGAGTTAGCCCTTGTTACACTGCCGAATTTTGGTACACGAATGTGCACGAATATGCAAGTCATCCTATGTCGCGGACCGATTCGGGCTCTTTCCTCCAATGTCTTGGCATTTCGCAGACCAGTCGGTGTCCACCGCGCGACTTTTACGGTTCGTCACGACCACCACGAATATTTCATGAAAAATGAAAATTTCGTGGCCGTTCGCCGAACTTATAATAAACGAACATGATCGCCAAACAGTTGCCGAGTCGCCGCCGACATGTCGCTGCGTGCGCCGACTTGTTGCCAAGGTATCGCCGACTATTCGCAACAGATTCGCCATTCATTCGCGATGTTCGCCGAATCATGGATCAGCTTTGACCCGCACACGATTAGGGGGGCCCCCACCCGTTTTCTGCAAATCGGGCTCTGTCGGCGAACTGTTCGCCTCTGTCGTTGAACTGTTCGCCGATTTCCTACACGACGTGATTCGGCGACAGGGTCGTGACCAAAATTCGGCAGTGTAACACGGCCTTTAGGTTGTGACCGGGCGGTGCAGCGTCGCCCTTTGTCCCGCTCCTCTGTTCCACGAACCGCGTCGGCGAACCGTCGGCGAACCGTCGACACACAGACGTCGCCTCCGACGATCGGAGGGGACGCGTCGTTTCCGGCCCAAGATGACAGCGTTGGAGCGCGTCATCCGGCCGTAACCCGGGGGAATCACCCCGCGGCCGCGGTCGTGTCGAGTGGTAGTCTATGCTTTATGATGCGAACTCTGAGTGATGAGGGTCTTTACCCGGCGGTGAATGGATTAATTCACGTGATTGGACCTTGTTTACTACGATGTTGTTGTTGGTGTCTGATGACGGGGCTGTCGTTTGGGGTAAAGGGGCAGTTCGTAACTGCAGGACGTAGTTAGCTGTATGAGACGGCCCATGTTAGCTGTCATTGACCTTCCGTTTCGTCAGTGTGTGAAGCGGAAGCCGCGATGCGACATGAGTTTGGGAGCTGATTTACTGCCGTCCGTTTTGACACGTGACAGAGGTGGTCGGACGGGAAATATCAGTGCGTTGCCGTCCGTTTTGACACGTTACAAGGAGCGGATGACGGAAGATATCGGTGCGGTGTGGTCGAAATTTCATTGGGTTTGAGACCAGTGACCGGTGGGAGCTTATCGGATCACTGTTGAAAGCTATCACACGGGAGGGGGCGGCTGGTGACTGGGGGGGGGGGGGGGAAGCCGAGCGACGCTGTGTGTGCTGACTGGTTGAAGAAATGAAGATAGGCCGAAGTAGTGCGGCGACACGACGGGCGATTAGGTTAGGTCTCAAAGAGCCCACCTTCGAAGGCGCGCACTGAGCTAGCTATCTTGTGCTGAGTATCAGCCTTTCTGGCCACTGGATGTTTGAGTCAATCGACTTATCGATGTCAGTGCACTGAAAACTTTTTTACCATTTCCTGGGGGGTAAACCCGCCATAGCATGGTAGCTTGACACACAGACGTTTTTTACCACCTTCCAGATGGTAAATTTTACTCTTTCATGGAGAGTTAACTCGTCAAGGAGGGGTAACGTGACACCCAGACGTTTTTTACCATCTTCTGTATGGTAAACTCTTTTGATTTACTCTCGTCTAGAGGGTAACATTTTCGGAAGTTACGCTCTGTGGAAGGGTATCTCTTTAACGTGACCCTCCTCTAAAGAGTAGCATGCCATCTACTCTGTGATTTACCCTCTTACAGAGAGTATACCCTTCTGGCTTACCCTCAGTCAAATGGTAATGCTTACTCTTCCCCAAAGAGTTTACCCTCCAGAGGATGGTAGCTTGACACACAGACGTTTTTTACCACCTTCCAGATGGTAAATTTTACTCTCTCATGGAGAGTAAACTCGTCAGGGAGGGGTAACGTGACACACAGACGTTTTTTTACCATCTTCTGTATGGTAAACTCTTTTGATTTACTCTCGTCTAGAAGGTAACATTTTCGAAGTTACACGCTGTGGAAGGGTAACTCTTTAACGTGACCCTCCTCTAAAGAGTAGCATGCCATCTACTCTGTGCTTTACCCTCTTACATAGAGTATATCCTTCTGGCTTACCCTTAGTCACATGGTAATGTTTACTCTTTCCTTTAGTGTAAATCCCCCATAGGATGGTAACGGACCCACAGACGCTTTCTTCAGGAGTTCATCAACTAAAAACATGATTCAAGAGCAACAATATATTTGGCATGCCGTACAAACAATACGGGGGGTTCACCAGCCATGAACATTGTGAGAGTGTGAGACTCTCCACTTAATCATACGGAGTTATAACTCCGTATGAATAAGTGGAGAGTCTCATTCGATGGGCATACGGAGTTATAACTCCGTATGAATAAGTGGAGAGTCTCACAATGTTCATGGCTGGTGAACCCCTCGTATTGTCTGTACGGAATGCCAAATATATAGTGTTGCTCTTGAAGCATGTTGTTGATTAACTCCGGTTATCAGAAGCTTCGCGAAGCTTCTGAAGAAAGCGTCTGTGGGCCCGTTACCATCCTCTGGGGGGTTTACACTAAAGGAAAGAGTAAAATCACCATGTGACTAAGGGTAAGCCAGAAGGATATACTCTATGTAAAAGGGTAAATCACAGAGTAGATGGCATGCTACTCTTTAGAGGAGGGTCACGTTAAAGAGTTACCCTTCCACAGCATGTTACTTCGAAAATGTTACCTTCTAGACGAGAGTAAATCAAAAGAGTTTACCATACAGAAGATGGTAAAAAAACGTCTGTGTGTCACGTTACCCCTCCCTGACGAGCTAACTCTCCATGAGAGAGTAAAATTTACCATCTGGAAGGTGCTAAAAAACGTCTGTGTGTCAAGCTACCATCCTCTGGGGGGTAAATTCTTTGGGGAAGAGTAAGCATTACCATTTGACTGAGGGTAAGCCAAAAGGGTATACTCTCTGCAAGAGGGTAAATCACAGAGTAGATGGCATGCTGCTCTTTAGAGGAGGGTCAGTTAAAGAGTTACCCTTCCACGGCGTGTAACTTCGAAAATGTTACCCTCTAGACGAAAGTAAATCAAAAGAGTTTACCATACAGAAGATGGTAAAAAACGTCTGTGTGTCACGTTACCCCTCACTGACGAGTTTACTCTTCATGAAAGAGTAAGATTAACCATCTGGAGGGTGGTAAAAAACGTCTGTGTGTCAAGCATACCATGCTATGGCGGGTTTACCCTTCAGGAAATGGAAAAAAGTTTTCAGTGTGGCTCGTGCGCCATGTGGGTTTTGGATTAATTTGTATCTTGTAAACTTTAATCTGCGTTGAGAGGAGAATATGTACTTTGATAAGTGGTCACTACATATTTGAACACATGATTAAAGAGCTTTTCTTTGAAGATTCTGCCCTTTTTACTGCTCTGCATAGGTATATAATCGGCATTTCTCGATATCTTATTGTGCTGGGGCCTGGGTGCCTGGTAGCTTTTAAAGTGACTTTTGTTTTTTGTATGACACGCCACAGATGATGCGGTCTGCTTCTGCGGATGATAAATGTTGAAATGATTAGTTGCATAAGCGCAAAACATTGCAACTGTCATTATGATAGCCAGATTTCTGGTCAATAAAGGGAGAACTATGCGCGTTGAAAATTTACATACCTTGTGGAATTCATATTTTATTGTTCGTGGATATCCGGGATATCAGATATTCATGCAAGTGTATTCTATATCTACACACTTTGTGCCAATAAGGGAAACTATGTAAGGTATTGCAATACGAAAGTGTACCAGAATTTATTTGCATGCGCTGTTTTATTGCATGATTGTTGTCGGGCTCATACATGGGCACATACTTTGAATATTTACAATCATTGGAGTCATTTTCAATCCTTTATCTCCACACTGTTACCATGCGTTTGCGAAACTCGTAAAATGAGCACAACTTTATGTGCGAGTCAAATACCATCGATTGCATTTGACAGACGGGCCGCGACATTCTTTATATTTTAAAATGTTGCTCTGCATATCCCGTCCGCCTTCCGATAACGGCAGCACACCTTAGTGGTTGCTAGGCATGCTCATGCTTTTTATTTTTCAGTGCATCAGTTCGGTGTAGTGAGAGGATCTGAGAATCTGAAGTGTGCCATGTCAATGCTGGACAGTCAGCCTATCTTCTCTCTCTCTCTCTCTCTCTCTCTCTCTCTCTCTCTCTCTCTCTCTCTCTCTCTCTCTCTCTCTCTCTCTCTCTCTCTCTCTCTCTCTCTCTCTCTCCTCTCTCTCTCTCTCTCTCTCTCTGTCTTTCTCTCTCTCTCTCTATTTCTCTCTCTCTCTCCCTCTCTCTCTCTCTCCCTCTCCCTCTCCCTCTCCCTCTCCCTCTCCCTCTCCCTCTCCCTCTCCTTCCCTCCGTACAACCGACCGCCCATGGGTACAGACAGGATCTCACGGGTCAGTGTGGCCCTGACCCGCCTTCCGCAGCTACTGCCGCTGCCGCTGCCGCTGTCCACTCACACCTCCGTCACGGCATTCTGAGTCACTGGGCTAAGGCCGAGCGGCGCTAACTGGTTACCGAGGTCGCCGGTCGCCGCGCCGGTCGCCGCGCCGGTCGGAGTCAGAGGCCCAGGCTAGTCATGGAAGGAGAGGGGGCCACCAGTTGGCGACGAGTTGGGAGCGCAGGACAGGATGGCGGGCAAGATAACTTGGGAAGACAGTCACCCCATGCTAGACAGTGGAGAGTTTCTGGGGTAAATTGTCTCCGTAGTCCGTTTTGAAAAGAACTATCTCAGTATAGACGCCTCACTGTTTTCCAGTTGAAAAAAAAAAAACATAGAGATCAGCATTTTCTCTGCTAGTTTGTGTCGCTGAAAACCATACGTCCAGTGGTGGTCACTGCTCCTGCTTTTTCACGTCGGTTGTGTCACTGCCGTTCGGCGATAGCTCCCGTTTATTGGTCGAGATGACTGCGAATGAAGGACATTTTATTGCGACAAAAACACCGCCAGCCAAGGTCAAGAACGCGGCGTGTATATTTTTATGCCGTGTTTTTATTGAATCCCAACCGTTCGGTTATATTGTTTTTGTATCAATGCTGTCACTGATGTCTGTCTGCCGTCGGGATATAGGTGATTGATATCGCGGGACATTCCGTTTTTCTTTCTATCTCCTGATGCCGTCCATCCCGAATCGGACAGGTGTCAATGTTCTAAACATTAGACGTCGTGTCTCGCCGCCGCTGCGCCACAATGCGAACTGCGCCACCATTGTCACGCTGCGTGATGTCGATGATCAATCAGCTGTCGCGCCGAGCCGTCCGCCGCCGTCTTGGCCGGTCGGTTTTACAGCAGACTGAAGTGGAATGAAGACCGATTCGGGCCGAGATGGGACGACGCCCACCTCCGGCTACCTCGAGTTACCCTCGAGATCACGGGACCTCGCGGTGGTGTCGGAGCACGTGGCACTCCACCCTCCGTCCGGCGCGGCGGACCGGTACGGCGGCGCCGCGGCGCCATCAGGAATTCAAATGCAGTCGGCGGTGTCTTTGACAGCGAGAGGACTCCGTGCGAGCAGAGGAGCGTCCGACCCGCCGCCGCCGGTCAAGGTGCCCTGTCGGGGCGTGACGGTGTCGTCTTCAGGCACCGTCACTGCCGAGACGAGACGCTGTCACGGGCCATCACGAGATGCCGCCGCCAGAGACAATGGAGGTGTTGGGTGTGGCTGAAACTCTGGGTATCAACGGATCACTTCGATGGAATTTAGGGGAAATTTAGAATCAGTTTGACGGCGACACGGAAATGATCACCCGAGAACCGAGTTCAACGGTTGATGGTATGGACGCCAGGCGACGTTTCTCATGTGAAGTGCAAGGTTCATACCGGTGGCGCGGCTCGACCCGCAGTTTGGGGAGAAAAGGTCAATTGTTTCGTTACTGCGAGCATAACTGCGAGTGCGTGGGTGGTCGCCGGTCAGCCTAGAGGTCACTTCATTACTCTCCCTATTTTGCGTAACTGTGGGAAGTTGGGCTGATTTTTAAATCAATCTATTATTATCGTTAGAAAGAAAAGACGGAGGTTGATTGAGGTCAGTAAGGTCACATCGAAGTTTGACAGAAGATGTTGGGTGAAAGGGAGAACGTAGTCCTTGAAACAAGGTCTATCTCAATTTGACGCATTACCAGCAGATATTTTCGGTAAAAAGTATGATTGAAATCTGTCTTCTTTACACGTTTAACAACCAACAGGCTCTTAGGGATTAGAAAAGGATTAACGCGTTATTATGGCCATGCGTTTAAGGCAAACAACTTTACCCTGGTCTTTACTTTCACCATGTCGTGTTTTCGCGATCCTGCACGATAAAGCCAGTCGCTGCGTCACCCCTTTCACGGCCTAACCCCTCCGCGGCTCCCCTGCTGACCTTTCTTCGCTCCGGTCCCTCCCGTGCACTCTGTGCCCGGAGTGAGCACGTGCCGGCGCTGACCGTGGGGCTGCCGGAGGCCGTGGGTGGCCGGACGTGCAGCTATGCCCGCCCTGCCCTGCTGAGGACGTCAGAGGCTGTCAGTACTCGCCCCTGGCCGCCCGGAGCGCCGCTGGCTGCTATGTGGGCCGATGCGCCCCGGGGAGGCGGACTGGTGGACGGCCGGGTCACTGGAACATGTGAACAAGGGTGGGCCACAGGGAGGCGAATAGTAGACCGACGGGTCACTGGGAGGCTGGCTGGTTGACTGGCAAGGCCACTCGAACGGGGCTGAGCGACCAGCAGGTCACTGCACCCGCTGCTGGGACCTGGCTGAGACGTCGGCTTGTCGAGTGCCGTGCGGAGCTGACTGGCGGCCCGTCCACCTGCCAACTACGTCCCACAGAGTGCACCTGCCGCCCGCGCCGAGCACTGCGTGAACAAGTGGTCAGCCTGACTGACCCACAATGAACGGGCCTGGTATGCTACTCAAGGCAGCTGCTGTATGTACCTTGTCTAATCGTGGGCACTGGGCAGGATGGGTGGGCCGCAAACCTGTCAGCCTGATCTGAGATCTCACTCTGGCCGAGCTGCTGTTCTGTCTCTTCCCACACAATGCTGCCGGTCCGGTCAGCGTCCTGCCCGCCGCCCCGCATCTTCCTACCCATCTCAGTCGAGTTGCACGGCCGCTGTATGAATCGGCTCCGCACGCCCATCGTCTCGTCTGACGGCTCCGACCCGCTCCGGCTCCTCGAGCCGCCGAGCTCCGCCGACCCTATGACTGGTGATGGGCCGCTATAGCCCGCCACTGCCGCGGGGCCCGGCCATCAAACGTCGATAGTGGCACTGAGATGAAACATTTCAGCGGCGCTCAGAGCGCTGATCGTCCCCCGGCGAGGGATGAAAGGATGACGCGGATGGCAGAGCCTTCATGAACAGAGATTCATCGGCAGCGTCAATGAGCGCTTCGCTCTCTGATGGCACGTCGTCATTCATTAAATGTTACTCAGCGTTTTATACGGTCATGCATCATCCTCCGTAATGCCCGGGTTGACAAATCTGACGACTCCAAGTGAAAGCGCGAAATGGATTTTGCTCAGCTATACGTCTTGGAAAATGCTTGAACTCTGCCATCTCGCCTTGCGACATTTTCTGGTCATCCATCTCTCGGCGAAGTGCACCTTAAATAGCGCCGGGTGCTGTAATGGTGGCGCATTGATGGAGCCGCTTGTCCGTCATGCTCCCCGCATTGCGCCCGCCTGATGCACACCGCCGCTGTGACGGATCGGGAAACGCTACTCGGACCGCTCCCCTCGCCTGTCGCTCCCCTTCCGCGGCAGGAAGGGGCTGACACGGCAAGCGCCGGTCACTGACCCTGGCCCGTGGCCGGAACCGGGCCCCCTCGGGCCCCTCTCGGCACCCCTCGGGCACCCATTGGATCCCGGCGCCGGGGGAGGCCGGAAGAGGTACAGAGGACACGGGAAGGACGCCGGACAGGGGCGGGAGAAGGGTATCGGATCGGATGTAAGCATACAACGACGAAGGATGGGGCAGCCGAGCTCCGTCCGTCGGGGGGCTGAGGAGCTACTGATGGCCATATTTCACGGAACACTACGCAATACTGGGAAATGGAAACTAAATGGAAACTAGTCGACGGAAGTTTGCGATGTACGACAGTGGTAGTCATCGGGAGCTTTTGACGTGTCCGTAGATGCGTGAGTATAACTCCATGGTATAACTTTGCGGACCTGTCAGGAGTGGGTCGTTGACCAGGTCATAACTTCTCTGGCTGGTCGACCGCTATATGCGTACGTGTCAGACGGGACCGTTGCCCCGGAATCCATATCGGCCCGCACTCTCTGCTGTCCGGAGAATTCCTCAGCCTCTCAGCTCTCCGTGTCTGGTGGTGTTTCTTCTCATCGGGAAGAGCGGCCGCTGTGCGCTCCAGCGCCGACCCGACTATCGCCACCAAATCTGGCTGTCGGGAAGAGGCTTAGGACAGCTCGGCTCGCCAGATTAATGGGCCTCCGTCCCGGGAAGTTAATGAACCCGAGGCATTTTTCCAGTCAGCAGTTGCCTCGGTCAAAACACACTCCGATCGGCCGGGCGGAATGCATTCAGAAAGGGCTGGAGACTTGGAGAGTCAATCGCGGCTCGTCCTCGGTTGGGTGGTTCGTTTCGTTTCCTGTCTGCTGCGAGCGAGCCCCGGCCGCAGTCGAGGCGGGTCCGGCCGGCTATCTTGATTCGACATCGTGAAATACGGCCGACAGGTCAGCATTCGGCAGCCGGCGGCCGGCTGGTAGCCGCACAGTGGACGGCGCACGGCAGACGGTGGACGACGCCCCGTCACTGTCACCCAGCGTCGGCCCTGCTGAGCGCCGGATCGCAAAACAACTGTGTTAGGGAAATGGAAATAGTGCAGCGCGATATCAGGACAGGACAGGAACATTGTAAGAACAGGAAACAGTTAGTGGTTTGGATACGAATCATCCCGACTTTTAAAGCATTTTCTAGTCGGGTTTTATTCTGGGTCGAACATTTCGACACCACCACAGACTGCAGTCAGTCGTCTGACGCTCTCTAAATTACCTCCGATTTTCTGCGCACCTGCGTGTCAACCTGTCGGTCTGTCGACGTCAGTCCATTCGGCTGATGACCGCGCAGCTGAGCGGCCGCAGCTGGGCCCAGTTAACTGGCCATCTACCCCGTGAGGCAACCGCAGAGCGCACGCGTCTCTGAGCGAGCGGACGCCGCCTGACTGAGTTATCTGCCGATGGAGACGGGTGTAGGGAGAGCGGGCGGACGGCGGGGATGGCTCGGTGGCTCCCTCAGCACGTGCCACTGCGGGGACGGTTTGCGAATCAGCAGTCACCGCGGACCGAGCCGGCCGGATTGTCCGCGCTCAGTCGAGTGTGTGCGTGCGGTGGGCCGTCGGCCACTGACGACTGCTCAATAGCGGCGGCGGCAGCGGGTGGCCGACGGCGCCGCCGGGCTAACTACGGCCGGGGGCGCCGGACGCGCTGACCGCACGCGCTGCAGATGGGAGGACGGCGGCTGACGGAGGCACGCAGCGGCCTGGTCGTCCATCAGCACCGCTAACTGACCGGCGACAGCGGTAAACGTCGGCGACCCGCCGCGGCGCGGAAGGGGAGCTGCCGCCGCCGCCGCCGCCGCCGCCGGGCTGGGCTGCCTTTGTTGTGTGACGCTGCGTGCGCCTGGCGTCTGTGTGCGCGCGGCTAGGGCTTCTTTGTGTGGTCCAACCAGCGGCGCTGTCGACCGCCGCGGGGAGGCTGCCGACTCAATTCACACGGCTTCCGACGGAGCGTTGTGGGGCAGTTACGGCTGGCGGTCGTTTGTTCCACTCAGCAGTCGCCGGTGTGCATGGTAAATTGTGATATTAGCCGGCCCCGGACGCTAGGGGGGAGGGGAGGTATGATTCAGGCGTCCAGACTAGCTAGCCTTGGTTCGTGGTTTGCATGTTTATGGCCGGTTTCTCGCGCCGTCATGTCCATTCGTCCAGCCCATTCACTCTCGCTCGGCGATTTTCCGCCCTTTCCTTTCGGCTTTGTTCGCTTTTGTTCGGCTTCTATTTTAGTTCCACGTGCCGATCATGGTCCACTCTTTTCGGCTCTGGTTTTAATCTTCTCCCGCCCCGAAGCATTATGTCTGTAGTTTGTCTCCCGTCTCCGTCCCCCCCCCCCCCCGTTCAGTGCCGTTTTCACCCCATCTCAGTCTCAGTATCCGTCTCCCTTATGTTAGTCTCCGTCCCGTCACGTCACCATATCGCCTCCGTCCCGTCCCCGTTCCTTCTCTGTTCCTTCTCCGTCTCCGTCTCCATCCCCGTCTCCGTCTCCCGTCTAGTCGCCCTCGTCTCTCTCCCGTCTCCGTCTCCGTCTCCATCGGACCTCCCACCCGGACGTCTCTGACGGATCACCGGTAAACATTTGCGACGCCGCCGGCACCGAGTGCCGTTTCGGGCCGGTCGCCGTGATGAGGTCAGCCGTCCTGCCCCGCCCGCTCGCTCCGGGCGGACCGGCGGACCGGCGCCCTCCTGTGGCGGACCGCTACCGATCCGGACTGGATCGTGACCCGGTCCCGGACTGGTATCCTGACCCGGATCCGGATCTGTCGGCTACCTGCGGCGGGGCATCGATCCTGCTCCGGGCCGGGTCGGGCGGCCTGGGAACGATGGCAGGAATGAGATGAAGATGTTAGGATTGTCTCTGTTCTCGATGATGGTCAGCTGGGATTCTCTCCGGAATTCGAGACGGGATTGTCTCTGGGAAGGCTGGTTCCCATCTGTATCTTTGATCTGTGTTACCTGGAGTCCACATTCCGGCTCAGTTCGTTTGGAACGGTCTCCAGGTGCTTTGTTTATAAGGTGGTCCAATTTGGACCGGGTGTTATCAGCTCGCCCCTCCAGGATCGGCGCCGGTATCCGTGCACCGATTGGGTTCGGCGCGGCGGCTCCCCGAACCTGGCTGCTGCGTTACCTGAGGTGGCCGGTTTCGCTCGTCACGGCGGCCGTTCTCGTCCGTCGGCCGTCCGTGGGCCGTCGCTCGGCGGGCCCGCCGGTGTGTTTTGGTTTCGTCCGGACCGCTATCGAGGCCAGCGGCTCGGTGGGCGGTGTCCGCGCACGTCTGCGGCCGCACCGGGGCGCCGCCGCGCACACGTGCGCACACAAACACCGCTGGCGACCGCACACACCGCGCGCACACACACATACAGACAGGTATACAGACATGGACGGCCGACCGTCACCCGGCTGCCCGCCGCCGTGGCGTCTCCGGCCTGGCCGCCCGAGTTGACGCGTCCGCCCAGTCAGAGCTGCCAATTTCAGGAGCTTTAAACACAGAACGGACATGGAAATTGGCTATAAACCCGCGAAGACTCGGCACCAGGGTCGTCAACACTTGGTGTGAATGTCCTATTTGAGGCATGAAACTCGCATGATTCATATTCATGAGATTCGCGCGGACGGCGGTCCACATACAGCGGAGCTATTCCTCCAGCCCACTGAAATGCCTGTGGGTGGCAAGCTCCCACACTTCGCGGCCCTAAAACCGCCGTCTAAACCAAACATTGCGCCTCAGTCGCGCCGTGGCCTGGCAGAAACTGTGCCTCGTTCCGACAGCTTGCGATGCCTTCGTGATTCGCTGCCGCGCTAAGTGCGTGTCCAGGCTCGGCGCCAAGTGAGTCGCCAAACGGCCGCGCTCAATTGTCGGGTCGCTGGCAGCCGCGCGGGACGCGGCGGTCAGCCACGGAGGAACACTTGGCCGCGGGACGCGCGCGAACAGGTGTGTCTCGAGTACTCCGCTGTGTTGTGTAGCGGCGCTGTTGGTGTTTTGCCGTGGAAGCGGTCGACCGGGGAGGGGCTGATGACGTGGCATAGCTCGGCATGCCTGCACGTTAGCCCCTCCCTGTTATGCGGACGGTTACTTGAGCCCGCTCACGGCACAGGTGGTGGATTTACCTGTGGTATTACCGGTGTATTACCGGTATGGAATGGCGCCGGATGTGGGTATATTCGCGCTCACCGCGGCCGGAACGGGAGTAAATTATCGGGTGAATGTCTGAGGGTAGCACCGTCACTCAGCTCTTTGTGAGGAGGGTGCAGTTGAGGATGGAACGCAGCGGCAGCGGGGCGCCCTGTGTGGGCGAGACCCGCGAACTGTCTGCCTGGGGAGTGGTGGTCGAACCACGCACCTGCCGGCCGGTGTCTGGCGGTGCGATGTGTGTGGGCGGCGGCCGGGACCCGTGTCGGGTCTGTGTGGATTTCGACACGTTCCAACACCTCCTCCAGATGACGATAGAGGAGGTCTCGACCCAGCACAAGGTGCCTTTTCGCGGCGGCGGCGATTAAACGGAATTATCAGCGATAAGCCGCTATGGGCAATTTCACAAGGCATTGTTACGCCTGGCGACAGATGGGGTGGAAAGTGGCCGTCGGCGGCCAGTCTGTCTGCGTTTCGACACTGATTAGTACCGTCTAAAAGCCGTGAAGATGCCAGATAGGAGTTTGTGGCGCGAAGAAGTGTGTTGTGGTTTTTCACCGAAGGGGCGATTTCGGGAGGCCAGAGGGCGGCGACAGTGACTGGGTCAGACGCTGTGCTCTACTTATTTATTCTCTCGATTTTATCATGTCTGCTGTTGGTGGAACAGGTCACCGACTCTGTCCCCTGAGGGTGTGACAGCTCTCAGAAGCTGATAGGCGCCGCCTCGCACCTGGCTGCCTTTGCGGCCGCCCCATACGGTGCCGCGCCCCTGTTGAAACCGAGCGTCCCGCCCTGCCCGGTCGGCCCCGGGCGGTTGGCTCCACCCGACTCCATTCAAAAGGGCCTGCCGGAGACGGCTACAGGACGCCGGCGGACTCCGCCCTTCCGGCGGGCGACGTCCGCCGACCGCCGGCTACTGGTGACCCCTCGTGACCTCAGTAATATTACCGTGACCTCAGTAACGCCACTGCGACCCGGCGGTGGCCACCAACAGCAGATCTGCGGGCGCTCTGGAAACAGCAAGCTGTCCGCGGCAGGTACTTAGTGATCCACAGCTAGCTAGTTAAAGCAGTCAGTATACATCCACTCGTTCTACTTAGCTAGCTAGCCTTTCACCCGGCAGACCGCTGCCATCAAGACATTACCATACGGCCATACAGCGACTGGCCTGACGGGCCGTGGAACGAGCAACTTCTGCTCGGCGGCGGGCTGTGGGGAGGTCAGCCGGTCACCCTCTGCGCCGGATGTCACACCTGCTCCGCTGCCGACCGGCTGACCCCGCGGTCTACCCGGCCTGCATAACGCTGTGGACGGCCGGCCTGCACAGCGCTGTGGACGGCTGGATGACGGAGCGGTAGGTGCGGGCGGGTGCGAACGGAGGGCGGTGGAGCGGAGCGGCGACCTTGGAGGACCCGTCTGACCGCTGCTGACCAGCCGGCCAGCACGGCTCGCACCGTCAGCCCAGGGCGGTGGGTGCCGGGTGGCGGTACTCGCCAGTCGCCAGGAACAGCTAGCTGGGTCGTCCAGTGTCCACAGTGGACGGTGGACAGAATATGTTGGACAGTGGACTGTCGACGGTGGACGATGGACAACTGATCATGACCGTTAGGCAGCTGGTCTGTCGGCTGCAGACGGCTCAGGGCGTTGGCGCTGGTGTTGATGTCCTTATAGTGGTTTCGCTGCATGCTCTCCTGGTGACTGCTGGTGCCGACTTCGCAAATGTATTCGTGGCATAAGGGCTTGAACTCTGAACAAGCTTGGGAGCTTAGCCAGCTTAGCCTAACACATGGGATCTCGCGGTCCTGTTTCACAGTTATCTCTGTCGCACCCCTCCGCCATCGCGTCATGACTTCAGCTTTGTAACGTTTCTCGTCTCGCTTACTGTGCACTGCACATAACACGTCACAAGGACACTTATTCACGGTCACATAGGCTATCCCAGCTGGCACTCACTCACTCACTCACTCACTCACTCACTCACTCACTCACTCACTCACTCACTCACTCACTCACTCACTCACTCACTCACTCACTCACTCACTCACTCACTCACTCACTCACTCACTCACTCACTCACTCACTCATCACTCACTCACTCACTCACTCACTCACTCACTCACTCACTCACTCACTCACTCACTCAACTCACTCACTCACTCACTCACTCACTCACTCACTCACTCACTCACTCACTCACTCACTCACTCACTCACTCACTCACTCATCACTCACTCACTCACTCACTCACTCACTCACTCACTCACTCACTCACAGGCACTCACGCTTTCACTCGCCCGCTCACTCACTCACTCACTCACTCACTCACTCACTCACTCACTCACTCACTCACTCTGTCTCTGTCTCTGTCTCTGTCTCTGTCTCTGTCTCTGTCTCTGTCTCTGTCTCTGTCTCTCTCTCTCTCTCTCTCTCTCTCTCTCTCTCTCTCTCTCTCTCTCTCTCTCTCTCTCTCTCTCTCTCTCTCTCTCACTCTGCACCCCGTCCTCTTGCTCTCTCGGTGTCACCATGGAAACCGTCTGCCGCGGCCTCAGATCAAAGGCAGGGTGCATAATAAATCGGTGATTGGGATGTATTGCCGACTGTGCACTGCGGGGCCCGCCGATGAAAACGCCTGTCGCTGGGGACACTCAGTGGCATGCCCATGTTTTTGCGCTCCTGGTGGTTGTTTTGCAACTGGATATGGTGCGGAGCGGACGATTGTATCGAGTTTCCCGGCAGAGTGTGTGTGCATTGGTAACGGTGACCGGTGACGCCCATGCTCTGCAATTCCAAACCAGCCGCCGGTTTAATCAGCTACAATCGACAGTCCGGCCGATACCTATACCAGAATTCGTATTATGTAAAAACGGAATCTTTTTACCGTAACACCAATGGTTGGCAATCCTCAGATGCCATTGACGAAAGTCGCTATCTGCCCTCGGTCGTATGCGGTATGCATTCTGAAATTGGTGCTCGGACGTGGCTCCGCCATGAATGAACCAAAAGGCGGGCGGGTCCGGCATGGCGACTTAGGCAATGGCGCAAAGGGGCTGTGGTCGATGGCGACGGTGACTTGCTGATGTGATGATGCATTGAACGGTTTACGACCGCGTCCGTGGGGACTGAAGGCGGTCCGTCATAGCGCGATAGTTGCCGACGAGGAGCAGACCACTTCTACTGGTAATCCCCTGGGAGTTCGAGTCATATCGACACTATCGGAGGCGCACCCACAGTCCGGTGCCCGTCCCCCTTCATTGCTCTCTGGGACTGTTACCTGCAGCAGTGATGTACTGCAGTCACGCTTCAGAACCAGACGTCTCCACTGCCGCATCGGTGCCGAAACTGCCACTCGGGCGGCTGTATGTTACCATAGCCGGGACAGGCCGCGTGGCGCGTCGGTGCGCGCCGCCCAGCGTCGGTCGGTCGTCCCTCGCTCCCCTTTCCTGTCGTCTGTCCCCTCTCGGTCCACCCTCGCTCTCCTGCTCCCCATCCCCGCTCCGCGTCACACCGCGTCGAACGGCGAACAACAGACCCGACTCAACTCGTAAATTATCGACGTACAATTAGGCGTGTGGCGCCGCGCGGACCGACCCGTCGGCGTCGGTCCTCTGGGCCGACGCAGCAGCTCTCTGCCGCCGGGAAGGGTGCCGGCCGCCACGCACCGGCTCCCCTCCTTCCTGCCGAGTGGTTTGCCTGTGTCGGCTCTGCCGGCGCGTTTACTTCTCTTTCCAGAGCGGCTCCCCTGCTGAGTGGAGCTCGGACGGAGGTCCCTCAACCCCGCGCCCCGAGCCGCTCTCTGCCCCGCTCCCTGCGTCGTTCACTGCGTCGTTCGGTGCGTTATTCCGGCGATCCAGCGACCCAGACAGGGAGAAAGGAGGCGCCGAGCGGGCCTGTTAGCGCTGCTTTGTGCTGCGCCGACCGCGACGACAAGGCTCGGCGGTGGCGTCAAGTTAGTGGTCGTAAATCGACGACACGCCGCCGATACAGGGCTGGCGCGTGACCTCTGACCTCTGTGTGTGACCCCTGACCTGCGGCTCATGACCCGGCGGCAGAGGTGTCGCTCTCCAGTGGCGGTGGAGGTCCGCCCCGATCGTTCACCTGTGAGAGAGCGGGGAGGTGTGAGGGTTTTACCGGACTGGTTGATAGCAACAATCACGCGTCACAAGCTCAACGTGAACCGGTGGGGTGAGGCGCAGGGGTTCGATGCCACAAATTTCCTCTCCCATGGGCAGGAAGAGAGAGAGAGAGAGAGAGAGAGAGAGAGAGAGAGAGAGAGAGAGAGAGAGAGAGAGAGAGAGAGAGAGAGAGAGAGAGAGAGAGAGAGAGAGAGAGAGACCGAAGTCGAGTCGCCACTCGCCGTGTCACCATTGAGTGAGCTCGTGCACCTGCCCAGCTGGGTCGTGACCCCTCCACTGGCCATCATCCCCGTCCCCCGCACTGTGCCTTTGTGCAGACGCTCGGTCGATGCCGCTGGTGTGAGTGCGTGCCGACAGCGAAGGACGCGCCGTCGTCGTTTTTGTGCCCTGGCCGCGCCGCCGCGGGGTGGGCCGCCGGCCACGGGCGGGCAACTCGGGTGAGCTCGGGTGAGCAGGGGTGAGCGAGGGCGAGTGTGACGCTGTTTCCCCTCCGATAATTCCACCGCCGAAAGAATCGGCAGCAGGAAGGCGAGGCGCGTCTCGAGGGCAGCGGCGGTATAGCATCGGCCCCATCGTGCACCACGCGATCATCGCCAATGTCGGTTGCGGCGGGGTAAGACTGGCTGTCAGGGCCAGGCGCACGGGTCGGCGGTCGCCCGTAGATTGCTCACCGCCCCGCCGCCGCCTCGGCCGGCTGCCGACGCCGCGCCGGTCGGCCGTCACCGGCCGTGTTTGCTCGACCGCTGATATCCGGATTATTGATGACGTCAGTGGCACTCGGGGACGTGCGTGGCATGGCATGCGGTCTGTATGAGCTGTGTGCCATTGGCGCCGGCAGTATATGGTAGACTAGAGGAGTATAGGACTGCAGTGTGCTGTAATTCCAATGCATTCAGCCCCAGACCGGGATGTTGTTTGTAGTCCATCATAGCTACAAATCTGCTGACAGCTCGCCGATTGAAACCAGCGATCCGCTGACATGCGTGGTGTTTGATTATTACTCGACTGACGGCCGTTCGGTCACGGCTAATCCACAGGGCCAAGGGTTATTGATCGTTGGTGTTGCAAACCAATCGTTGGGTATTTAAACCGAGCGTTATTTGCAGTGCTGTCGTTGCAGACGGGTGACTAATTACTGCTGGCTACCCTTCCCCTGCTAATATGATTGGCTGGCGGCTGTTCGTTATCGGTATCACGCTGGTGCTCGGTGGCGGTGGGCTGCATGGCGCCGACTGGCGATCGTTAACTGACGGCCTTCGCTGGGTGCCTGCTGATTGTCGACTGTTGCAACGTCGGCCTACAAAGTGAGCAGGCAGGCATAGACACTGATGAGCTATCGTACATCGGGGCGGTGGTTACTGGAAAATGGGCAAGTTATGCTCCCTAGACTCACTTTCATATTTTCAACATGCTGCTGGAGATTTTCAACACGTTCCTCCCAGTTTATGCAGCCCCTGACAACACGAAGTTCGTCCATATCTTCCTTTACCTTACCTTTGGTGTAGCACAACCGTAAGTACAATTAGGCTGGGGGGATCCGTGCTATCGTAAGTTATATCGGACGTGGCTGCGAAACTTCTCTCGGTACGAAACTTCTCTTGATCGGAAGAAAATCGGAGGGATGAAAAAGAAAGAGCGGCAAATCGGAGCTACGTTGTACGTAAGTTGTTTCGCAGCGTTTAAATGCCAGTTTTACTACGATTTAAATGCCAAACAGATCAGCTGACCTCGTAGTACCATGTCGATAAGGTCGAATTCCCCATACGTCTATAGTGTAAAAGTGACACTTATTGCAAATAGGCTGTCAGGGACATCTCCTCCTCTGTAAATTTGGAGGGATCATGTGTCGGCATTCCCATGTTCGTTTCGGAGTCCATCTGTTCCATTTGGAGCCCGTCAGTTGGCGTCAAGAGTTGGCGCAGCGAGCGCCCCGAAGACTGCGTCTGCGCACGAGGCTTCGCGATGCAGGAGTATTTTGACGAAATCGCCCTCGCTGCAGAAGAAATAGAGGGACTTGTTGAGAAAGAGGAGGCCGCAGTGTGCCGACGACTTTAAACTGTACGCCAACGCCAAGACCAAGGCAATCAGGGGGCGCTCAGATGATCGGGAGGTTTCAATTGATCAGGGACCCACCAGGTGACCAGGGAACCCTCTGATAACCAGGGGTCCTTCCAGTAATCAGGGACTCCTTCAATAACCAGGGGCCCCTCAGTAAACGTGGGCCACTCAGGTTACTGCAAGAGACAGGAGTCCCTTATAACCAGGGACCGGCAAGGTCTCTCAGGTCCGTTTTTGACAAAGCTGTTATTGACGTCATATGCGAGCCCTTTGCCACCAGCAGAGGGCCCTTTCAAGCCTTTTTAGGGCCGTTTAACGTCTCTTGAGTTTCCTTTGAGGCTAAGGGCCTCTTCAGCAGCCGAGGGGTCTTTGAGGCCTTTTTGAGGGCCTCTTAACGTCAGCTGAGGACCGTTGGACGCCATCTGAGGACCGTTTGGTGCCTTCTGATGGCCAGTAGATGCCAACTGAGGGCTCTCTGACACCAGCTGAGGGCACGCTGACACCAACTGGGGGCCTCCTGGCACCAGCTAAGGGCGCTTTTATATTTGACACGAGCTCAGGGCCCTTTGACGCCCTTTGAGACCTTCTGAGGTCCGTTTGACGCCAGCAGAGGACCCTTTGGGGTCATATGAGGGCCCTTTGCTGCCTTCTAAGCGGCCTTTGAGGCTTTTTGAGGGCCGCTTGACGCCACCTGAGGACCGTTGCGGTTGGACTCCAGTTACGGACCGTTTGAGGCCTTCTGATGGCCATTTTGCGCCAACTGAGGGCCCTCTAACACTAGCTGGGAGCCCTCTGACACCAGATAAGGGCCCTTTAAGGCCTTCTGAAGTCCGGTTAACGCTAGCGGAGGGCCTTTTGAGGCCAAATGAGGGCCCTTTGAGACCTTATAAGGGCTCCTTGAGACTTTTGAGGGCCGTGACGGCATCTGAGGACCGTTGTACTCCAGCTGACGACCGTTTGAGGCCTTCAGATGGACTTTTGGCGCCAGCTGAGGAGGGCTCACTGACACCAGCTGGGGGCCCTCTGACACAAGCTAAGGACTCTTTAAGGCCTTCGGAGGGTCGTTTGACGCGAGCTCAGGGCCCTCTGACGCAGGTTTAGGGCCCTTTGACGCCCTTTAAGGTCTTCTGAGGTAGGTTTAACGTTGGCTGAGAGCCCTTTGAACCCATCTGAGGGCCCTTTGAGGCCATCTTGTGGCCCTTCATTTGGCCATCTGAGGGCCCTTTGACACCAGATGAGGGCCATTTGACGCTAACCGAGGGCCCTTCGAGACCATCTGAGGACCCGGTGACCCCATCTGTGGGCCCTTTGAGGTCTTTTGAGGGCCATTACAATTTCACCACAATACCCCTGGCTGCGCTACTGGGCATTTATGGACTCGTATGGGCCTGCTGGGGAACGAGATGGGCCCTCCCGGTCTTTTCAATCATTATTTCAGTTCATTTTACATGGTCTTCGGCGGTCTAAAGATTAGGGGCCCCAACTCGAATGGGGGGAGGCCCGTGTGCCCTCTCCTGTGTGCGGCCTTGCCGACACTACACCGCTTCCCCTCCCTCCGCCATAAACGCACCGCTGCACTGCTAGGCGCCGACAAATACGGACCGGCGCCGCAACCGGCTCCCCCGCGGCCTGCCTCGCGTTGACATAGCCCTTCCCGAACACCAGTGTAACCCCCACGCGGCCTAGGTATCGCCGCGCCCACCTGTCCGCGGCGCGGCCTCTGATGGCGTATCGGATCATTGATGGTGCGATACATGTTTTGGTCAGATTTTCGCAATTAACGCGAAAAATTGCCCAAAACACTTTTTAAATTTCAAAATTGAAAAAAGTGATAACAAAAATGGCGTGAAAGTGACCGTTTTCAACGTGTAAATTTAAAACGCTCTAGCGCAGCCATTTTTGAAGAAATCGACTTCAAATTTTGCACACGTGTTCATCAACCATATTTGTTTAACATATATTTCGGTTTTGTGAAAATTTTGAAAATTTCTTATATTTTTCTCTTGAGAAAGAGGTAAAGCTTCGCTACGATCGGCCTTCCGATCGACCGAGAAGATTCGTAAAGTTAGTTCGTATCTTCACCATTTGCGATACAACTTGCGTATCTACTTAGCCTACGATGTGATGGATCCCTCCAATATCTGTTCCGATTCAACTTACGTTTGATCGCAACTGCGAGGTGCCTTGCGATCACATGGATCCCCCCAGCCTTAGACACTATGTAGGAGTTACGACTCTGGTTCAAATAAGTCAAATCTGACTCCGACGCCGTCCATCACATTTGACTCGAACGGGTTATCCCATCTGACTCCTTTCTGACGCAATTACGAGCCTTATGATTCTGCCGACTCGGTCCCCGCCTATCTGACTCTGACTCATACCCGTTTAGCCCCATGACGTATGTGTATGTCCGCTGATGTCAGTGTCTCTGACCCTGGTTTGTCGCCTCAGACGGTCGCCGTGCCGACCAACACCGTCTGTTTACAGCACGTCCAGTTGCTGATTGAGTCGCTGGACGGCCTGCCGGCCGTAAGATAAATGGTACAGGTCAGCCGGCCCTGGCTATTGACGGCATACGGATCTGGCGGCGCCCGCATGGCTTCGGCTTGTCGTTGATGTCGAAGCTGTGTCGGTAACGACGAGGGTGCAGACGGTAACGGGTGGGCTGGGGATAGGTTGGGGCTTTGCGGGAAGGGATGTGCTTGCTAAGCCGTTTTGACTGCGGCTTTACGTATCCGGATGTTTTAGCAGTAGCTGTATCTTGAGTTATATATCTACCTATAGCTGACTCTCTACTAGTAAATCAGCGATTGGTTTGGATTGCGGTCAATTAATGAAATTACCGTCTATCAGAGCTATAAAACGTTCAGTACTTCCGTCTATTTTTGGTCATTCATCGGTCATTCCACCCGGCCTGTCCACAGTCACCTGGTCGAACTATACTCCAATGAACCCTGTCTGATAGCCTATAATCACTCTCTTATAACCAGTCCAGAGCCGCTGCTCGCTCCTTTGTAACACACCACCACCGGCGCCAAATGCCGCACCGCCCGCCGGCCGTCCGGTGCCGATTACGGCGCAGTTAGTGCGTCGTGACTGCCGACTGTCATCAGTGACCGCCGCCGTCTCAGGTGGTTCCCCCGGGAGCCGCGGGGAACTGTACGGACAGGATCCTGCTCAATCGACCAACGGTTCTGTGTCGTGAGCCGGAACTCAGCGCGGATCCGCAGTAATGACTCCGACTCGAGTCTCCGATAGTATTACGGAGTCCCTCGGGAGTCTCAGACGGTCTTACATTTGAAAACGGACACCTTCTCTGCAGGCTGAGTCCGTGGTGAAATAGACTTCCGTGACCGAAGTGGACTGTTTCAAGTCTGTGGGAGATGGGCCACGTCTCCTGCTGGTGTGAGACGTGATTGTGAGGTGTCTGATGCTCGGACAAGTGTGGCATATTAGTTCGTTCTCCACGCAGTATACTACATTCGTCGAAGGCTGTGCCAATAATTGCCAGCTGTGTCGATGAGTTTCAATTGCAGTTGGGTCAAAGATCTACGAGCGCAAGTCATATGCACCAGCTGTTTCTCTCAACTCGCTGCTCGTCCTGGACATACTGTAGTTCCTTGCATTTTATTGTATGCTGCACCAGCTGCAGTAGCCGTTACCCCTACCCCCTCCCCCTGATCACCTGATCATGCTTCCTGGCGCCGGAGTCTGGCACCGCCTCCCCCTCCCCTCCCCTCCCCGCAGGTAGCCACCGGCCGGCCCTGCACGTCTCACGAATACAAATTCACTTCCTCGCGCCTAGGCAGGCGGTCGGGCGGGCATTGGGCAGAGCCGGACCAACGCACCGGGCGGGGGCGGAGGCGGCGGGCGGACTGCGGGGGCGAAGTGTCCCGCGCAGAAGGGTGGAGGAGTTGAGAGGCTCATCACGAGGCCGTGCAGCCGGCTGGAGGCGGGGGCGGGCGGCTGCAGCCCCGGTCACGTCCCAGTCATCAGGCGGGCGGACGGAGGCGGCCGGCAGCTCGCGGAAGGACACTGGACACTGGACGACCTCACAGCGGTGGGGGATGTGAGGGGGTTATCATGACAAAGGGCAGGGGTGACGGCAGGCTGGTGGGTGGCTCCGGTCGCACTCCTCAGCTCACGGTGAGTTACAGGTCGTGCGCGACTTTGGAAAGGCAAATGAGCCTAAAACATACGGCCCGTGTGCTTTGTTTTATGAGTTTGACAGGCTGTGGTTCTTTGTGACGGCAAATAACAGCCTAGAAAGCCTGCCCGGGCGGGTGTGCTCTCCCCAACAAGCCGGGTCAGCCGAGGTCAGTCCCAGGTCGTGACCCTGGTTCACCAGCGAACACCGTGCGCGGCACCCATCAGCGGCCGCCTGGGAAAAACGGTCACGCGTGACCGGTCTGCGCGGCGGCTCCGACTGCGTGTCGACCCCGTCTGCTCGGCTGGTGGAGAGTTGGGGCGGAGTGCACACCGACCCGGCCCTCTGGTCTCGGTCTCTGTCTGGTCTCAGCCACATGCAGTCTCTGGTCTCGGTCTGGTCGTCGCCACGGTTCTTTGGTCTGAGTCGGTCCCCGGCTCCGGCCCTCTGGTCTCGGTCTCGTCGGCCATGATTGCTTGTCTCCTCTTCGCCATGCAGTCTTGGTCTCGGTCTCGGTCCACCAGTCAGCGTATATGTAGAACCCCGGCACGTCCTCGTGAGACCATAGTCACGCCCCGTCGTTGGTGCCAGGATCAACTCGGAAGGTCATGCGCTCCATTTGACACGGAGACTGTACGAAATGGATGTATTTTTAGACCGGAGGCAGTCTGCCGGAATATTACATGAAACCTTTTCCGAGCTGGTGTAAAGGATGGCTTTTGGTGTGGGCTGAGATTGGCGCCCTGACGGCATCCTGTCGTCTTTGTGCCCTGTGCACGGCGCTGGCTCACTGAAGCACCTGGGTCTGTTATTGCTGCAGAGTTGGCCTCGAGACCCGTCGTCGGCCATCGAGGGGGGGGGAGGGGGGGACGGCAGGTGAATGAATGACTGGCGCCTCACGCGGCCCGTGCAGCGCGACAAAAAGTGCCGGCAATCGCGCCTCCCGCCGCTGCAGCGAGCATTCCTGTGGCTTCTCGGCCGTCATCAATCGACTCTGCAATGAATGGCCGGCCCCATCAATGAATGGCGCACAATGAGTGATCAGTTCGCGGGCAGTGCGCGCACGAGTCTGCCGATGGGTGCTCGGATGGTTTTTGCGGACCCCGTTTTCCGGGTTGAGCTCCAGCTGTGCAAAAATCTGGCAAAATATCTCCGTGTTGCCACTTCTGGGGACCGCACATGTGAGCTGGCGCTGCGCCAGTGCTGCTTAACCGGCCGCTGGCTCGCAGCTCTTCAGTTCCTCAGTGGTGACCTTGTCCATGATAATGTGATTAGGTGGCGGAGGTGGATTACCTTGCCTAAACAACTATGACCGGTGTAGTGGGCTGATTATAAACACAGAACCATGAATAAATCAGCACCGTTGGGGCCGGCGGGCGTCATGATCCCGACTCCTGAGCCCCGGGCCGGCCCGACCCGCCAGTGAAACCTGCCTGCCCACTGCTCAGAGCCGGTGCCAAACTCGCGAGTAAACTTTGGAACTATATTATTCATGATCGGATAGATTGCCTACAGCTGGGACTATCCTTGTCCCCAGTTTGTGAAGTTCTGAACATCCTGAGACGGACTCCATTCGATATTCGTGGAGCGGAAATGTCTCATTGCAGATATTGCATTAGAGGAATGTAAACGATGTAAAAGTTCTCGGCACAGGTCTGCTGTGCACCCTTTACGACCCCGAGTCCGTGCCGTTCCTGGAGGGCCGCCCCCG
Source organism: Amphibalanus amphitrite (assembly GCF_019059575.1). Lineage (NCBI taxonomy): Eukaryota > Metazoa > Arthropoda > Thecostraca > Balanomorpha > Balanidae > Amphibalanus > Amphibalanus amphitrite. The sequence goes on from NW_024882094.1 coordinate 262,492, forward strand.
CTGCAGCCGCAGCGGACACTAACCAGTGTCCATGGCCGGCTCGGGCAGCCGCCGTTATTTTTACGCAACGGGATGCTCGGCCGACGCGATGGAAGGGTCGACCATTTTCCCGGGGTCTGCCATAAAGCCGTGGCTGCTTCCCGGTCTGCGCTGTAGCATTACTGGCGACTGCCGCAGTATCGCCACACTTTCTCCCGCTATTGACGAAAATTGCGCCCTCTTAAACGTTCAAAAGGCCATTCGGGCTCGAACGAGCATCCAGTTAAAAGTGGTCGTTGGCCGCCGCCGGGCTGATGACGCCCGGAAGCCACTGTGCTCGCCGAGCCGCCGAGCCGCCTTCGCCGCGCCGGCAGCGCTGCAACACGTCCGCGCTAATTAACTAATTGTAATAACGGGGCGTCCGGTGTGTGGTATGGTGGGTGTCTGTTTTAGCCATGGTTCTGGTGGGCGTGATGGGAAAACTAGCCTGCTAGAAGCCGTGAAGCCATGTGGCTATAAGCTATAAGCCATGTGGCTATAAGCCATGTGGTTATAGTTGACTGATTGGAGCTTCTCAGCCGATCGCCTCGATTAGTCGATCAAGCCATTTTCATCCACGGGCAATTTAGTTCATTTGCTCCAACCCTAACCACTATCCAGCTGGCGCTCTGTCAGCTGTGCTCCCTTTGTCGCCCGTCCTCCCTGTCCGCTGACGCTCTGCAGTGTCTACTGTCTACCCTGCTCTGTGGTTCCGCCGTCTGCACTGCGGTCACGGTTGGTTTTCAGTCTGCGGTCGGCTCAGCCTCGCGGCAGCGTCCCGCGCAGTCTGACCTACGACCGGTGCCCGTCACCTGCGAACTCCTGCCGCCGACAGCTGCGAGCACTCCTGTCGTGCCGGCCAGCCGCCAGTGTCACGCTCTGCCGCCGGCGGACTACGTGCCTCGCCGCCGGTGACCTGTCTGACCTTTGGTGACCTCTGCTCTCTGTGTGATCCTTCCGTGCGCCCCGGGCGGTGTCTGTGACCGGGCGGCTGTGTTATCTGCACCTGAGACCCACCTGTGGTCTCCGCTCGGTCCGTGGCGAGCCGGCCTGATATGAAGACTCGGATTGGGAAAGAATACCCGGCACTGGGCGTGGGAATGTGCACGGGGCGCGGACTGCACGCCGGCTGCACACAGAGCCGCTGCCGGCGGCGGTTTGGAACGGTGAGTAAGCAGGAGGGGAGCCGCTGACGGACTCAGACCGGTCTCTGGCGAGATTGGTGTCATGTTTCAGTGATGGAAGAGCAGAGGTAGTGGCCAAAGTTGGTGGCCTGGAGATGGATGGCGCCGACTTGGAGATGAGTTGGCCCAGATGGAATTGAAGATGCACTCACCACTTGTTGCGGTTCCTGTGAACTGTTGAGTGGTTAGAGGAGAAAGACAGTCAGGAACAGGGCGAGCTATTGATTTCAAGTTTGGCTCGCTGTGCATTGAGCCGCATCCTCCCTGGAATCGAGCTCCGACCGACTCTGGCCTGCCGTAACCACATCGGCGCCGTCTGACAGCCGACCCCGGGCTGGTTTCACGGTACCTGCTCACACCGCTCGGACTGCCTACCGTTCGACAGACGGTGGCCGCTCGCCACATGGCCGCCGATAAAACGGGACCGGACCGCGGCGAATCGGTACGTGCCGCCGCTGAGGCCCCGGTTCCAATCCGCCACAGGTGCAGAGACTCGATCAATCAGCTGATCCGCGCAGTGGTGGAGCCTATCGGCGCCTGTCTGGCGACCGGGGCTTCTTTGTCACAGCTGGACGAATTGTGGGCTGTCGAGTGGACATTGTCGGATCGTCTGAGCTGCCGGGCTATCTTCGGCTGTCACTGCCGTCGAATCCGAACCCGAGCCGGGCTTCTGGGACCGTGTGAGCTCTCTCTCTCTCTCTCTCTCTCTCTCTCTCTCTCTCTCTCTCTCTCTCTCTCTCTCTCTCTCTCTCTCTCTCTCCACATGATACGCCCCAGGCGCTCCTCCACTCCCCTCTCCCTCCGAGGTGACACCTCCCCGGAGCCGCCTACCGTCTCGCTACTCGGTAGGAATGTTGGCACCAGCTTCGAACGACGCTGTGCGCCGCTGACTGGTCGGGGGACGGCCGCAGGGCCCATGACCTGACCGCAGACAGCCTTGACAAGAGTGCACTGAGGTGAGATATGGGACGAGGAGCGAGGATGGGCGGGGCTGAGCGATTCGCTCCAGCGAGCTGATGTAATCGTTCTTTGGGTACTGTTTGATGTGATGAAATGTCACGCCACGTAAATACTGTCGTCAGTGGGTACAAATGTGAACACTGAATACACTAATTTGATTATTTGCTTGTTTGTCTGGTGCTCTATGAGGGGTATACTCTGTTAAAACTATAAACGAATTCCGAGCCGTCCGGAGCCATGAAGATATGAGCTCTGCGCTCCCCAGAGTCCATGTTTGGCTGGTGAGGCCGGTGTGTGCTGATCTCATTTTGAGCCGAGTGTCGACACAACATGAACTGACGTGTGTTTGTGTTGGGTGCGGCTCGTCGAACGGTTACGTGCCATCACAGGGTTAGTGTAGCGGGGAGAAAGACATAAGAACGGGTGGTCAAAGTGGTGGGCGGGGGCACAGAGCGGGCCCTTGGGGAATGAGAGACACCGGAACAGGTCTATCTGGCGAGGGGGAACGCGTGATAGAGGGCGGCTCTATTTAGCGAAAAGAGATACGGAAAGAGTGTGAGTAGTAGCCACCATTCGAACGTCACCCGTTATGGATATTATGTTCGTAGACTCGTACACGTATTAATTCCGCTGATTTGTCCTTGCGGTCGGTCGGTCCGCTGCGTCCGGAGCCGAGACGTCGCTTTCACCCGTCACGGGCGGGTCCGAGCCACATTTATTTGATGACCTGACAGGTGCGTGGGCTAAAAACAAACATTTCCCACTCGGCCCGTGCCGAAGCCCGTTAATTTTCGTTCCTTTGTCGGTGGTTGGTTTTGGTAACACGCTATCGTCTGATCGCTCGGTACCTCCCCGGGATAATTAGTCACGAGCTGGCTGCGCTCGGGCAGACCGTTGGCTCCTCCCAGCCGCTGGTTCTGTTCCGGGTACCTGCGCCGTCGAGCTCGACATCACGTTATGAAATCAGAGATGGTTTTATGCGCGGCGCCGACTGGCACCTGGGTGCTGTGAATCAGTTCCGCGCGTCTCCCGTCCGATCGCCACGGCTCTGAGCGCGGCGCGGGATGCCGCTCGCAGCTGTCTGCCGGCCTGTGATGCACGGCCGGCGTACTTCACCCCTTCATCCCCTGCCCCCCCCCCCCTTCAGCGTGACTGCGAGAGGAGGCGGTGTTCAGATGAGAGCGGCGTCCCCCCGTCTGGCCGTCTGCTTACGGAGCGTTCGTCGTCGGCCCATTACTGCTGATAAATAGGACACGCCGCCGGGCGTGCGGGGAGGCGCGCTGCCGGCCCGGCTCCGTACGGCGCGGTGCTGATATCAGTCTGATGCTAGTCTGAGGGTGTCTAAGCCACTGCCGCCGCCCGTCAGACCTCAGCTGGTCGGTATATCTTCGATTGTATGCTCTGATTGCAATGTCACGGCATCGTACAAACCTGATTCGGTTATCGTTGCTTCTGAGGAAGTTTTGTCGACATTTCAGGAACGTTTCTGTATGATCACGATGTTTTGCCAGTGAATCCGATCGAGCTTTCGCTTGTCTTATCTATACCAGTAAAACGCCTTTTGGGCGAAGAACGAGCGAGCGAGATAGTGAGCCCTGCACATGCGGAAGGGCGAGAGGGTGCTTCCAACGGGCTTGCGCAAAGTACCCTTCTAACCGGTCGCTAGCGGTGTGCCAAATTTGAACGCAATCGGCCCAGCCGTTCCTGAGATCTGGAAGCGGCATGCGCAAACGGGGTCCAAAATGACTTTTGCACGGCACCCTACTAACTGGTCCCCAACCGTGTACCAAATTTGAGCGCAATCGGCCCAGCCGTTCTCGAGATCTGGAAACGCCCCCTGCACGTGCGCACGTGCAGTAGCACCCTAACTGCAACACATGGGAATGCATTGCCTGGTGGGTGCCTACCTGTATGCTAAGTTTCAGCGAAATCGCCCCAGTAATTACCGAGTTACTGAAATGGGAACAAATTTGGCACCTCTTATTGTTGTATTTTGCACGTGCACTGGGGGTGACTCACATGCATCGAGACTATCCTATTTTTGGTAGAAGGGATGCTGCTACCCTACAAAAATTACCGCAAGTCAATCGCCCAAGCGGCTGCTGAGATATGAGCCTCTCAAAATCACTACTTTTGCAAAACAGCTTGAACACCCTTGACTTTTCACGTGGCACGTGCCACGACGGTCACTGAGATGTATCAAAAGTAGTCAATTACGGGGTAGAAGGGATGGGGCTACCCAACAAAAAAGACCGCAGGCCAATCAATCCAGCGGTTGCTGAGATATAAGCCTCTCAAAAGCGTTACAGGCCGGGCCGGGCCGGGCCGGGCCGCTCATACTGAGATTTTTCCGTTAAATTGAAAAGACTCACTTCGCTCGCTGCGCTCGCTCGCTCGTAATTACTATTTGAGGAGGGTGCGTCTGTCCGTTACCGAGGTCCCGACTTGGTGGTGCTTTGCGTGGACTACAGGCCAGACCGTTGCACCTAGCGCGGTGAAATTTGCACAACTTATAGATCAAGGATGCGCGACGTGCCTTTGAGGGGTCACAGCTCGATCGGATTGATAGGGAGCGCGTGGCGCGTGTTCAAAAAGTGCAAATTCGCGTCATAGACTTTACATGTATAAATCGTCGTGCGAAATCGGGCGAAAACGGCTAAATTTGGCCGACACGGGTCCAGTCCCCGTGCAATATCTCGGTAACCCTGGGCCCAATCGGCACGGGGAAAACAGCATCGTGTAGATAATTGAGCGGGCTGTCGAATGGTGTACGATGCAGATAAAGGCACGTGCCACGTGCACCCGTGAGGGCACTTTTGTTGAAAAAATGCGGTTTTTGACGGATTTTGGAATTGATTTTATTTTTAGGTGACCGTTAAACGGAGCGAGTTGGGACAACGCCTGTTGGCAAGAGAAATGCACCGCCTCTCATGAGAAAATTGTGAAAAGCTGATTACTCCAAATCAAGGTGGTACAAATCACGGGAGAAAATGGTGTTTGTCAATTTTGTGCCACTTTATTAATCACACGGGTTTTGCTCAATGATCTGATACCTCTGGCAATTAAAAATGGCACCGTTGGAAAGAGCATTCAATTCTGTCCGAGGTTCTGTCTTCATTTTTGCATGATGATCAACAGTATTCTTAAAAATGTAAATGTTCCAAACCATTACATTGTCATTTTTAGCGAAATTCATCGATGGCCCTCAAAAGACTTCACGCCAGTTTTCGAATCATTCTAAAGAAGAACGCATGATAATACGATACGGGCACCTCGAAGCGACGCATCTTTTTTGTTTCATTACAAAATGCTTGACCGTCAAAAAGCAACAGAACGAAATGGGCACCAACCAAATCGACACAGACCAACCCAATACCCACGGGTCAAAAATAACCCTTCTTCGCGTTGCGGAGCACGCGGGTAACCCTAGTCCGTCTCTGTTTGCTTGATTCGATTATCGCCAGCAGACTGTCGGAACTCACGGCCAGGGGGTGTCGAAGTCTAGTAGGAAAATCTGGCAAATTCCCTGCGTGACGTCACGTCGGGGATGACCGACGGCACCTTGCACTGAAAGATACGGCAGAACGGCTATTTTTGAAAAATGATTAAAAATACTTTTGTGCTGTTATGACGCATAAAACGCTTATCAGCATGTTCCTCATCATGTGATAAAGGCATATCCGTGGTCGAAAATAGCTGAGCCCCTCCCAATTTCCAACCACCGACCTCATAAGCAAAGGATGTAAGCGTAATCCTTAAGGGCGACTTTCCTATACATATCCGTACATATGCGTCCTTATGGAAATCGGTAGTGTGGCGATTGGCGACGCGCGCGACATCTGTGTGGCGACCAAGTGGCGACTGTGGCGACACCTGGTGGCTGCTTTTCTGCTGTATGTAGGCATTGGGGTTTTGCCAGATGTGGTTCCTACTGCTACACCACTATGTTGACCCAATACTAGAAAAGTTATTTTGCTAGTAAAAGGCAAGCAAATTGAAAGTTGATTTATAAAATTGCTTATAAATGATAACGAGATAACAATAAATAAATTTTGATTGAATAATTATTTAAATAATCAACCGTGAAACTATATTCTGGTAGGTTTAGTAGAAATAAGTCCGTGCAACCTTGTATTTAGGGCCTTGCTCACGGCTTTAGCTCTAGACTGACATTTCTTTTGTTCGGAACTCCTGCGGCAGCTGCTCACAGAGACGGAGCGGAGAGCCAGAGGATAGCGCCAGCATAGCGCTGCTGTATGTAACTCGTCTATTTGTGCTCGGCTGCTAGCGGGCGGGGCTCGTCTGTGTACGGCCGACGGTGTGTTTTCCGTCAGAGTAACAGTGCGCCCTTGATCAGCCCACGTCTCCAGGCTGCACACAGAGACAGCAGTGCAGCGGCGGCGAGACAGACGGAGCGGGAGCAGCGGCAGAGACCGGAACGGAGCGCCACCCGGGCGGCTGGGCAGTGTTGATCGCGACTGGTAAACTTATCGCACCCCCTCGACTGTGACGGTCGGCCGCTCCCCGCTTCAGCCGCGCCCGGCTTCACTGACTGTAGCGAACGGGAGACCTTCAGAGATTTGGGCCACAAACACACCCATCAACTCTTGAGAACATAATTCTAGCCACCTAAAAGCCGGCATTCGTCTCTTTCCCTCTCCGTCCGCCGTCGAGCCGGTCCGGTTCGACGCCGTCGGCCTGTCGTCGGCTCCGGTGTCGGGTCCGTCAGTCGACGGGCGGGTCAGATGTCAGGTGACGGCTCGGCGTGCAGTTCGACGCCCTCGGGGGAGAGGCGGCGCGCCGCACGCGCTCGGTAATCAGAGACGGACCGAGTGGCGGCCGCTGGTTACCGACGGGCGACGAGGCCCAGTAACGGTGAGCGGTGGGAGGGGACGGGAGCGGGTGGGGTGGCTGACGCCGTGACTTGTCCGATGATGATGACGGTGGTGTGGTCTAGACGCCTGTGACGGCGACAGTGATGACGGTGATGACGGAATGACACGACAGTGGGCGGCTGAGGCGTGGTGACTTCTAACGGTGACGACGCTAAGGACAGAGACAGCGGGGCGGGAGTGACGGCGATGACGGCGAGACAGCAGGGCGATGATGACGATGCCGTTGATGACGGCAGTGACAAGGGAGGGCGGCAGCGGCGCTGCGGCGATGATTGGGACAGCCCAATTTCGGCCTGGGAACGAACGACGGACGGTGGACGACGGACGATGATTGGACGGCGGCACTGTTTCATCCAATCTAGTCCCTCTGACTCTCTCTCTCTCTCTCTCTCTCTCTCTCTCTTCTCTCTCTCTCTCTCTCTCTCTCTCTCTCTCTCTCTCTCTCTCCTCTCTCTCTCTCTCTCTCTCTCTCTCTTCCTCCCTCCCTCCCTCCCTCCCTCCCTCCCTCCCTCCCTCCGAACCGTGCGTGATATTCTCAGCGCTCGCAGCACGTCGTGATGCTTTCCTCACGAGTCCGATCAGCTATCAACAGCGCTCGGGCGTTACACCCGCCCCGGCCCAGTTCGGTGCTTGTTAAACGGACGCTGAGCCGTGGCTCGTGCCGCAGTGCTGCGCTCCCTCCTTGTTTTAATGACGCTCGGACGCGCCCTTCGGCCCGATCGGGGTTGTGATCGTGCTCGTGAGGTCTGGTGAGCACGCCACTCCCATCGTATGGTGTGTGATCGTTTTGGATCGGTGGGCTCTGGTTGTCTGCACCGGAACATTGCCGGGATCCGGCCCGGTCGACTAGACGACGCGGCGTCTGGTTGTGGCGGACCAGACTCGGAGCTGGATTGGTCTGTCGGACCCAGATACCCCCTCCCTCGCCCTCTCGTCGACACCATCCCCGCACAGACTGGCTGTCTGGCTCTCCCCTTCCGCCCCCCCCCCCTCCGCCACGCCAGTCGCAACACAAACACAAACACGCGGACCCGACCCGACATACACAGTGCACACAGGCGGACACACACGCACACACACAGCCGCCGGGTCTGGCGCCGGTGCCGGTCGTCGGCCCACCGAACGTGCCCGACGCCCGTGTCGCCGGGCCGCTTCCGGCGGTAGGCCACGCCGCGCTAACAATGACGGGAAAGGCGCTGGGCGACCTGTGCAGAGGTGTGTGGGTGGAATTGACTGGTGTGAGGGGTGTGCTGCATGTGTGTAACGGAGTGCCGCGCGAGGTAAAAACATCTCCGTGCATTTCAATAGCATGACTTTTGCTGCAAATGTTTTTATGCAAAAGTTTTTATGCAAAGTTGTTATGCAAAAGTTTTGCATAAAAGTTGGCATGAATTCAATCAATGGCCTCAAGTCGTATTTCAGCCAAAGCATTGCAATTTCAAGCCACTGTGTTTCATTTCTTTCCTTTCTCCCCCACCTTGCATCGTCACCATGTGTTCCCAATCGCGCCGCTATTCCTGTATCCCTGTTGCTCCGTGTGCGTTGTTGCTTGTCGCGCCGCGCTGCCCCGGGGCGTCTCGCCGTGAGCTATTAGCCGCGCCCGCCGTGTATCCGGTGCCCCGCTGTCGGTCACTGCAGGCGGTCCGGGCGACAGTCGGCCGCCCCCGCCCCCGCCCCCGCCCGGGGCCGCGGCCCGCCCTCCGACAGCCGCCCACAAAAAGCATTGTGCCGCGACCGGCCCGGGTGCCTCGGGGGCGGCTGAAATAACACGGCCGGACGCGGCTGTCGGCTGCCGGGGCCTTCTGGAGAGGTGTCAGATCGTAGGAGTGGTGTTCCTATGTAGATCGGTATCGGAGACTGTTGATATTGGGCCGACGAGAAGCGGAAACCTGTTTCCAAGGGGAGGGTAGGGCCGTGCTTGAACGTTCCGACGATAGATGTCGCTAGTAGTAATGCCTGTAGGTATGCTGTACCGCAAGGCGTGAAACAAAGATGCGGCGGTGCGGTCGCGCGGAGAGAGAGAGAGAGAGAGAGAGAGAGAGAGAGAGAGAGAGAGAGAGAGAGAGAGAGAGAGAGAGAGAGAGAGAGAGAGAGAGAGAGAGAGAGTGAGAGAGAGAGAGAGAGAGAGAGAGAGAGAGAGAGAGAGAGAGAGGGAGAGAGCTGGCTGCTGAAGAAACAAGGTGGTTATGAGGTACTGGGAGGTGTCGCTGAACTCTCGCGCGACTTATCACTCATCGCCGTCCCCGAGAACTGCACCACGTTCGCCTCACATTGCATGCTGTCTATGGGTTTCTCAGCGGCAGCAGACAGCTTGTGCAGTTGCCGCGGGCTGCCGGGAAAATCATATGACTCGCTCGGTGTCGGAAAATGGTAGCGAGAGCAGCCAGTCCGTCGGCCGGATATTCTCCACAGGAAATGGACAAGCTGGGAACCTCCTCCTCAGGCGCTGCCGTGGGAACTCTACTGAGGTGTCGGTTCGTCGCCCGGTCGTGACCATAGAGGCGACGGACCGCTGGATTTACGATCTCGTGCAGATCCGCTGCCGGCTCTGAAAGGAGCGACGAGGGAGGGAAGCACGCCGATCCGTTGTGAGGTGGTTTTATGTAGCGCTGTGCCTGCTCTGCTCGCTAGTTCTCGGTGTTGATGAGGTGGGACACTCGGTATATTCCGTGTCTGTTGATGTGGCGCGGCTCTCGGCGCCGGGACTGCTGTTTGGGAGCCGCTCTCTGTGTGCCGCCGCGGCTGTGGGCCGGCGTTGTGCCCCGCCGCGGCGCGGTCACATTCCTGGGAATTGTTTCTGGTGCGCCTAAACACGGCTGGCCGGCTGAATAACACTGCGCCGACCAGACTTGTAAACGACTCAAATTTTTTTTTAGTCGATTCTTTGTTTGAGTCTGGAAATTTGAATCGATTCATCAAACGACTCATGATGTTAAATTTAATTGATTCGAATCAACTCATGACTCATCAAGTTCCTCGATAAAATGATTCGAATCAACTCATGACTCGAGCAACTAGCCAACGGAATGATTCGAATCAACTCATGACTCACACATTTTGATGAATCGATTCAAATCAACTCATGACTCACACGACATTTTTATTGGAACTTATTTCATTCAACCCATGACTCACTATAGGCATTTGTTGATTATTTGACTCAAAGCTATGATAAAATGAATATGCCGCATACCACAATTGTATTAAGCAGCATAGTAGGTAGCCTTGACCAAAGATTCAAGCAGCTACCTAGTAGGACTAGGTACATAGGTACCTACCTTACACCTACCTATCTTCAACACTCAACAGTCAACAGTGCAATGTCAGATAAATTTGTAAGTAACTCTGAGAGACAATTATAATATAAGTAAGGACTAAGGAGTAGCATAGTAATAACCTATCTCTTATTATTACCTAGAAAGTCTTATTTGAAAATTCAAAAGCACAAGTTCCGAGAGGCATTCATGTTTTTTTTTTTAATCAAACTTTTTATACATGATAATGATAGAAATGTTACTACTTCTTACTTATCAAATAAAATTATTCAAACAGTACAACCTCAAAAATAGGATTAATCCCACCTGTGAAACATTCAGCATCACCATCAGCAGGGACTCCATGGGCCACGAGGGCATGAGTGGCTCAGGCCTCAGAATCAGATATGATCTTGAGTTGAGACTCATTTCAGTCCCACGCACAAGGGGGAAAAGCTCAAAAAATTGAGCGCTCAAAAAATTGAGCGGGCCCCGTTATGAAGGAATAGGCGAAACGATGGTATTTTACAATGCCGTTAGCGTCACACTACGGCAAATATCGTATCCAAATAAGGTATCAATGGCAAGAGAGAGCAACAAGGTTTCTTCTCGAACACTCGCCGTGATAATTCATATCGGTGTTTTTGGAAAGAAAATGCCCTAAAGACGCTCAACTTTTTGAGCGCCACTTGTCGTTCGGGACCGCGATACTCAATAAATTGAGCGCCACGACAGACGACAGTCAGCTGGCGCTCAAAAAATTGAGTGCCAGCCAGCATCTACACTCAATTTTTTGAGCGTTCTCCGTGACAGGTGAAGCCCGTACTGGCTGCCATTTTTGATGTTATGGTCGTTGAAATACGTTAAACTGAGTTGAAACAGAAATGCAGTAAGTTGAATGCTACGTGGTACCTAAACTTTTCACAAACCCATGGCATCATGTCACATTTTCCGCTAGTAGTTTTATCGGTCGCCTTTCGGATTCGGCACACCTCAAATAATTATACAGGGCTTGAATAATCCGTATGAATACTGTATTGATATTCTCTGACTGTACTGGAAGAAGGGAATACGTGAATACAAAAAGATATCCACCCACGCTTGAATATTGGAGAATTATAGCAGGAAAAACTGTATTGCCACGGTTACAACTTACAAGGCTATCGGCCGCAAACAAACAAAAATACTATACAATGTGGGTTAGATTCACAAACATCATCAAGTGTGGAACACAGAGACGAGCAAAACAACATCACATTATCGCATGCCAGCCCGACCACATTGGAACCGGGTGACCTGCGACCGGAACCTGCGTCTTGCCAGCATACATCACAAAAGCAGGAGGCAGTGTCGTACTGCTCTGATCCAAAATATGCCATATAACAAATGATATAAACGACCTAAGCTCGGACTAAGCTAATCATTATCAAATCCTTAACATGTAAAGGACGAATGGAAACATCGAGTCTCAGACCAGCAGTAGCAACCATCACAGTAGCAACATCACAAAGAACACGCGGCATTTTCAGACAGCCGTTTTGTTACCGGGCTACAGGCGGCGACGGCGTGGTTGCAGACCATCTGCGAGGTAGCGGCGTGCGGGCAAAAAGCGCGGGCACACCTCCACGTGGCCGTGCGGACAGTGCGCGGTCGGCGTCGCATAGTGGGCGGCATCGGGCTGTCCCGGGGCCGTCGAAGCCGCACAGGTTGTCGGCGCATGTGGGCGCGCGCGGTCACCACGGCCAGCCTGCTGCTCACCGCCAGCACAGACTGCGCAGCGTCGCCGCTCCGCCGGCCAGAACACGCAGACAACCCTTCTTGCAGTCGCACAACACGTCGCCAAACTCATTCACCTGCTCCACCATGTTGTTGATGTCACCTAGTCGTTCAAGTTGTGGCTCGTGCCGTCGAGCATGACCTGCCCGATCGGACACGGGTCAGCGGCTTCTGCTCCAGCGAAGTCTTCATCTTGGTGACGTCTTGCTGATCTCCACAAAGGCTGAGCAGATGACCTTACCCACAAGGACGGCCGACGTCCTCGCCAGCGACCGCTTGGTTGTGCAGACCTGCCAGAAAAAGAAAAGCTGTTTGGTGATCTCAAACGATTTTTTTCTTTATGCAGTGGAACAAAATGGAAAATATGTCATACAACAGGAACTAAAAAAAGATGCAGCCTAGGTCGTCTAAGAAATGGGTGCAACATTGATAAAATTATTCATTGAATGAGTTCTGCAAAAACTTTTGATAAAATGCGTGGTGATTATAAGGAGACCACTTTACTATAAAATTGCTCAGGATTCCCTATCTGGACCTGTCAAAAAATCCTGACTGCACACCAACAATGAGCATTAAATCCAAAACCTGTACCAGGTACCTAGGGATAATTAAATTCTGATTCAGGAAAATATTTCACATCATACAAATAAAAAACCTTTACTATATTGAAACTGAAAATGTGATGCAGATCCAGTGACCTAAGGGTCTCAAAGTATAATAATGAATAAATATATTATAAATTTGGTGGTGACTGCCGACTGGCGTCTGGCGGCCTAGACCTTCAGGCTTAAAAGTGGCCTTCCTTTTCCGTTGACTTCGATCCTCCAGATGAAAATGATATAAAGGATCATTTTTATCTTATTTCATATGAGCCAGTCAGCAAAGTGGCTATCCTGTTTCAGCATTCACACACACAATAGTTGACTGTCAGTCTGTCATGCTGTCAGTGTTGTGAAGTAACGAAGGAGTTGAGTTTTGTTGATTATAAATTGATGTTATGTAAAGGACTGGAAAATGAATGTGAAAACTATGGAAACATATTGGCTGAGTATTGTCACTTACTATCAGGACATATGGATAGAGAATACATTCAAATTAATAAGAAATGCCAAATATCAAGGTACTCAATCACTGATAGGAGTGGACTATCATATGTTTTAATGTCAATTATATGAAAGTTAAGACTGAAACTACCTTTTACCTCATCATACCTAATGAAAAATTGTGTGAAGAAAACATTCACAGCCTCTTTGAAGCACTTAGACCACTAAAAAACAAAAATTTTCACGTAAATATGTTGTGTCTCCTTCCTTCAAAACATCATATCGGATGGCGCCACTTTCGTCGACAGTTACTTATCTGCACGCAAATCGAGGAAAACGTGAATTGATTGACGTTTACGTGTTTCCAAATTTAAAATCACAGCATATTCAAACTTTTCAGTGTACCTTTTAACATCTAAATATAACTAAAACGATAAAAACTTACCTTCAACACGAGGACGACGACAACCACTCGACCGGAGACGTCGCGACGAAATAAACAAACGGCGCCGCCAAATGAAAAATATTCTCCGATATGGGTAATGTGAAATTGAGTCGCAATCATTTTGGGTAGTATGAAAAATGCTCTTTCCAACAGAACCCTAGTAAAAAACGTGAATGGACAAAAAATAACTTTTATTTCGACATAAATATTGGCCTGTTTTTAGGTCATCCTGGTATGCCGTAAGATTTCGACCTATAAATTGGTGTTCCCCCAATCATTGAAGCTTGAGCAGTGAAAAATATGAAAGACTAATCTGTTTTGCATCATTAGTGATTCTCCTAGGGTGTTGCCATTTCTCCCTAGGTGTTGCGAGTTGCTTTTGCAAAACGTGTTCCTGAAACGGCTCAATTTTTTGAGCCCTCAGCATTACGCCTATGGGAGCCTCTGACGTCACACGCTCAATATTTTGAGCGCTCAATAATTTGAGCTTTTCCCCCTTGTGCGTGGGACTGATTTGAAAGTAGTTAATGTAGGTATACAATATACATTCTCCAAACGGCACCTAGTTTAGCAGTGCCAACTGGCTGCGGACAAGGAATATAAAAAAAAATATTGTTAGTCTACAATTTTAGTTTAAAAATGACGTCATTGAATATTAATCGATATCAGGAGCACCGGAGCACTGACCAAGTGGCTCTTTTGCCTTTTGGTAAAAATAAATTGTCATTGGTGCAATTCGGGCAACGTCATCCGGCCAATTTGTCACGAGATTCAGACGTGAAAGTTATCAACTGCGCCATTAATGTAGTTTTCTTAAAACATACTATGACTTTCACATTCTATTCTCGAATTCATGACGTCACTCATAGTACCTACATATTTTAGGCGAATGTAGATCGCTGAGGAAATATTTCAAAGCCGCTCCTTTACATTATTCTGAAGATTCCAATTCTATGATGTCATAAAACAAGTTTCTTTTTAAACTTCTATTTCGTGGGAAAATGTGCATTTTGTGGTTTATTGGCAGTTGAGCATCGCAATTTTGCGGTTTATAGGTGAGTTTATTTGTATTATAGCATAGCCTATAGGTAGTTTATAGGCTATAGGTAGTTTGGGCGTATTTGACTCTATGGACGCCCAAACTCTCATGCTGTTGATTGATTATTGGGACCAAATTGGGACTGGGAGAAGGGGAGGCAGCCGCAGGTGTCAATTCTGACTTCTGACATGTAAAATGTAGGTACCTAGGTAGTGTAGCAGGCACTTGGTTTGGTAAGATTAAGTACCTACCAACTGCCAAATGCTTTTGGCTCATTAGGCGCCTGTGCCTGAGCCTCTGAGGCTCTTGTAAGTCTGAAATATGGAGTTAAGTGATGGCTAAAGCTGAGGGGGTGATCTAGCATTGATTATTAGGGTGTTGATGGTGACTTGTAAACGACTCAAATTTCTTTTTGAGTCGATTCTTTGTTTGAGTCTGAAAATTTGAATCGATTCATCAAATGACTCATGATGTTAAATTTAATTGATTCGAATCAACTCATGACTCGTCAAGTTCCTCGATGAAGTGATTCGAATCAACTCATGACTCATCGAAAAACGGTTTGATTCTGAGTCGATTCACGAATCAACTCAGAGTCGTTTACAAGTCTGGCGCCGACCGCGGCATAGTGAATGGTGAGCTCATAAATACTGCAGGGTGCGCCCGGAACAGGTACCGACCGACGGGAGAACCAGCCGACCGACCGACACGGTATCGACCAGGGGTCAGGTCGGGCCGGACGTGACCTTCAGGGTCAGTGGGAGGGGAGGGGGGGGGGGGGAGGTCGCAGTGACTCCGAAATCATAGCCGATTATGCTATTCGGTAACCGTTTCCAACTTGTTTTCGCAGTCATTGGATGTCTAAATCAACCGCTATATGTCACTTGCTTCGCTGGGCTTGGTAAGCAATATTTCGGGACTCGGAAGTCCCACTTTCCCACGTCTCCCGCCTATCGGAGTCCGTCTTCCATCCCCATTTGTCCCCCACCTTCCATCCCCGCCCCGTGTCACTGACCTGGCCGACAGCGGTGACAGACCGTCACGATACCGGATAAGCGCTGTCTAGGCCATCACGCACCTGACCGTATCCGTGCGGGACACTGGCCGACAGCGTATCGACGCTGGTTCCTGTGTGCATTGTATGGGTGGCACGCGAAGCCCGCTTAGCTCTTACACTCACGCAGCTTGGGTATGTGGAAGGAGCTGCCGGTTGTGCAGACATCAATGATTTTCCAATTTTGATCTCCGTTTTTGGGTCGGCCCGCCGGTGTATGACGGTATGTTTATTGAGCTCTCAGCGTGGTAGAGTCGGCCATAGAGATCTTATATACATAGAGATGACACGCCTATGTTAAAGCACTTGATTTCGTGGCGATTCAGTGGGTCTTTTTAAGCAAGGTTTTCTGGGGTGCCATGGCCCGTGACTTGCATTTTGTAAGGATTCGGTCAAGGAGATTAGTGTTCACATCCGCTTATTTTTAAGTACAGTTTTTTCTTTTTTGTCTAGCTGTGGCGCTTTCGAGCGTTATTATTGAAATGAAATTAGGCATCTTTTAACCTTATGCTCGTATCAGGTACTGCATGTATCATTAACCCTCGCCGTCCGACGGGGGGGGGGGGCGGGTGCCGCCTCCCTACAGGGTTTTTTCACGATAGCTCCGAACACGCAGGCAATAGAGAGCTGAAACTTGGCATACCTGACCTTTGATCCAAGCCGCATCTTGTGACACCAACCGCATTTTCAGGTCAGGTCAGGTCACTGACCTGTGACGTCATAAGAGAACCTCTGCACAGTCCTCAGATGTCGCAACTTCGCAACGCCGTCAGTGCCAGAGGAACTTTCACAGGGAGATGAAACTTACAGGATGTAGTATCATCCAGAGGTCTCACAACTTGTACACATATCTCGGATTTTCCCTAAAAATCACATGAGGTCAGGTCGGCCACGTGACCTCACCATTAGGTATAGGTAAGTCAATGGGGAAAAATGAAAACTGCTATGTTAGCGCCGAGAATTATCTCCAACTGTCTCCAGCACATGGAATCGTGATTTGATACACGTCTTGCAAGGTCCGAAGCTTCACTTTTGCATTGTTGACATTGCGTGGCGTCATTTATGGTCACTTGGGTCATTGATTAAAGAAAGCGCGGTTTTGAGGCTCATGATTACATATATAACTGCAATGAAAACCGTAAGACGGTTTGACAAAAGTCAATTTGTCAGTTTGGCCAACATGTCTCATTTTCTTGGCCCTATTTTGAATATAATTATTAGCATGAGGCTTACGGTTTTCATTGCAGTTATATGCTTGGGTCATTAGAGTTTTTCATCAATAACTCCCCATCAAATTGAGTTAGCGAGTGGGGAAAGCCACCAATAAACTCAGGAAGACCTGCCGATTCGAGTAATATGTAACATGACCTCTTTAAACCAGCTTCGTGAACTGGGGGAGCTGACCTGCCCTTGACCCGAGGTCAACACCTCACGTTGACCTCACCCGAACAAAAAGTATACCATTCGATGCGCCTGAGCGAGGCGAACACGATGATGCCAAAATCGCGGCTCTCCGACCGTTTTTTTTTTTTGCGAAGTTATGAAAAACTGAACCCTGACCCTTGGTCACTTGACCTGACCTCATGAGACCTTAAAATCGGGTACCAGTCCCTGCGTCTTGTAACGGCGCACACGCTTGTTTTCCCGCGACGCTCTAGCTTCATCAGGGGCGAAACGGCGAGAGGGAAATCGTACCAACCCCCCCCCCCCCCGGCCGGCGCGTATGTAGAAAACCAATAATTCCGGCGAGGGTTAATGTATCACTGAATGGGAACATGCAACATATGTATATTTGAGCTTGCACCGTGCTCAGAAAGGTTCAGAACAGCCGTTTTCACGACGGTTGACCGAAAGCGCCAAACTTGACCAAATCTCAAGGAACCTACCCTCAAAATTCCATGAACCTGACCCAAATGACCTTAGACCTGTAACCTTTTTGGGGGGACCATGTCAGGGTGGCCATAAAACATGCATCGCACAACCCTAGTAAATAGTAAAGTTGGTTCATGTGCTGACCCTTGGTGACCTGACCTGTGATCTGACATGGTATTATCAGTGACCTCTAATAGCAACATATATACTAGGCAACGTACGCCCTATTTTTAACGTACGGGAAACATTTTATCTTTGACCTGACCTGTGACGTCATTGTTGACCCCGAGGTCAATGAAATTGGAGTTCCGTCGACAAATTTGACAGGGCTATCGAACATCGTTTGAATGTTACGGATCCGTCCAGTAGTTTCGGAGATACGGGAGGGGGCAAAAAATGACCCCCGGCCCCCCCACCGCGCGGAAGGTGGCCGGGAGGACCACTGCCTGCCGGGTTGATGAGAGCCTGAATGAGAGAGAATGTTTTTAGGCGAACTTTTAAGGAATTAAAAAAAAACACAAAATGAAATCATGCTACAAATTTCATTGCTTACCTCAGGAATGAAATCAGCCAGGCAAGAACAGCAATATTTTTAACCAGTAAAACGCGTTTTGGGGCGACCAACGGAACGAGCGAGAGGGTGGGCCTTGGACAAGCGAATTTGCAAGGGACACCTCCAACTAACTTGTAAACTGCACCCTACTAACCGGTCCTTAGCGATGTGCCAAAGTTGAGCGCAATCGGCCCAGCCGTTCTCGAGATCTGGAAGCGGCACCCTGCACGTGCACACGTGCAAAATGGGTCACAACTGAATTTTGCACGTCACCCTACTAACTGGTCACTAACCATGTACCAAATTTCAGCACAATCGGTTCAGCCGTTCTCGAGATCTGGAATCGACCCCTGCACGTGCGCACGTGCAGCAGCACCCCAACTGTGGCACATGGATTTGCATTGCCTAGTGGGTGCCTACCTACATACCAACTTTCAGCGCAATCGGCCAAGTAGTTACCGAGATATTGCAACAATTACAAAAAAGACACCTCTTCGTTTTGCACGTGGCACGTGCATAAGCGGTCACTCACATGCATCGAGAATAGTCCAATACTTGGTAGAAGGAATGAAGCTACCCTAGAAAAATCATCGAATGTAAATCGGTCAAGTGGTTGCTGAGATATAAGCCTCGCAAAAGCGTAACCACGGCCGGCCGGCCGCTCATACTCAGAAATTTCCGTTAATCTACGAAAGACTATCGCTTGCTTCGCTCGCTACGTAATCATTTCTTCAGACTAACAATGCCTCAGCCATATTGGCACGCTACTGGCTGAAAATAAGTTGCTTAAAAAGACCCACTGAATCGCCACGATTTTAAGTGCATGTCATCTCTATGTATATAAGATCTCTATGGAGTCGGCTCTCTGCCAGCTATGGTAATCTCGTCAGATTCCGGGCGGCGGGTCGCTGGCTGGGAGCGGTCGGTCGCTCGGTCGGTGACGACCTTGTGAGGGGCGGCCGGCGGCCCCATCCCGGCGGGCCCGCTCCTCGCGTCTTCATCAGGTATTCTGTCGGTGGGTTCAGCGCGGCGGACCGGTCCACCAGGTGGCTGGGATGGATGGACCGCCACATTGCCGGCCTGCCCCGGCCGGGGGCGGCGGCCCTCCTGAGAACACCGTCCAGCGGCTCGCTCATCTGACCCCCGGCGGGCCGTGTCTGACTGTCGGGGTCGGCCGCTGGGATCGCCGTCTGGGAGGAGGCTTACAGTTGAGCGACACGCCCCGCCGCGCCGGCGACGGGAGGCGGTCGGAGCGGCGGCCGGCGCGGCGCTAAGCCAGCGGCTTCCAGTCGACAGCTAGTGGCTACAAAGTTGGTATCGTGCTCGCTCTGGCGGGGCGTCGGGCTGAGATGGGGCTAGATTGTTGCGTCTTCGGTGGAGCGAGACAAACTTTTGGGGAGCAGCGGCGTCATTTTTCGTCGGAGCGTTCAGACATTCGGAGGTACAGAAATAGCGTCATTGGGTATTATAGTTCGAGATGTCCAGACTCCTAAGACTCACCTACAGTCGAGGCGTTGAATTTATATTGGAAAACACTCAGACACCGTGCAATATCAAAGGAAACTGAACAGCCATTCAACGAAAGCACCCGGAAATTCTCACAGCCCTGCCTGCACTCCTCGGTAATGGTACATTGATCACGAACCGTCGGCATATGAAATGCTGACTTATCGGCTCAACATGGCCACGCTAAGTAATAACGCCCGGCCGCCGAGGGAGGGCGTTCACCTGACCCGTGGATGCATCATTTCGTTTTGTGGCCGTGTCTTCCTCAGGACCGGCCGACAATGCCGATGCCATCGCTGGTGCCATTCAGACTAACCCGCGCCCTGGTGTGGGTCTGAGCCACCTTCGCCCTGGTGGGGGGGGGCCAAAATGACCCCCCCCCGTCTAACTCGAAAACGAAGAGGGCTAGGAAGACGCGGAAAAAAGCAAACGAAAGCCCATAACAAGTACGTTCGAAAGTATTTCGGTCATTTTTTCGCTAAGGTCAATATTGAGGTCGCTAGAGGTCATCATAGGTCAAATTTCAGTGTTTTCGGTGTTGCCGGACATATTCCGCTGTAGCTCGGAAACTAGAAGAGCTAGAGAGCCGCGGAAAAAAGCAATCGATAGCTCTTTTCAAGCTCTTTCGCCAAGGTTCGTCAGATTTGACCTCAGCTCAACGGTTTGGCCTACAGAGGTCATGCAAGGTCAACTTGGCAAATTTCGTTGAAAATGTTTTTAACTATAGCATGCATTCACGAGAAAATAGAGAAACGATTCATGCACCATCGTGCTTGGCTCGTCGAGACGCGTCGAATGATATATAGTTTGACCTCGAAAGGTCATTTTGAAAATTTGACCTCAGGTCAACGTCATGACCTTACCGAAATAGGTCATGCTGCATATCATTCGATCCGCATTGACGAGACAAACACGATAAACGTCGAACGGAGTCTCTATCTCTATTCAATAACAAGTAAGTGCAGAAAAACCGCTGGTGACCTCTGGTGACCAGGGAGATGACCTAGCGTGACCTCAGCGAGGTCACAAGCAAATGGTTTCACATGGGCTGTGATTTGCTGACCCAAGACACTTCAATAACGAAATATAGGAACAATCACGCCCGATTTAGCTGAAAAACAACTACTTTTCGATTCTCCCATTGACTTATAATGGGGAGCAGCGATGACCTGACCTGACCTTAGGTCACATTTATAAAAAATCCGAGATAGCCATTTTGTAGAGCTGGGTGACATCTTCAAGTACTGTAAATTTTACATCGATCGGATAAAAGCTGTGCCTTTGAGAGAGCTTTGAACTTTTTTAGAGGTGGTGTCAGTTTTGGTGACCTTGTGACCTGACCTGACCTGACCCGAACCCCCAAAAAAAGGACATGATGTAAAAATGTTGAATAAACAGCTATACAAAGTTTCAGGGCGCTAACTCAAGTGGTTTCTGAGTTATCGCTGAAAAACCACAGGGGGGGGCCAAAATGGCCCCCCCCCCACCAGGGCGAAGGCTAATCGATTCACATCGCGGGCCGAGGCCGCTGGATGGACGTCTGATGGATCTATTATTGTCGCAAACGGTCGTCGGTACGTTTCAAATGTACAGCGCCTGACCGCCGTCCGTGTCCCGATGGCGTGTGCCCGGCGAGTTTTTCAGTGTGCTTCGTTCGACAAGCTAAAGCAGCGGCTTTTCGGCGGACTTGTGGGCCGATTTGGAATTTCCTAACCGGGTCTGCACGGTCGGCTAATTGTCCTTAGAAGTTGCCAGTGATGTTGCTATGTGCTGTGCACAACACGAATAAGTTGTATCAGTGGATTTGGTATTTGGATTTAGCTAGCGGGTTCGTGAAACTTCCAAATGCACTTCCTCATTGGCTACCTTCACGATCTGTATTGGTGATTCCGAGAGAACTAACGGCAATCCTCATAACACGCCGTCAATGAAGATACTCTCGTCCGTTATTTTGAGTGGAAACTGAGCATTCGAAATTTATCTGCGCGTTAAATTCCGTCCTCTTCGCATGCGCCGAGGGCGAACAGCCTGCGAGTCGAAATGATCCTTAATAAATGCTGTTATTTTAGGAGCTGACAGGTAATTAATTATCTCTTTAGATCAGCCATCACTGTGAATGTCTACCACAACAAGATGACTTGCGGGAACCCGGCTATTGTCCCTGGCTCCGACCGAAGTCGCAAGACCGTGACCCTGTGACATGACCTCTGACACTTCCACGAGCCCTTCTTGTATCGTCAGGACCCGCCCCTTTCAGTGCCCGACTAACCATCCCTCCAAATCAGCCCCCATCAGGTGCAGTGGACCTTTTCGATCACATGTGTCATGACAGGTAATAAGAGTGGGCTGGTGGCGTCTTGTCATGACAGGTAATACTGGTAAGCTGATGACGTCAGAGGCAGAATGTCGGTGACACCCAGTGAATGGTCGCTGGCCTCCGCTACCGCCGCGTGGCTACCACCGCCGCCGCCGCTAGCTCGGCCTTCCCGTCCACACGGGCCGCTTCGCCGCACAGCTGGTCGAGCCCTCACCCCTGCTGTGGCGGCGGCGGCGGCGGCGGCGGCGGCGGCGGCCGTCCAGAGCCGGTGCGTAACGTGTGTACAGGACGAGCGCACGGTTACTGCCGCCGCGAGACCGGGACGGGGAGGAAGAAGAATGATGGCTGAAGCAGCGGTAGCCTGTGTTGTAACATGCTGAAAGATTCAAAGTTGACATGAAGTCACGGTTGTAAAATAGGTCTTGTCTGCTCCAATTTCACTCTATCTCAGCTCGTGCGTCATTCGTCCAAAATTCATGGACAACTGCCAGGGGCGGCGCCACGGGTTTTCGATAGGGGGGGACGGGGACCGAAAATCGAAAATCCCAAAAGTAGATACTGATCGTGTATGCAAAAAAAAAAAAAAAAACGCGGCACGTAACGCCGCGAAACTTGGCAAGGCCCAAAACACATCGAATGGTGCATCCCGTTTCCAAACTTATCCTAGGACACCTAATATCGATCACCTTTTCAAGCATCCTTGCCTCTAAATCAAAATTTGCAGTCTTGCCAACTCAAAGCTGGTTTCCTTCAAGCTGCGAATTGCTTAGGTATGAGTAGCAGTGCCAGCTATTCTTACGTTTCGTACTTTCAAATTTTCGATCTTATGTCTGGTCAGCTTCAGGGCTTCACCATCATATAGTCATGGAGGAAAAGTTGGAATGTCTTCTGCTCTGACAAGTGCGCCAAAACTGCAATATAATTTCAGAATCATGACATCACCACCTGATCCATATGCAACGGGCAGGGTGCAGCTAATGGCTAGCCGTCAGTGGTCATGTCATCGGTGGTCACTCAAAAGGCCATGCTAGGTCATGGAAGGTCACCAGCCGTTATTTGATCACACTTTCTGATGGATTTTACTTGCCAAGAGCTTCGCGGGAAAAACGAGCGCATGCACCGTTGAAAAAATTGAGTGAAAGGGTCTCAGGTCCGGCGACCTCTGCGGTGAAATGCCCCAGGGTAGGATTCCGGTCCTTGTTGATTAACTTCGTCAAAAATGGCAGTAGAGCTGTGATGTCGGCACCATTGTGTTCGTCATGATCGAGCTGGCACGACCTGCATCGTTCTCATATTCACCCTCCAATCGTAACAACTACAGCAGGGATTGGCAAATGGCGGGGCACCCCCTTTGGGAGGTAATGGTCTCTGGAAACCTCATCCCACATCTCTTTAGCATTAGTGGCTCTCCTTATGGAACAGGTTTCTTGACTGGTCTGTTTCACCCCAGAATTCAAAGACTAGTCAAGGTAAAACCGAGCGCACCACAGTGAGCACAATTTGATAAGCTGGTGTACCTATCTCAATTTTCATGTAGAACCTTTCACGTATCACGGACCTTAAACCCTTTCGTGCACTCATGCAAAAGCAACTGCCATGTTTCAACAGCTGGTAATGGCATTTTCACAGCCGCTGACGTAAGAAGGGGAGGGATGGGGGCTCGATTAGACCCCCAGCCGTTCGGCCGCCGACCGAACTTAGTTTTGCAGAAAAAAAAACGAGTGCTATCGAACCCCTTGACGAGAGGGAGCCGATGCTATATCCAATTATAAGGTCTTGGGCTACTGCGTGCTTTTTTGGTCCTGCCTGTGATCTATCCGAACACTTCTCCCCACAAGTGCTGGGGTTAAATGGCATATATTTCAAATGGTTCCTGTGGTAGAACTGCCATGCTTGAATTTGACTAATTAGGAATGGAAAATTTTCATATAGTAACGGAAATCTATGGAATTTCAGTGAACTTGGTTTTATCGGCAATGGGGTCTGGCAGTGGGGTGGGGAGGTAATAAGTAATAACCCTGCCTGGCGCCCCAAAAAGGGGGCACGATCCCCGAGGCCCTGCCGATCACCTTATAACTACAGGCATCACAGCTCCACACCTTTTGCAGATGGCCAGGACCCCCTGCGATGCATCCCAACAGCAATCTTTATTCAGAACCTGCCTTGATTAACCAACGATGCATTAAATGCCCCGGATAGCTCTATAATGCATTATTATCAACTATTGAACGGGCCTCGCCGATAGGGGGGTACTGTACCCCCCTAACTTTCGATAGCGGGGGACCTGTCCCCCCCGTCCCCCCCGGTGGCGCCGCCCATGACAACTGCCGATGTGCCGGGCAGGTTCGTAGTGTTCTTTTCGGTAGCACACGTGCGATCACGTCTAACATACTGGGTACAATTTACGGGATTCTGTATTCAGTTTACCCTGCCTTGGCTTATAAGCCTGTGAAACGAACTGGATCCCTCGTAATCCCTGACTTGGACCCCTCGTTCGTCCCCAGTCACCGGCCGGCCGGTCCCGATTCCGTGCGCTCTGATGCCGTCTGGCGTCATCAGCGCCCTCTGGTGGCGGGCCGGCGGCGATGGCGGCGGCGGCGGCGTCAGCCAGTCGGCGTCCGGCGGCCGTCGGGGAGTGCGGGAGGTTACGTCGCGCCGTGACCGGACTCGGCGCGCCGTGTGAGAGTGTGAGAGTGTGTGAGAAGGTGTCAGTGCAGTGCGGTGAACTGTGGAGAGGTGGGATTCGGAGCGAGGCGCTGCGCAGAGCGGCGGAGGGAGGTGAGAGCGGGGGAGACAGCCGGACGGCGCCAGTGCCGTTATGTGACGACCTCGAACGGCCGGCTGGACTGAGTGAGGGGAGCTCGCGTGTCCAGGAGGGAAAGGGAGGGGACCCGGCCGGCGCTGCTGACTCAGTGTTTCTGACGCTGCAGGGCTGACGCTCGGGCTCTGAGTAATGGTCGCCACTCGGCCGAAGCTCGCCGGCTCTGCTGGGAGCTGTCGGATGGTCCGCAGCGGGCGCCGCCGGCCCGCCGGCCAGAGCCCAGGCGGCGGCGACCGTTTCCTCGTGTTTGACGGCGATGTTTGGCCGTATAGTGAAGTGTCGACTCGGGCGACGAACGCTCCCTCAGCACACACACGTTATCGGGCGCCCGGAGAGAGAACGGATGGTTCTCTGTTTGAGAAAGGCTTCTGAAAGTATGGACGAGACAGTAGAGACTGTCAGGTTGTGTGCTTTACCACCGGATCCGTCGGCTGGTGTTTGTGAGAGGTCTAGCTGGTTTGTGCATCGGAGCGCACTCTGGTGTTTAATTAACATGAGACTCCGCTTCCCCTAATGATGTGCGCTGTGCAGTGTGCGCGGGTGCCTATTGATGTCCGCGTGTGACTGACATGCCTGCCCCGGTACATCTGCACCCATATGCTCACTGCTAACGTCCTAATGACCGTTCCCCTGTGTGTTTTCGCAGGGAGCGAGGCGCCGCCCTCGGCTGCCGGGCCCATGGCGCCCTCATCCGGCGCCCGGCCGCGGCGCCCACGGCCGGCGCCCCGGCTGCTGCGCCCACGGCCGGCGCCCTGGCTAATATCACAGCTGCTGCTGCTGGCTGCTGTATGTCGGCTGGGCACTGCCGCGGCGGCTGACGACGAATGGACGCTGCAGTTCACTCAGTCCTTCTATAACGCCTCTATCTACGAGAATAACGTCGGAAAGGAGTATGTCATCAGCGATGAACCCATGGGACTGCGTGTGCCGGAAGATCAGCTCGGTAGAGAGATCAGGTTCAAGATAATCGACGGCGACCCGGACAGCTTCTTCAAGGTGCAGCAGCAGGTGGTCGGAGACTTCTGCTTCCTCCGTGTGCGAACGCGCACTAACGGAGGAGACGTGCTGAACCGAGAGCGTCAGTCGCACTTCCGACTGAAGGTTCGGGCGGCGGCGCGAGGCTGGAGGAGGCCTGGCGGTCGCCAGCCGGCCTACACGGAGGTACTGGTCCGTGTACTGGACAGGAACGACCTGAGCCCGTGGTTCGACCAGGTCTCCTACGACGTGGAGGTGCCCGAGGACCTGCCCGTGCACGGGCTCGTCACAAAGCTGCACGCCGACGACGCCGACGCCGGCATTAACGGCATGGTCTACTACAGCCTCAAGGAGGACGAGCCACAGTTCGCCATGGAGCCTAGCACAGGCCGCCTGACGCTGGCACGGCGGCTCAACCACCGGCAGCGGCCCGACTTTCAGCTGACGGCCGTGGCGCGCGACCGCGGCCGCAAGGACGGTCCCGGCGTGCCGGGCGAGGCGCCGCTCCGGATCAGAGTGCGGCCCGTGAACCTGTTCGACCCGGTGATGCGGGTGACGCACCTCTCCGAGGTGGTGGAACACTCCAGTATGGACGTGTATGCCATCATCCACGCCAGTGATCAGGACGAGGGGGAGCACGGCCGGGTGGCCAGTGTGCGGATTGTGGACGGCGACCCGCAGCGGCGCTTCCGCGTGCTGCCCGGCTCGGCGGTCGGAGAGTGGCTGGTCGGCGTCTCGGAGCCGCTGGATCGAGAGAGCGCTCCGCACGGGTTCAACCTGACTCTCAACGCCACCGACGCTGGCACTCCGCCGCGCTCGTCGGGTCTATCAGTGCGAGTACGGGTGACCGATTTCAACGACCACGCGCCGGCGTTCACCCACGAGGCGTACGACGTGACCGTGCCGGAGTCGGCTCTGGCGCACACGCCACTGGTCCGACTGCGGGCCAGCGACTCGGACAGCGGCCTGAACGCCCAGGTGCGATACGCCATCGCGGCCGGCAACGAGGGCGGCGAGTTCTCCATCAACTCGGACACGGGTCTGCTGTCACTGGCCCGGCCGCTGGACGCCGAGACCAAGGCGTTCTACGCGCTCACAGTGTCGGCGCTGGACCAGGGCAGCGGCGGCCGGCAGAGACAGGGCTCGGCGCGCGTCACCGTCACCGTCACAGACGAGAACGATAACGCGCCGCGGTTTGTCACGCCCAACACCCAGGCAGCTGTGGATGAGAACGAGCCGGCCGACCACCATGTCACGAGCGTGACGTGTGAGGACGGGGACCAGAGCGAGAACGCTTTCCTCTCGTACTCGATCGCCAACACGGAGCCAGTGCCGTTCATCATCAACCACTTTGACGGCACCATCAGCACTTCTCAGGTACTGGACTATGAGACAGAGCGGCGCCAGTACATTCTGCGGGTGCGCTGCTCCGACTGGGGCAAACCGTACCGCTGGCAGACCGAGACAACCGTCACCATTCAACTGCGAAACGTCAACGATAATCGACCCCAGTTTGAGAAGGTGGACTGCCACGGACGGCTGTGGCGTCGCGCCGCCGTCGGGACCGAGATCATGGTCCTGTCGGCCATCGACTTTGACGACGGAGCTGCGGTGAGCTACCGACTTGTCTCCGGAAACGAGGACGGGTGCTTCGAGCTGGACGAGCGGAGCGGCTCGCTGCGTGTCGCCTGTGACCTGACCGACCTTCCGAGCGACCAGCGCAAACTGGGCGTGATGGCCAACGACGGCCAGCACTTCTCCGACGAGACCCAGTTGCGGCTCCAGCTGGTGGGCGACGGCGCGCCGCATGGAGCCAGCGTGCGGCTCGAGTGTAAGGACACGGGCGTGGCGGGTCGCTACCGAGAGCTGCTGGCCACAGCCGAGAGGAACAACAGAGAGGAGGACCCGTACACGGATGTCCCCTCGAGCCGGTACGGCACCAACTACCACCGGCCGCAGCTGTCTGCGCGGCCCGATGGCGAGCTGCACGTCAGCGAGGACGCCCGGCTCGGCACAGACGTGGTCAGCCTCATCGGCCACGACAAGGACCTCGGCTTCAACGGCCTGCTGGTGTTCGCCATCACCGAGGGCGACCAGGACTCCGTGTTCGACATCGATATGGACACGGGGAAGATCACGATCGCCGGCCGGCTGGACCGGGAGAGGGCTCCGACGTACCGGCTCAATGTGACGGCGTGTGACCGCGGCCAGCCTCAGCTCTGTGCCGCCCTGCCTCTCATTGTTCACATCCTGGACGTTAATGATAACGCGCCCAAACTGGAGAGGGACTCGTTCACCTTCTTCTACCCGGAGACCCGCGAGGCGGGACAGATGGTGGTCCAGCTGAACGCCTCCGATCCTGACGAAGGAGCCAATGGACGCGTGTCCTACCACCTGCTGACCGACACGGACGACTTCGCCGTCAACTCGGAGACCGGTCTAGTGACCCAAGTGGGCGCCCTGGACCGTGAACGTCAGAGCAGCTACGAGCTGCGCGTGGCGGCGCGGGACGGCGCTGCTGACCGACCGCTGTCTTCACACGCCGTCATCCATATCGACGTGCTAGACGTGAACGATAACCCGCCGCGCTTCTCGCGGTCCGTGTACCGAGTGCGCGCTAGTGAGGACCTGCCCGTGGGCGCCGTGGTGGCGCAGCTCGAGGCGCGCGATCCGGACAGTCCAGAGGCCGAGGAGCCCGTCCAGTACCGGGTGGTGACGGGCGGGCACGGCCGGTTCGGCGTCGACCGGCGCTCGGGCGCCGTGCGGCTGCTCGAACCGCTCGACTTTGAGCGCCGACAGAGCTACAACGTGACGATCGAGGCGCGGGACGACGGCTCGCCGCTGCTGACGGCCGTCGCCTACCTGTTCGTCCAGGTGGTCGATGTCAATGAGAACTACTTTGCGCCGTCGTTCCGCGGCGCCGTGGCCGTGTCGGGCTCTGTGCGCGAGGGCCTGCCGCCGGGCACGTTTGTGCTGGCCGTGAGAGCCACGGACGCCGACCCGGACGGACCCAACTCGGAGGTGACCTACTCGATCCGCGGCGGCAACGGGCTCGGCCACTTCACCATCAACCAGACCGGTGAGTTCTGGGGACGGACGGGCTGGGTACCGGCGGCGCCGCCGATTAAGGAGGGAGTGTGCCGCCGATCGGGCAGATAGCATCACAGGTGAAACTGGGTCCGGCCGCTGTGTGATTTACCGTCGCGGTAAATATGGAAGGAGGCTGGGCGGCGGTAAGCTGGTGTAGCGCTATTGGGAGATAATGGTGGCGCTCGCCGGCAGGGTCCATTTGGGCGCCGCTGGACTCCGCTGAGTCGACCCGCTAAGTGGGGAGAGCTGAGAGCCGAGAGCTGTGGTGGCTCCGGCGGCGCCGGCTCCAATGTCCGAGCGCCATGCGGGCGCAGGCACCGCCGGAGAACACTACACCTCGCGGCCTTTTTACCGCCTAACTAATCCGACGTGTCAGCGAATGCCTCTCGGACCGCAAAAACTGTGCAGCACGGCGCCACTACGTGCCTCCGTCAATGGCCGCTGGCGTTTTTTGTCCCCCGACCGCCTGTTTTTAAAGCAACAATGCTCCCTCTCTTTCTGCGCGACGGCGCGATCTTAACCGCACGCTCAAGCCTGTTTTGATAGCCTGCAACGTCCATTAGGTTTTTGTATGGCGTCCATTTAGAGTGCCTTGAAGCTGGCCATATTCACGGGGCGACAGCATCACTCTATGTCGCCGTGAGAAAACACGGCGCCCGTTTATATGTGGCCCGCGCGGCGCCGTCGATTTGGCTGCTGATGGCGGCACGCTGTCCGCTTTTTGAACCTGCTGCGCTCACAGTCGACCCCGATGTAGCTCCATTTGTTACATCTGCCACCCCGCCGCTGCTTCTTACTGCAGTTTTTTTTTCTGCAGCAACCACTTCCTCATCAGCTGTATCACCACTGTTTGATTTGAAACACTACCGATCCTGCCGTAACCGCGCCTTTGCCATACAGCCTCCCCTTTTGCCGCTCCTACTATCTGTGTCGAGATTGCCGGCCCAGGTTGGTCTCCATTTCCTCCCGACTTTACCTCCCGATTCCACCCTCTTTTGCCAACCCTACTGCACTGTGCCATGTGCATCCCTGTCGTTAGACCGAAAGGGGTAAACCCTATAAAACAAAGTTGGCACTGGTCATCCACCACCGGGACCGGTGATCACTCTCAGCTCCGTCAGCCGCCCAGCTGCAGCCCTATCGTCAGCCCAGGTGTAGTGTAGCCCCGCCGCCGGCCCCAGCCCCGCTGTAGCCATAACCTCGCCGCCGGCCCGGCCCGGCCCGGTCTGTCGATGGACAGCCGTCGGGCGGATCCGTCGGCTCGCGGGGCCCGTGTACGATCGACCCACCCACCGGCCCCTGGGGACACGGAGCCATTAGCACTTACCCACGTAAGGAGCCAGGGGCGCTGGCCGCCTCCGCGCCCATACCACGTGCCGAGACTGGGTGGCCGGCTGGAGACTGGGTCCGACGCTAAAAGCGGGGCAGTGGTCGGTGTTTTATCGTCGGCATGTCGCGCCGATGGGACATCTCGTCGCCTCTAAAGGTAAAGGGAATTGGACATATTACCAATAAATTGGGTAATTATGCGCTACAGGTTTATGCCGGGAGCGTAGTGTCGAATCTTCCAATATGTCGAGCAGTTTCCGTTATTGGTCGAGACTCCGGGAGTCGGAAGCTGGCTCGTCCCGGATAGTTTGGGTCGCTGCTCGTCCCAGGAGTTGGGTGGTAGCTCGTCCTGCGAGCGTCTGTTCCGCTGACCGCGCGATCGGCGCCGGCGACCGGTCAGCCGCCATTAGTCGGCTCTGCGGCCGCCCGCCGCCGCGCCGACCCAGCCGCCCCTGTATTATGCATGGCTCCATCTGGACGGGCCACTGCCACTCGGCCTAAAAGGAGCGCCACTTGGCCCACTGTTCCTTTATGAGCCAGTCTTCCGGGTCAGCCGATTTGCTGATGCGACGCTTGAGCACGGCCAATTGGTCTCCGGGGCATATAATCCCGGGAGAGAGATACCTACCTGTTCGACCTTTTCGCCCGGCCTGAGAAGTGATTAGAGAACTGATACTTCATCCTGGAATAGCCGATATCAGATTCATTCATTATTTCGAATATGTTTTATTGCATTATTTGCATTTTATTCGTTTTATCTGACGAGTTCCTAGATACGGCCATTCCATCATTCGTATCTAGATCATTGGAACGTTTTGGGATTATAGGATTGAGTGATTTAGGGAGCGGTCTGTGCCCAACCGAAACCGCTGTGTCGTTCTGGCTCGGTATGTGATGGCTGAACCCTCTCTCCTCCGTTCCGATCGGCCCGTGACGCTGCTACTGTTCAACTCGTCTCGGCTGTCGAGCTGAATTGAGTTCACTTGGAGGCCGTTCAGCGGCTCTGCCGTGCGTGCTGAGGACCACCCGCGGCTGTCGGGGCCACCGTCCGCCGCGGTCGTGTGTCGCCGACAGGCCCAACGAGGCTGACGTCGTCCTGACGGCTCCGGCGTCACAGCGGCGTCACCCGGGGGCGACCGGCCGGCGCCGGGCCGACGTACCGTCACCGCCCTGTCGCCGACAGCTCGGCCGGAGGGAGAGAGGGAGGGGGGGCGACTTCCGACCGGGCGGCATTGCTCCGATGTTGTTCCCGGGCCCGGCGAGCTCTACCGCCCCGCTCGCAGCTCGAGCTGTTGTCTTCATTCCGAGCCGTCGACTCCGGTCGAGCTCGGGCCTTTGTTCGTCTCGGCCGCGGAAGGAGCGACTCGGCGCGAGTCAAACAAACAGGGCGGTGTCACGTCCGGTCGAGGCGGCGCCGCGCGATGGCGGAGAGAGCTCCGTCAGCTCTTTTCGCTGTGTATTGGAGCTGCGGCTCTCCGTCATAGCTAGCGGCGGTGTTGTCTGCGGCTCTTTCGGCAGCGGATCCGGTGTCGGCACTCTGAAAGAGCCGGCGGATATAAGATTGCGCTTTGTTGGAATGACAAGCTGTTGCGGCCGGCGCTGTGATTTGTGCCGTGCTGTGCTGATTGAATCCGTCGGAACGCCTTTAAGCCAGAGTTATCGTCCGGGATGGCTGAACCCTGTAAGCGGCGATTGTGATTTGTGTCGCTGCGCTGACGGACGCCGTGGAGACGGCCGTGGCGTGCTGTGTGTGAGCCACACACCCTGTGGCGGACAGCTGTGACCGTGCCGTGTGAGGCTGAGTGACTTCATGAGCGGCACGACTGATTTGTGTCGTGTCCCAGTGGCGGCTGCCGTGAGCGGCGACCGTGATTTGTGTCCCGTGCGGATGACATGTCGAAAAGGCTGCTGGGATCGGGTTTGGTACAGTGCACTTGTGACGGTGAGTGACTGGCGATGGCGTGCAGTGCTGTCCGGGTGCAGGTGGTAGCTGCCTGGTCCGCCCGGTAGCCCGCCGCCGCCACCGCTGCTGTGGGGACGGTCCGCCGGCCCAGCGCGCCCTCGGTCCGCCGGCCGGCCCTCGGCGCTGTCGTCACGCGACAGCTGACTGCCTGTCCGCCCGAGTCGCGGTCGGCAGCCGGCCGCCGCCGCCGGGATGCCGGGCATTCCCTGCCGGGGAGGGCCGGCCCGACTGTCGGCGCCGCTGGCCCGCGGTCCGCCCAGCTGGGAGCCGCCGGTCGTGGCACCTTGTCGCCGCCGTGCTGAGAGCTCTGTTGTTGCCACCACAGCGGCGGCGGCGTGATGCCCGGCTCTGCCTCCCCCTCCCTCCCTCTCCCGCCCCCGCTCGGACCGGTGACGCTCAAAACAGGTCCACCTGCGGCGCCGGCAGTCATCGCGCCTCCCCGCGGCGGCGTGCTGTGGCGGCGCTGGACCACGCTGGCACGGCGGAGTGGCGTGGCGGATGAGCGTGCAAAGACCGTCCCTCCCTCTCAGCCGCCTGACCGTGCCAATCTTCACACCGTGCGCGTGCAGTGGTGCTGGTCGGACACGGCTCTACACGGCGGGGCGTTGAACGGCCGAGCGGCCCGCCGCCGGCGCCACACGCCTCTGTCACTGTCTGTTCTGTGAGCGGCGCGCTCGGTGTGCGGGCGGTGTTCGATTGTCGCCGTCCGTCGTCGTTCGGTCGTGTCGTGTCGCGGTCGTACGCCGCCGCCCGCACGCGGCGCCGACCGCAGAGTGTGTGGTGTGTGAGGTATCTGCGCGGTCGGCGAGCGGCGGGTGGTATGCGGGCGCCGGGCGGGGGAGGTGGGGACCGGGGAGGTAGTTCTACCCAGGCCTGCCGCCCCCGCCGCGGACGGTGATCTGAAAACTCTGGAGACACTGCTGTGACCCCGGCCGCCCCGCGGTGCGGCCGGCCGGCCGGGACCGCCCCTGGGGAGGGTTGTCGACCCACGCCGCGGGACGCTCCCTCGCCACGCCCTAGCGGTGTCCTCACCTGCTTCTGCCTGTTTGCGTGCCGGTTTTGCCCGAGTTTTTTCCTCCGGTCCCTGGCGGGCTGCAAAAGTCGATCCGCGGTCGGCGGAAGGACTGCCTGCGACTAATCAGGCGGATTATGCGGACCGACAGTGGCACGGTTGGTCGTCCCACACGCCATGTCGTGCCGTACTGTCGGGCTTCTATTTCCCATCCGCTGATTGCGACCCGTTGCCATGCACGACCCGACTTTGGTTTTATGGCTCTGCTATGCGGTGAATTTAACGTCGAAATGGACAAAGGAAAAAGTGGGATTAGATAGGCCTGTCTAGTTTTCCAGCGCTCGCCTTAAAAGTCGTCGTGACCGGTTCGGTCTTTGCCTTGGTAAAAATCGGGTGTTTTGTGAGAATCGTTTCGGGATTAGTGCCATGCTAGGCGGAGCTTATTGCAAGCCGACCCGGCGGACAATGCCTGCTTGACGGAGCATTCTTTGTCGGCTTTTTGGGCAGATGTTGGCAGACGAAAATATATCGTGACGTGCCTGTTAGCTGCGCCTCACCGAGCTGAAGCCGCTGAGCCACAACGAGAGCGTTAATTCTGATCCCCGGCCCGCACCACACTAGCCTAACACCCTGATCAGAATTCCGGATCTCGGGTTGATGACCTTCGCGGCCAGCATCTTTACCAGTTCCGCGGAATTAACAGAGATGGCTTCTGGGGCCTGATTGATGTGGCTTTCCGGTCGGCATCATGTAGATGTTTTGTTAATGGACGGCGGTGGGCCGGAGGTTTCGCCAAACACACCGCCCTCCCGCTCGCCCGGCCCGGTGCTTCGGATGCGCTCGTTCGCCATCAGTGGAGTATGCAAATGGATCAGCCCGGGAGATCCCATCTGATCCGAATCCTCACACAGCGATTTCCAGCGACTGTCAAATAATGCGAGCGCGATCATAGATTGCTCACTTCCAACCAATTCATCCTAGTTTCAGTAAATTGTGTGATATCGAGCTCGCAGCACAGTGGTTGTTATGTGCCGTCAAAAACACACACGGCCTGAAATACATGTCACTGAAGGAGAAATAACAGTCGATTTATCATCGAACTATAGGTCTGAAAGCTGTAATCGGAGTTAATAAACGGCAAACACGCTTTATTGGGCGCTGTTTCGCCAACTGAGCGGACTGCCGGCGGCGGGGAACGCTCCGTTAAAGCTATCCAACAGTGCTGGGGTGTGCGCCGGTCCTTTGACGCGGTATGTCGTGTTCTCTCGGCCGGAACAGCCGCCCGCACCAGCTCACAGGCCGGACGGTGAGACTCGGTCGGCCATTAATCGCGCTGGTGAACCCCGCTCACCGGCCGGACATCATTAATCGGCGATCGGGCCGGCTCGCAGTGACCGTCCCTCCATCATCACTCCCAGGGCGGACCGGGGCGGGACGGACGAACCCAGAGAGTCGCGAACCGTCTCCGTCAGACGCCGGGGAGCTTCGACAGGAGACTGATCCGGCCCGCCCCCGTCGACCTGCTCAACTGACGAGATGGATGACACGCTGGCTGCGTAACGGCCGACCGGGTCGTTTGGAGACGCCTGATTTATGGCGTGAGAAACTGCCCCCGGGAAGGAGGGATGCGACGGAAATGTCACGACCTTGCTGTCGCCAGAGTTATCGTTACAATTCCACGCGCTGGAAGATACATACAGGCGCTTCCCGTGTCTAAATTTAAACGTGGCGCTCGACCAGTGGCGCATGAGTTACGTTTTCCGCCTCATGACGACGCCTATTTTGAATTCCAGTGTTAATTAAATTTCACTTTTCATTTGTCACCGTCATAATTAGATTTCAGTCGGGACTATAAACACTTACTAAGTGTCAGCTCAGATGAGGAATGTGAACAGAACACGTTTCTTTCGTGTCCTGAGACGATTGTTCTGTAACAACCTTGGGCTCTTGAAACAAAACCTGATCATTTAGCCGGCTCGTAACTCTGCCCATTGTTTCGACACTAGTGACACAGTACAATATATGCACTTTTGTTCGTTCTTGCGGTCTTCTATCCCGTCCACGTGGCGCACGAGATCCCACCCGGTCCGGTCCGCCCGCCGCGCCGGTCGGTGCAGCTGTTCTATGTCGCCGGTGTGGGGCGATGGCCCCTGTCGCCGTGTTCAAGGTTAGCGAACTTCCGACCGATGGCGGGCGGGGCCGATTGTGTCCAGATACCCTTGGGCGTGTAAAAGTTTGCCAGCAAATGTCGCCGGCCACCAGATACGGTGATCGGATGTTGATGTCAGGACTCTTGGAACTTGTTATGTTTTTATAGTGGGGTCTTATCGAAAGTGCATCAATCATTTGCTTGTGCCAATGGGATTTTTAAGGCTAAGTAAAAGTGCATTCCGGTGGATACTGGAGGTTACTTTACTGCGGAATACCCGCGACGTGCTTTTGTTCGTCGGCTTTGCAGAGAGCACCGCAAGGCTCGCTGTGTTTTTGATCGCCGCTATTTTCGATACCGGACACCATTGCTGTTTGCAATGTATGAAATCGGATAGCATTGACTGAGTACAGCCACGCGTTTGACAAATGTCTGGCTTCTGCGGTGCGCTTCTGTCCCTCGGAGTGACTGAGCGGCGTTCCCGGGAATGCGGGGGATGTGCGTGCGTGTCTGCTGCGAGGGACGGCCGCGCGGTGCGCTCAGTTCCGCCAGCCTTCCGCCGCCCGTCTGCTAACCGTCTCCGCGAGGTCTGCGCTGCGACGAGCGGAACGGCCGCGGATGCCTGCCGTACGGCCCGCTCCCGTGTTTCGCCGTACCGCGCCCCCGGGGCTGCCACGCCGCGTCGCCCCGAATCGCTCTCAGACGGATGACTTGCAGGGGCGGCGCGCGCCGCTATCGGCGCTGCGACGCCCGGCGCGCGCCCGAGACTAATTTGGCGCGGGCGCGCGCGCGGCTGATGGGTTCCTCCGGTGAGGGCCACCGAGCTGCGGGGAGCAGCGGCGCGAGCCGCGGGACTGCAGGGGAGCGATCGGGGCGACGGAGGGCGGCGGTATCCATCAGTGGGCCGCCGACCCGACACCGGCGCCGCGCCGCGCCGCGCCGCGCTCAGAAGGATTGGACGCGAGGGACGCGCGCGGCGCCGCCGCTCGGAGAAAGCACTCAAATCAGAGGGGACCGGCGGGGCTGCAGTCCAACGGCCGATAGAGATCGCGGGGTGCCCGTCATGGTGCGGAGCTCGCAGCGCTTTCACCCGCCGTCTGCGTGTGCAAACAGATCGCTGCAATCTCACAGGGCACACCGCCTTGCATGGTCGGCGCAGTGCTTCATCACATTTCACTGTGCAATCAGTGCACTATTTCGTCTTGCAATTAGGGCACAACGGTTCCAAAGCGGGTGCGCCCGGGGCACCGGCCGGGCCGGGGTAAGCCGAGCCGCTGTTTGGCGGTGTGTCGACACTGCCGCGGTGTTTATGTGGGGCGGGACTGTAATAGAGCGGGCCGCCGCTGACGACAGTCCCATCTGTGGGTCGGACGTCATTACCTGCGACGGTTGGACGCCGTGTGACAGCCGGACGGGCGCCACCAGCTGGTGACAATCGTCCCTCCGCTGGCCGAGGTCAGGGCCGGCTGTCAGCTGGGACCAGCTGTATCCGACAGCCATTAGACGCTGACGACATTCTGTCAGTTGTGGCCTGTTTGTTGTCCGTCAGTTTTGACCTTTCATTTGACCGTTGTCAGCTGACGCTGCACGATTTGATGACCTCCGGCGATCGCTGACAGTCGTCAGCCATTTGACCAACAAAGGCGGCGCGGTGGTCGGTTAACGAGCCAAATGGTCGCTATGGATCGTCTGTCTGGCCTGGCATTCCTTGTCGACTCTGCTCTGTTGTTGGTCGTGTCCTCTGTCTTTTGGGTTACGACGGAAGTCATGCTCCCGTCTTTCGCCGGAAGTCCCTGTGTGTTATCGCCTGATCACGGAATTCTCACTGATGTCGCTCCTCACT
Organism: Amphibalanus amphitrite; assembly: GCF_019059575.1. Taxonomy (NCBI): domain Eukaryota; kingdom Metazoa; phylum Arthropoda; class Thecostraca; order Balanomorpha; family Balanidae; genus Amphibalanus; species Amphibalanus amphitrite. Next base: position 299,590 of record NW_024882094.1, read on the forward strand.
CGGTCCCTCTTGGAGCATGTCAAAGCCTTCGTGTCATAATTGACACAATCCATAGTTTGGCCAGGATATCGGTATGTCGCCCACATTGAAATACCACCGCCAGGGTCGTTAGAAGGTGCGCTGGAAATAGTTGTCCTTTGCCGCTTTGCGGCGAGCGCTGTACGTGTGCGCAGTCATAAGTTATAATTGACCACGCGTAATGTTGGAACAGTGTGACATATGTTCGGGCTATTCCTATTAGGAATGTCGTTTTGAAGGCGGTCGTGGGCGACGGCGTTGGTCCTTGACTGCCCTCGTATACCGCTTGTGACATGAATGTTCACTTATCGGTTGATTACAGGTGGATCTATAATTCTATAGTCTATACTGACACGTAACGCATTTCAAAATCATATTCTGTTCATGCTGTCCGATACTATCATTAACTGCCGTACACCACCTGCACTTATGCCGCTACCGGCTGTATGGCCCGTAACCTTATGGTATTGCTCGCCATGTAGCGTTCTTTGCATCGTGCCACTGGCGTTGGCTACCGAGTATTCTCCCCGTGCACCGCTACTGTCCGCCATGTAAACGGCCTCCCCTCCCTCATTGCTGGCCGTGTACCGTCCCCGGTTGCAGCTACTGTCCACCATGTAAATGCGGTCCTCCGTTATCCACCGTGTACCGTCCCCAACTGTCGTCCTCTGTATACCGTCCCCAACTGCCGCCCCTCTGTATACTGTCCCGACTGTCGTCCTCTGTACCGTCCCATGGCCGCTGTGGGAGTGTCGGTGCCGCCTGCCGGTACCGACCAGCCCACGGCTCGGACGGACGCCGCCGGCGCGTGCCAGCTGGTGACGCCGAACAATGCACCGGTGCGACAACCGCGCCCGGCGCCTGGCGCGGCCTCCTCGCCCATTTATACAGACCGGCGGGCACATTGGAGCGGACGGTGGCGTGGCGTGGCTGTGGTGGATATGGATGGGCAGTGGACACTGGGTATGACAGGCTAAGGCGCATCGGATATACATGGCGACAACAGGCGACTGGGAGGCAAAGAGCTGCTATTGGCAGTTGCTCATAATAGGGCGTCTGGCACGCAGCCGCCTAACTATAGACACGTCGAGCACAGTACTGGTATGCGGTGGGTGTGCGAATATAGCTTTGATGGATGAACGGTGGGGTTATGACAGGCAGGCACACGGCTGGTAAGGAGGCGTGGGCCGTGGAGCCCAGTTTAGAACGGCGGGCACCCGGCAGGGAGCTGACATGCTGTATATAAACGGCCGACTTTGTTTCCAAGACGGTCGTCGTCAGCGAACGGGTACTACGCGAGAATAGACGCAGAGTTTTCGTGTTTTCACAAACCACCCAATGTAGATACCCGAGTGGCGTAATTTCGAGTCGCATTTGTTCCATCACCTACCATTTGTACGCGCTGTAGTGTACCGTAAAACTATGCAAAATAGAACCGACTTCTTTCCGTCCGCCCGGGGCCGAGAAACGCACACAGGAGAGTGGTCGTTTTGTGGCCGCCCTTATGAGGAGCGGCCTCTGATTGTTCCAATGCACCCGAAATGTAATCGGCATTGCAAATCAGCTCTGATGACGTTGATGGAGGCGGCCGCGCCGTCCCGGCGTCTGGCCGATGTGGGCCGGGCCGGGGCCGCTCAGACCGGGCCGAGGTCGGCATCTCGCGCTGCAGTGACTGGCGAATTGTCGCTAACGGCCGGCCGCCTCTGACCGTCATCAGCGTCCATCGTCGCCTGTTGTTGTCGCGGCCCGGCACTGTCCGGGGTGACTGGGGCCCGCAGTGACCGTAGATTGATGTCCTGTCACCGCGCAATGGAACGGTGATGGGGGCGGGACGGTGTCGCCGGGCACTCGACGACCGGGGATAACATTGAGCCCTGGCTGCAGGGAACGGGTGAGCCGCCGAGCGCAGTTGCACCAGTAGCTGGTACTGGCGGCATTGCATGTGTCATTGTTCGTTTACGACAGGATGTGTAATGAGTAGCTACAACGCTGCTGCTCTGATGTGCATTACACGGCATTCGCACAAATGTCCCGTCCATTGTTCAATGCCCATGGCAGCCGGGCCTCTGTAGCACCAGCAATGAAATACATCCCTGCGTCGTCTGGCCTCAATTATATTGTGACGATCCCGCAGCGCGAGCGACGCCTTCCGGGCAAACACCGCCCGTCCAATGCCGTCCGGTCTCTGGCCGCGCCCCGGCGCGTCGGTGGCAGTGACCTGATGATGTCCGGACCGGTGCGCCAGGCCGCACTAACGGCATGCCTCGGGCTGCAGGCGGGCAGTCAGCGGTCGCCGCCGTGCCATGCCGGCCCGCCGCTGTGTTTATTTTGGTACGGGGCTGGGTCCAGCCTCGTGCCGGGGGGGGGGGGGGGGGGGGGGCTGCTGACTGACCGTAAGTCACAGGCGGCTGGTGTTCATGCGACATAGCGGCTGCTGATGTGTCGGAAACATCCTGCTTACCTCTGCCGCCGATGTTTCCGGACTATCCTATGGTCAGCGATTCAGCAACCGACTGCTAACTTGTCCCAGCTATGTAGGACGCGTGGGCTGCGTTGTGGCCACCTCGTCCCAAAGACGGATGGTCCTGTCTCGTCGCACATTGCCCGGCACGCGAACAAACCCTTGATTGGTGCACACATGCCGGCTGCGTGACCGAACAAATCGCCTTTTTGTGTCGGCAAAAATGGCACGGTATTTTAGGTCGCGGGAGCCGAATATCGGTTGTAAATGTTATCGCTACTGGTCGCATTGTTATCGGGAAGTTTTTCGGTGACATTGTTGTTCTGACGTCGAAAAACCTTAGATGTGCATTGTGGGATGTCACTGCGATGTATCGCATCGCATTGAAGCTGAATTAATAATGCTTCCATTGCTCAAAGTCTGCGGGCCTTTCATGTATGTCTTTTTCTATCGCGATGCGTGAGTTTCGGCTTAGCTTGTCGATGCTTGATTGGTCGGTCATCTTTGCGATCCGATCCGTCGCCCTTCGTCGTGTTCGACGTCTCGCTCGACGGGTATTTCTCAATTCTCAACTGACGCACGCGCCGTTTTTCATCGGAATCTGTTGTCGCCGGAAACAGGCTGAAAACTGGCCAAAATCTAATCGGATTGCCGAGCGTCTGAGCCGACTGCCGCATTCGTGAGCGACGACTATTGGGAGAATGCATAATGCGGCTTTAGAGAGAACAAACGGCAGACAACAGCGACCAATCGCCGGAGTACACGCTTGCTCACTTACCCAGCTGATTCGGGCCGACGTAAATAGCTCGGTGGCGAATTTCGTAACGTGCGCGTCGGCTGGAACACGATACCAGCGGCCGCACTGGCGTGTGGAAGATTCTATCGCACCGTTTGAGTCGTGCTGGCTGGCGCCTCTTGGTCGCTCTGTTGCTGCGGTGATTTTGTCTCCGCGCTGGGACACGCGGTGGGTTGCGCCGGGGTAGTGAACGCTGTTGTTGCTGGTGTGCGTCTAATAGCTTGCAGTGGAGGACGGATGGGTCAGCCTGCCGCTCGATGAGGGCGCTGGGGGGTCTCGGATGGGTTCAGGGCTCCGCAGTGGTGTCAGCACTGCAGAAGACAGCGGCAGCTGAGAGCTGGCAGTGACAGGCAGTGTCTGACAGTGACAGACACTGACGGACACGAAGCGCAGAGCCGCAGACGCTGGACACTCTGGCAATGAGGGCTGGCGCCGGTGCTTGTCTACTCTGTCGTTGTTCGTCCCATCCACTGACAGAAGCTCCTTTACGATTTTAAGTGACATTGAACATACTCAGGACTCGCTAGGTCGAAACTACTTATCTGATGGCCACCTGTTCCCCTTTAGGCGCCGATCTCATTGAAAGCAGCCTCCTTTCCTATAGCGATGCTGCTTCCTCAGGGAAGCTTGTGTTTGATGACGTCTGCCTCACAGAGAGCCGTACGAATAGTGTTTGTCTAATGAAGAAACAACCCATGCGGTTATGTCTCAGAGGCTCGCCTCCTCTGCCTCCCGGCCCGCTCCTGTGCTGTCTCACCGAGAGGCAGACGGCTGGCCAGCCGGAGTGAAACATTGCCCCGCCACTCCGATCGTAATTGGATTTTAGCGGCCTCCTCTCGGGCCAATGGCCCATTTGGCCGGCCCTGCTGGTGCCCCGGCCGGTCCGGGAGATAGGTGAGACGGACAGGAGCCGAGGTCACGGACCGGGGTCATGACCTGACCCAGAACTACCTCAGAGCGACATTCAGACGGCGATTAAAGTTGGAAATTTCTGGGTGATGGGTTAATTTGTCATCTTCGTTTTGATCCTTGTTTTATTGCTACGAGTTTGGTCGCTAAAACGGATCGCTAGCGTTGCAGCCGAACGGCCGTTGCAGATTTTATAGGGTTATTAAATATTGCGACATATACTTGACCGGGCAGCACGGAACGCGACGCCGGAATTGATTTTAGCAGTGTTCCGATAGACGTTACTGCAGAGCTGAATGAAATGGGACCTGGTTTAGTTAAAGACACAAAAGGAATAGTAGAATAACCAGTCATGTATTTACTGCATTGCGTAAATGACAAAACCATTGCCTACATTTCGACTTCTAACAATGAACGTTGATTCGATCACTATGTCGACGATACCATTGTCATATTCTCTTATAATCCTTGCGATGGTGCTTGTTAAGAATGACATGAAAACAATAAACAGTTTAACAGGTTTAGCCTTGAACCGTCTATCACATTTGGCCACTGTTGGCTTGAAACATGGCTATGGTGACGCGTCTGTGCATACATGAATATCATTAAAGCCAATAAACGTAATGGTGTTGTTTCCAAATGGGCAGACCTTGCTCGTCATACAACATGCACACACGAATCCAATTATGGACGTCCTTGGAAGGTCGCTGTGCGAGGGGTGGTGCTGGGCTCCTCCCCCTCTGTTACCTATGGGGGTCAGCAACAATATCCCACGTGTCGCCGAGCTGCTATCACCATAGCTCTATAGTGTCACGGTGTCGCCGGGGCACTGTCAGGCTACCCGTACCTACCATCGATCACTGGTCGTTGTTCATCGTTCATCAATCGTCATCACCGCTCATTAATCATGTATCACGTGTGTAACGGGCGCCGCTGAGGCCGCCGGGTGTGTTCTGCTCTGCCGCCCCGCCCCCGCCCCCGCCCCCGCCCCCGCCCCCGCCCCGGGACAGGCGTGTGACCGTGCTGTCTCTCTCGCTGCAGGTATCTACACGAGGGACGTGCTGGATCGAGAGAGCCGCTCCAGCTACTGGCTGACCGTGTACGCCAAGGACGGCGGCGCCGTGCCGCTCTCGGCGCGCATTGAGGTGAGGAGGGGACCGGTCAGCGTGCGGGTACGGCACAGGTGTGCTGTGTAACCCAGCGCGGCTCGACACAGCACAGCACAGTGCAACGCGACACAGCGTGGCTCAGCTTAGCGCACCTCGGGACGGCGCAGCACATAACACGGGACAGCTCAGCATAGCATAACACATTGCGGCTCAGCACAACACATCACTTGGTAGCTAAGAAAGCACATCACGAGCTGGACGAGCCAGTACATTTGAGCCACTGTGGGGAGACTGAGCAAAGGACAGTGGGTCCCAGCGCAGCACAGCATCTCTCGTAGCGCGAGGCAGCGCTCCACTCCCATTGTGGCCGCCACCCGCCGCGAACGAAGGCCACCGTTTGGAGACCGCCCTGTCATTTGTTCTCGGCAGCCGTGCTTAATTAACTGGTGATGCAGAGCAGTGTAGCGCGGCGCCGCAGAGAGCCACGGTCCATCTCCATCAGGGCTCTGAACGGACCTCCGAAAGGGCAGTGGAGTGATGAGCAGCCCTCTCATCATCGCCGGAGCCGTCCTGGCTGCCCGGCGACCGCCGCCGGCTGTGCGTCTCTGTTTCTGGTGGCCCGTCGTGGTGGCGGTTTGTCTAGCTGTTCTGTGTCTTTCTTTCTTTCTTTCTTTCTTTCTTTCTTTCTTTCTTTCTTTCTTTCTTTCTTTCTTTTTTTCTTTCTTTCTTTCTTTCTTTCTGTCTTCCTTCATTTCTTACCCCCCTCTCTCCCTCTCTCTCCCTCTCTCCCTCTCTCCCTCTCTCTCTCTCTCCCTCTCTCTCTCTCTCTCTCTCTCTCTCTCTCTCGCCCTTCTATCCCTCTCTCTCTACCTTCTCCTCCCTGCCGCTCTCCGGGCGCCGCTGGGTGCTCATACTGCTTATGAACACGCTCGGACATTTGTTGCAATTATAAAGAGCGAGCTCGGTGGCCGTGTAATGAGCAGGACCTTGACGATGGCGCCCGTGGTACCGCTCCCCTTGTGTGCCGCCGGGCTGACGAGCCCTGTAGACCGCCGTTGCAGGGTTAACGACAGCCTAAACGGGGGCTCAGACCTCGATGGTAATCCACGGTGGCTGGCGGGCTTTGATGTGCCTCCGGCGTTAGTGCATGTTTGCTCTTTCCCGAGTCTGTCCCGAGGTACAGACAGCTGTTAGACGTTATTTTCCGACTTGTTTTCGTCAAGAGCCTTTTTTAGCTGTTGGCTTTTTTAGATAAATGAAGCAATGCGCCATAGACCTCTGTACTCTGTACACGGTGTACAGAGGTCTATGAATGCGCATAACATTAAAATTTGGCAAATATGATACGCGAATATGAGCTCCTGTATATTGTTACCATTTTAGTCAGACTTACTTATATACCATGTATGTATGTATGCATGTATGTATGTATTGACATCAAAAGCCTCCCACATATAACGTGGCGATTACGGTGATTACGGCCATATCAGTCTGAGTCACCGGGCTCTAACGTATCTCATAGTTCGCTTCCACACTGCTAGTTATCACCATCACTAAAACCACTAACACCTCTCTCCCTCTCCGTCAGGTGTACATCGAGGTGGATGACGTTAACGACAACTGTCCACTGACCTCCGAGCCGGTGTACCACGCCGAGGTGCTGGAGAACTCCCCTGCCGGTACGCACGTGGCGCGTGTCACCGCCACCGACAGGGACGGTGACGGGCCGCTCACCTACTCCATAGCGGCCGGAAACCCGCAGAGCCTCTTCAGTATCAACTCGAAAACAGGTGGGTGCGATCGGCGGCTGCAGACGAGGGTGGATGGCGAGGGAAGGGATGGAGGCATATATGTAGGCCTTGGTGAAAGCATTTAAATGCGCTTGTTACTGACGCGGTGCAGGTGTGCGTCTTCGTCTCGAAATGTTAAGCTTTGCCGGAGATGCCTCCTCTCCTGTCCTCTCCTGGCTCTCAGTCTCAGCTCTAGCCCGGTGTCTGTATTTCCGTTGTTTTCTTTCAGCTGTTGCTCCGTACGCAGCCGTTCAGCCCCGTTTATTCGCCGTAACTCTGAGGATTGTGCCGACAATTGCTCGGTATTTTCTCGGTGCGGGCTCGCTATGCCGACGCCGCTGCACTCTGCGCGCTCGCTCGATGGGTGCGTGTGTGCTCTGTGCTCTGTGAACCCACTTACCGCTGGCACTGTGTGTGCTCGCTATATGGGCGGTGATCCCGTTCCCGGCAGACGGCAGACGATAGACACTAGACACTAGACACTAGACAGTAAGGACAGTGGAGGGTTGCCGGGAGAACAATACTCCGCCGGAGTCTGCGGTCTTCTTCGCAAACCATGGCTTGGCTTCTCCCCTCCCTCGGGTCCTTAGATCTCGCATTGAGCCAGAGTTGTCTCCCCAGGCTGTTGCTAGACTTTTCCATTCTCCCCTCCACTTTTTTAGTCGGCCTCTATTCTTGTAGAGTCGTGCGGATGCGCTCGTTTTTTTTTTTGTGTATGCTGGGGTTCTTTTGATTTCCTGTTTCCGGATCCTTTCTCTGTTCACCCTCTCCCTCGCTGGCACATCCCTCCTACCCTCTCCCTTCCTCTCTCCTCTCTCCCTCCCAAGCTCTCACAGCTCTCCCAGTGAGACGTTCCGTGCTCTGTTCCGCCCGTGTGCCGGCCGGCCACCTCTGTTGTGACCTTTCTCCGGTAATCTGTCCCCGGGGTCCAGTCGGCCTCCGTGTCACGACTCTGGCCGGCCTGGACACTGCTCTGTACCGACTGGCTGCAGCGCCGTCTGCCGCTCTGGCGACCTTTTGTATGTGCTCCCCGGGGAGGGAGAGACTCTGCTACTCGGCGTGGGTCCCCGGGGAGAGAGACACTACCGGTATGTGTGAGGACAGGCTGGCAGTGATGGGACGAAGCTGTGTGATGATGGGCTGTCGGTGGTGGGATGGGGCTCTGTGTGGTGGGACTGGGGTGTATGTGGTGGGATAACCCTTTGTGTGTGATGGGCTGGTGTGAAGGTGGCAGTGGGAAAGATAGCATCTGCCGAGCTGTTAGTGTGTTTTGTCCCGTCTTTCGGTTGTGATGTGTCGGGATGATCCTGTTTTGGACCACTGTGAGATTCAGACCGGAGTGAATGCAATGTCCTGTCAGTTTTATTAGAACAAACGGCTGTGTGCGGCGCCGAACATGGCGCCCGCCATGGAATCTCTGCGGGCGGCCATGCTGGCCGTCTAGTTTCCTGCGTGCGGCCGCCTCCTCCCAGCTGTAATTCAGGGTACGCAGCCTCGCAGCATCTGCTGCAGATCTAATATACGGCCGGCTCTCGGTCCGCCGGCGCGACCCCAATGTCGCCGTGCAGCGTTTGATAGCCAGTGCAAAGGGGCGGGGCGGAGACTGGTGCAGGTCGAAGGGGAGACGAGATGGTGCTGGTGTAGTTGGTGCAGGGTGGTCGGGTCGGTGTCTGGTGTGATGCTGGTTGTATCGTAGGCTGGTGCTGGTCTGGAGCATAGTGTGGTGGAATGCTGGTGCGGATAAAAGTTTACTGGAATGGTGATGGTCTGCTGCAGTCGACTGGGGCTGGAATGGTGCCACGTTTTTATGCCAGGCGGGGTTGGGTCAGACTAGGTTACGCTGCGGAGTGCTGTCCCGGGACTCGTTCGTGTAATGATGACCCGGCCGGGGTCCGATGTGGTAGACTGGTTGGTACGGAGGATGTGATGGGGCGGGGTCGACCTGTGCAGCTGCTCGGACGCCGCTCATTAAACCAGTTGTGAAATGGACGTCATTCGCGGCGTGTTTTGAAATGCCGCCGTGCATAGCTGTAGCTCACTATGAGCCTGTGTTGGATCGTCTGACGCAACGCCTGTCTCACGCACACACGCTCAAACGCGCGGCAACACAGACGACCCTCTTCATTTCGCGTCGCTCCGTTGCGAATTATCTGAGCAGCTGTGTACCCCGTGTCGTTTTTTCTTGCTGCAGTATGTCAGTGTGCGTCGTAATTACTCGAAGTATGTTTTCATCCTGATGGTGGGACCTGGGGTGGGCGTTGCATAACCCATAAGTGGTTCTCCCGTAGCTACGTTTAGTGAACTACCCTGTAATCGCACCTTTTAGAAATAACGACTCTTTTGCGTTACGATTTACAGCAGTAGCGCAACCTCAGTGAAACCTATTGTATCCTCCGCCCACGGCCTAGGCGCCGGCAGGAAGAAAAGTCTCACGCATGGCTGCGTCGCGCGTGCTGACACGGTCACGTTTGTGGTGGCAGTTGTTGGTTCACATATGCGGCAGCACGGGCCCGGGCCGCCCCCGCAGGTAATGACATTGAGGGTGGGCGTCAGCGCGCACCGCGACCCCACGGCGAGCGCCGCTCTCCTACTGTATATTGTTTGTGCGTATGTTGGTGGCGGTGTTAGCTAACCTCTGGTTTGTTGTTTGATTACAGGCGAGATCACGACAACGCGAAGAAAGCTGGACAGGGAAACTCAGGAACGGTATATTCTTGAGGTGAGTGCAGCTGAAACTGCGACAGTCTACCTTTCTAGACGCAGTATCTGTGGGCTTCATCTGTAAATAACCTCTGTTTGCTGTCTCGTTAGATGAATCCCGAAGCTTCGGCAATCGTTTGGAAAGTTTCTGCCGATCGTCGTGCGCTTCGATGCTATCTTGACCGACGTTGACGGCTTGCGTCGCCGTCATCTTGTTGGCTCTGACCTGGCACTAGAAACGTGCGGAAGCCGATTTTGCTGGCAGCTGCCCGCGTCCCAACAACAACGGAGCCCTCTGTGGGCTGGCCCGTGTGACATATGAATGCCCGTCGGACACACAATCTGGCGTCATTTGACATGCCCGCGGGCAGTCGGCAGACCCGCCATTGTCCCGGCTCGGTTTTCTATTTCGGAGCTCTGTGTTTTATTTATCGGAGAAGAAAACTGCTGGCTGTGCCCCGCGCTGACGTACTCTGGATGACCTCAATTTCAAAGTTGTCACATTTCGGTTGCAGTTTCCTGGCTCAATGGTGGGGCAACTCGTACGAATGGTCCCCTCAGTGATGACACTTTGTCTGTGGGAAGGGGAGAAATCCTCACAAGGGGTGAATACAGCCGCGGCGATGTGGTCATTTTCCGACAAATGTTTGGTCGTTTAAGCGGCTGGGTTGTCTGTGCGTTCCTGCAGTGTCTGCCAACGGTCGAGTGTTCGCGGTGGCAGCTCCGTTTCTCGGAAGCTGACCCTCGGGGGCCGTCGCCAGCTCCGTGTACAAGTTGCGGGCCAAATGAGCTGGCCTTATCCGCGCCGAGTCGTCAGGCAGAGCGGGCCGTCGTCGCGCGGGCATGTTTCACAGCATACACGGAGTTTGCCCGGTGTATGATGACTGATTAGCATAGAAACCCGGCGGACCGTCTCGTCAGTGTCAGCCTCATGGAGTAATAACAATTTGCATATGAAAGCCGGTTGCTTACCTCTGACCTTATCTTGTCGGCCGTTTTACGCGGAGACTGGGGCCGCTGCGCGAAATGATATCTCGTTTAGCTCGGGCCGGCCGGCGGCGCGGGCGCGGTGCTCTCAGATTTATGGCAATGCACCCCGCGAGTCTAAGGGCAGAGCGACGATTCGGCGGCGATTGGAGCGATAGTGGTGACTCACTCCCCACGATGGCGGGTGGCGCTGCGAGTCGATCACTCCCTCTCCGAGTTGAGTGAGTCATAACTCCGTGCTGGTAATGCTGCGCCGGCGTTCGACGGTTGAGCGGAGCTGGTCTTGTTCGCAGCGCCCATCTGGTACAGGCTGGATGGGCCACCAGAGGCTTGAGTGGACACCAGCGACATTTCAATGCGCTCCGCTTCGATTATTGTCATTGGTGATCCATATTTTGTCTCTGTTTGATGGCTTAAATGGTCGTGAAAAGGCATCGGTATTCGATCGATCGATTGCCGAAAAGGGCCGAAATATTGCCGAAATAACTCCTATTATCGGACGTTTGATGCAATGCTTCGCTCGATTGTTGTTTACCACATCACTTTCTTCTTTTTCGTACCTGTTTGTCGCTTCTCGCTTTCCACTTCGTCGCTCGACAAAAGACGCAGGTATTGGCCGATGCCATCTCCGCTTCTCACTCTCCGATGCAGGCAGGTATCGCCTCTCAACCGCCACCGCCGCAGTCGGTATCGGCCCTCTGCTCGTCTCTCTCTCTCTCTCTCTCTCTCTCTCTCTCTCTCTCTCTCTCTCTCTCTCTCTCTCTCTCTCTCTCTCTCTCTCTCTCTCTCTCTCTCTCTCTCTCTCTCTCTCTCTCTCTCTCTCTCTCTCTCTCCCCCTCCCCCTCCCCCCTATCTCGTCCTTTACCAGTCTGTTGACTGCCAATGCGGGTCTCCACGCGTGTGTATCGGCGGGCGAACAATGCTGCAGCGTGGACCGCGTGGCGGCGGTGGGTGGTCCACCTCTGCATGGTGTGAGCCAATTGTGCTGCCAGCTAACAGACCGATACCGATCGGAGAGCTGCAACCCCCCCCCCGCGCCCGTCTCGGACTGCAGCCGCGGCCCCCACCCAGTGGTCAGTGGACTCCTGCTGGGAGGCAGTCTAGCCGTCTCGGGTACCCAGCGGGCTCCCACAGCGCTGCAGTGGCGGGTGGACCAGGTCCACAGCTGGTCTACACGGGGTTAGTGCGGTCTCCGCCCACCGCCCGTCTCCTACAGACCTCCTCCCATGCGGGTCTCCTGCTGCACAAACCTGGCGACCACCAGACACCTCGCCAGTCCTTCCCTGTCGAATAAGCTCCAGCCATGCTGCATTCATCCAAGATAGCTGTGAGTAGGCACCCACCATCTAACACCGCTGATAACCACCCGCACTATGATTACCATGAGACTGTGTAAAATTATATGCACTTGCATAATGTTAGCTTTTTTGTTTCGTCTCGCCGAATTGGGTTAACGTTCCTTGGTGCATAATCGTTGTTTTAGGTTCCCCTCGATTGCACTAGTTCCAAGACACCATCCCTCCAAGGCATCATACACTCTTTTGCAAGCTCACTTTTCGTTTAACGTTCACTTTTCTGGAGCAACTTCTTTTGATGGTGGGAATGAGGTTAGGTAACATTTGTTACAGATTATACGGCCGATAGCCCTTCCTTGCCCCAGCGCCGCCCCCGGGCATGCCTCTATCTCCTTGTTATCTTCCGAGACTTGCTTTAGTGCCCGATAAACGGTGGCAGTGTGGGCTATTTATCCTAAAAATGGGTTAATTCTCGGTCAGCCGTCCCCTCCGAACTATCCGAATGTTCAGCTAATTTTATTGGTCGGCTATCGCCGGTGTGACTCCATGGCCTTTCTCGGGTTTACGGCCGAGTCCATTTCCTTTGGGTATATCTGAGGGTTGATTGAGTGGTTATATATCGTGGTCGAGCCCGCGCGGTCGGCCCCAGTGGATTCCGTGACCCGAACTTGGTGGCCGAACGCGCTACTCCACGGCGTCCAATTTGGACCGAACGTGAATTGAACAGGAGCGGGCGCTGATCAGAAACTCGAGCTGGGATGCCTGATAGGCGCGGACGTAAATCTTCTACATCCTTTCGCGCCCAAGAGAGTGTTATCCTCCCGAGCCGAATGCCGGGGCACGAAGCGGAAATGGGTCATGATTCTTTGGTGATTCGAAACGCGCTTGCATCGTTAGCAAAACAAACTGAGAACGCCGAGCGGCTCTGTTTAGCATGCTGCCGAGCTGAGCTTTTGTTTATTGCATGCCTGGCGGTGGGAGCGGCGTGTGTGGGCCGCTGTGACGCCGGCGATGTACCGACAGACGCTCTCTGTATGGATGGAGGCTGATGGCAGGGCGCCACGCCGGGTGTTAGCCTCATTGACCGGGGTGGCGCGGACGCTGATGGCTGTTCGTTAGACGCGTGACAGAAGAAAGCGGGGCGGTACAATACGTGGGAGGACCCCCGGGGGTCGGGGTGGTTCCTTGTGGCGGCGGGAGGTGTGGTGCTGGGAATTGGGCGTTATCAATAGTGATAAGCTGTTCCGAGTGGATGTGAGGAAGAGCTCCTCCGATGGTCGTGTGTTGCAGGGGCCGTTCCCCGTCGGATCCCTCCTGCCGACCTGCGGCGCCACCGAGGCGGGCCTGTGGCGGCAGCCGTCTGCCCCATTACACAGATTGCGTCCGCTCGGAGTGGAGACAACTGTCCGCCCGCGCACCGCGCCGCGATCGTCTCGTCCACACCGCGTCCGTCGCCGTGCCGCGCCGCGTTAGTGGGTTTCGGAGGCAATCTGGCGCGCCACGGTTCGTCACAGCTCACCACAGACGGCCGATCGGGCCGTCTTTTGTTTATTGCATGCCTGGCGGTGGGAGCGGCGTGTGTGGGCCGCTGTGACGCCGGCGATGTACCGACCTGATGGGGTCGTGATCTGATGGGCTGGTGGCTAGGTCACATTGCTATCCTGTGAGCGTTCTCTGCTTATGCCGCCGTATCTGATGGAAAATTTGCTGCTGGGACTGAAACCTGTTTCAGTCAGACGTTCACAACCGGGCATGCTCTGAGAAGCTTATTTAGCATAGTTCAAAGACTGGCGCGTTTGGGTAAGCAGCTCTTCGGTATTGGGTTGGGCTCGGGAAACTATTGAATCTTCAGATTCAATCGCAGTGAGGCATATTATTTGAGTTTGATGATGGAGGCAAAGTTTATTCTGAAGTAGAGCTAGAACAGATCAATGCTCGGTTAACTGTTCAACTTACCCGCAGTTTGTGATGAAATTGTGAGAATATGCACGATGGTCAGAAAGTTAAGTTTTGCGATGCTATCCAGTATCTACGCCACAGGCCACCGTTGGCTGCTCTTGAACGTCAGCCTTCATTCAACATTCACATCTGGTTACCTGGTCCGACCGACTATGGCTACCTCTACAACCCCACCATGACCTCTGCTGACGGGTCAGCCGCTGCTGCGGCCGACCCGTCACCGCCCGGCCACCAGGGCCACCGCCGTCACCACCGGAGCGGCCGTAGCCGGGCCGTAGCGAGCAGCTGGCCGACACGCGCCGTACCGGCCGGTCGTGCCGAATATGGAGCTGCCAACCTGTCCTGCGGGTCGGCCCACCGGCCCGCCCGCCGAGCCGGGTCGGACTGGACCGGGCCGGGCCGGGCCGGCCGGCCGCTGCTGCACGTGCCGAGCAGGGTTCAACGAGCGATCGCATCGGACCTGAGGACATGGCGCCCGCTGGGCGGCTCTGGTGGCGGAGGGAGGCGCTGATGTATTGGCAACCGATTCAAACGCAATGGCACGAGGAGCATCTGATGGCAGCTGCTGGAAAACCTTCATACCGGTGTCAGTGTCTGGCGCACGCATTGCGTGGCTATACCGGAGCCGTGTTGGTATTTCGACGTGTGTTGAACCAGCGCGATATGCATATGCCGGGCTATAAGCTATGTGTCAGGTGATGAAAATGGAACATGATTGGCCATGTTTTAGCTGGCACATGACGTTCAGCTGGCACTTAGATCGATACTGAGCTGTGCCGGAACCTAGCTCGGAACTCTATGGTAACGCTCGCCATGCGTGCGGCTCATCAGCCTGCAGTATATCCAGAGACTGTTGAATCGGTCTGCTGGAGACGATGATGGCTCACGCAGGAATGCTTGATCCGTTTGACGTCCCGCGTCGCCATTCCATCTGTGTCACGTTCTTTGTCAGGTAAGGTCACCTCAGTTGTTGCAATCATTCGATATCCGATCGGCTCAGGTATGACTGTGCTGGCGTTCCTGGAGTTGCATTGCACACCGACTCATTGTTGTTCCTGTTTTGCGACTGGTGGCTCGCTGCAAGCTGAGCCGGCGCGGCCGGAGCGCTCTGAAGTCTGAACTCGGCGGCTCGATTCGGCCTGCTCGCTCGTGCTGCCTCGCCGCGGCGTCTTCCGCTCGCTGTTCGAACCCTGCTCGGGTGCTCGGGTGCTCGGTTGCTGCTGGGGTGCTCCTCGGGTGCTCGGGTGCTCGGACGTTGCTCGGGCACGCCCCGCCTCGTCACCACAGCATGGCGTGCCGAGGAGTGGCACGGCGGGTTCTGGAAATAACGAGGCTGCTGCCTGACCGGACCGGTCGGGCCACGAACGACGGGCACATTCTGAAAACACGGGTATGGCCATAACCAGTAACCACAGCTACAGCCAAAGCTATGCTCGCAGCCGTGGCCACAGTCACGGCTACAGTCATGGATTCAGTCACAGTCGTAGGCGGGTCAATGGGTCCGCGCCCCTTCGCCTCAGCCTCGGCTGACGGCTGCAGGACTACTTTGTTTCTTCTGTCGGAGTGACTCGAATCGGGACTTCAAGCCAACCTGACTGGACTGACAAGATGTGGTGGCATTTTTAGCTCACTGGGCTGACTATATGTTACCGCGGCGGGGGAGGCATTTCCGCCAGACTGTAGGCACTATTAGACCCTGGACACTAGACTGACCACCGGCAGCACACCTCTCTAGCACTCCAGCACGATCTAACACTCGAGACTGGCACTAGAAGCTGGATCGTGACTCACTCAGCCTGGTTTCACCGAGCGGTGGTCGGTCAGTCTGCATTGTCTCCCAGACAGTAGGATGTCGCTGAGACGAAACGGAACCAGGTCATGCCGAGCCGGCTAGATTTAATTACTGATTTAATTGTTCATTTACAGTGATAATCACGGCGATGATTCCGTGCTGATGAGCCGTGTTTCCCCTCTTCATTTGCCCGTCCGGCTTGACCCGGATGAGGGTTCTTATGATGGTCCAGAACCGGTGCAGCTCTCGAGACTGAAGGCTGATCCAGTCACGAGGTCTCAGTTCAGGGCCGGCAGCAACAAGCCCATCAACAGGGGAGTCCCGGTCAGTCTCAGAGTCGGGGTCAACTTTTGTGACTCGATTACCTCGTGCGGTGCTCCGGCCCGCTACTAATCAGTAGCTCGGGACCACCGTCTCTGATCTAGGACGCGGTCGCCTCTGCCACGTGGCCCCTCGGTCCTGATTCTGTTCGGTCCCGTTTGTCCCCTTGTCGCGCCGTGTTGGTTTGGCCTTGTCGGGACGGGCGACAGTTTGTCTACCGTGTCGGCCGTCGGCCCCAGTTCTGGTCCGCCGCCTTTGTTCGGAGTACCCTGGTCCATGTCTCCGTGTCGGTCCCTCTCCTGCCCTCCTGCGACCCGGCCCGTCCGGCCCAGCCGGCTCGTCTGGGCCCGGCCCGGCCCGTTGTCTGCCCGCTTTCCCGTCCGTCCGGCCCGTCTGCGTCCCACCCCAACCCGGCGGCTCGCTCAGCCACTAATTAGCAGCTATTGGGGCCGGTCGGTCGAGCCGCCGGCGGACGGCAGACAGGGCCCGGCGTGAGAGCGACCCGGGCCGGCCGACCACACCAGACGCACCCCTCTCCCCTCCGCCCCGCCCCGCCCGCCGCTGACCCGACCCGCACCTGCCGAGAGGCCGCTCATCAGAGGAGCCCGACGACGGACGGCGGCGACCACACGCCGTCAGCTGCGGCCGATTTGAATACAGGCCGTGTGGTGAGCGGCCGCCGAGATGTGTTTGTTGACTGCGTGTCGAGAGTCGGCTCGGTGAGCGCCGGGATCGGCGCTGTTTACCGGCCGGGGAGCGGTGCTCTGTGGTGATCGGCCGCCGGGGATGGTCCGAGGTGCTTATGACGGGCTCTGAGGGCGCCCCAGCCGCTGTCGTAAAAGGGTCATGACGTGCCGCCCGACTGCCCTCCTGCTAGGTGGGGTGGTGGTCGACTGCTCGTTCGAGCGACCGGCGTCGTGTTGGAATATCACGCCGCCGCTACGCTGTGCCGCGGCTCAGTCACCTCTGTGCTAGCCGCTCTGGAGTCTGGACTGTGTAGAGCTTCTGTCGGCCGGCGGAGGAGCCGCGGCGCTGTCGGTAAATCGCCGGCTCAGCGGCGGCCGGGCGGGCGGCGCTCGCCGCGCTCCGTCTCATCTCGTTTCGTCATGGCACGGCGGTTCTGCCGGCTCGGCTCAGCAGCACCCGGCTCAGTCTGGCTCAGCTGGGCGCAGCTTGTCCCATTCCATCGCACCTCTTCCCGTCCGTGCCGGTTTCATTCCGCCTGGGCTGGCCCCTCGCGGTGTTTCTCTGCTCGCTGACCGCTGCTCAGGGAGCGGAGAGGCAGGCTGACCGCTGCTCAGGGGGCGGAGAGACAGGCTGACCAGCTGCTCCGGTGTTTAACGGCAGTACCCGGCTGCAGAGTGGTTTGACGGGTGGCTGTGCTGCTCCTGCGGCGCCGGCCGTGGTCGGCCCGGCCTCATGGCTGCTCATTATTTAACCAGTTGCAGTCTCTTCGTTCAACATTCAACACGACAGGGCACCAGGGACAGGGCAGCAGGGGGTAACCCGAACTGAAAACAACAACACATTTCAGCTCAGAGCTTAGCCTGTCTAACCAACAGCGGTGCAGCATCAAGCTATAGGACAACACACGGCGAGAAATTATCCCGGTATGTATCCAACCCACAGTGAGCTGTTTCTCAGTCCTGCTGCGATTCGCCCGGCGGCGGCGGCGGCTCCTCGACCCTCTGGCCGTTAGCCGTTCGGAAGATGAATGTCCGACCCGGTGTAATGACCGCGTGCAGACTGGCAGGAAACGGACCGTCTCATCAGCGGGTCGGAGGAAACCGCCCGCCCCGCCCGGCTTCTCGGGCAGGCGGCTTTATCAGCGCCGTTTGATGCGCAGACCGGAGGAGGGATTGCACCGCTTAGTGAACGCCGCCGGACGGGCCCCTGCGGTGACTGATCGCGCCGGTTCCCCTGCATACTGAGAGGAAGAAACGGTGCCGCCGCCTGCTTTGGTACCGGAGTATCGCCCCGTACGGCTAATGTCGGCGGGATTTCACTCCGCGTATGGTTGTGATACAGCTGGATCAAGGATGGCATGGTGTAGATCCTGGGTCAGTGCTCGTTTAACCCTCTAAGCGGTGCACACTGCACGCACTCCATTGCCGGCTCTGGCTGGCTCGTTGCAGCTGGCTCATCCCCCAGCTTATGTTGTTGGCTCACTCACAGTTGGCTCGTCGCTCTGAGTCACGGCCCGGTCCCGCTGAGCCGCCTCGCCGGATCCGGTTCTATGCATGAATGGCAACTTAGCGGCCCCCGGCTAAGAGGCGTTGGGCGAGGGCAGACAGATGCCGGAGAGAGCGAGGGAGAGGGAGGGAGGGTGGGAGGGAGAGAGATAAGCGGAGCGGGCGGGCTGGGGTGGGAGGCACGAGGGGAGCGCGGGATATAGGACAGTCAGAGACGAGCCAGCGAAGGGGACGGACCATCGGTCATGGTCTCAACAATTTTTTTGGCTTCTCTCATTGTGTGACACTCGGAGTGACAGAGTGACAGAGAGGCTATGAATAGTGACGGTGCAAGAGGGAGTGGTGGCATGGTACTCAGAGGGGCGGTGCCTTGCGATTCAGCGCAGCGCAGGAGCTGGGAGGCAGAGAATCAACCGCCTGTGACGACTCATGACGCGAGGTTTGTCAGTAGATGCCACTGACTACAGGTAAGCGAAGGGCCGAGTTCGCTGTTGTGTAACTGGCCGGGTGCTGCGACAGCTTGACGGGCGCAGTCACCTGCGCTCTCGAGAGCAGGGATGCTTTTGTGGGCAGACCGCGAGGGCGCTACTTTCCAGCTCTTGGGAGCTTATTGTCATGGCTGTCAGCTGTCGATGCATAATCAGCGGGTAGCAGATTCGCGCGACTTGCGTCATTGCGGAGTCACGCGCTGTCTAATCTGGATGGTGTTGTCCGACATCTCGTGCTACAAATTGAATAGGCTGGCAATATCGGCTTGGGAGAGACGGTCGTGGACATTTTTTTTTTTCGTTGCTTCGTCAAGAGCTTTTTGACGCTTGAAGCGCGCCACGGCGGCAGCTGTGGTCGTGGGAGCGCTCCGTGAGGACCCAGACTGTGGGTTAGCGCCTGCCTGGTCTCCTGTTGTCACAGTCTGGTGACTGGTTGCCAGCGCGACTGCCGACTGCGGCGGGGGAGCGGGACGGGGTCAGACGTCCCTGTGCATATGGAGTGTGGCAGCGGCTGAGGGCCTGCTGGTTGGTCTTTCAAGCCTTTGGGGGCTGGTGGGTGCGGTGCGGTATCCTTGGGGGCGAACGCGGTCAGTGACTTGGTGACCTCGGGTGACATTTTCAGGGCTGATATCAGGTTTGGCCCGTGACCACCTGCACCCTGGTATCGCTGCGCGCTGCAACGGTGCAGCGGCGCTTAACCCCTGCGCGCCGGCTGAGCGTGCGGAGCCGGGTGGGTGACGTCATCGAAGCACGCCGCACGCAGTTAGATCTAGGCGCCGGGCCGGGGCCCTGTTTACGGCCGCTGCCGGCGTGCGCTATCACACGTGCTATTGGGTTTCCATGACATCCGTACATCCGTATCTCCAACCCTGCCAATATGTCGTCACATGTGTGACTTCAGCTCGCAAAATGCGATAGCAGCGTGGTAGCAGCATCGAGTGAAATGCCGCTCAAAAACGGGAATGCCCCCCCCCCCCCCCTTTGTCCGCGCGGTCCACGGGCCCGCCGGCGCCGCGGCGCGGCGGACCGGGCGCGGCGGACCGGGCGCGGAGACCCAATAAAGTAAACAGCCCGGCCTTATCGGTCACGGTGTCGTATGGCGGCGCCCGGCCGCATGGCTCACAGCTGGGGCATGGGTGAATGTCCGCTGGAGTCATGGGACGGGCAGTGGGACAGGGCCAAGGAGAAAGGAACATGGTGTTTGAGGGAGAGTCGAGGGGGCAGTGACCCTTCCGGAACGGGGTGATCGTGGTGGTCCCAGATGTTGTCTATTGAGTTTTTTTTACAGACCTAAAGCGCGCGCAGCGGCGCGCCGTCGGTTCGCAGGCACACCACGGCTACCTATCGGCTGTCGCTGTTCCGGACCACGCGGGCTCTGACGTGCCCTCGTCTTTGCGTGGCTTGACCGCCTTTGCCGGGCGAGGAGCAGCCGCGTGAGCGGTCGAGGGTCAGTTTGACCGAGTGGTGCGGGTCGCTGGTTGTTGGCAGAATACAATGCGACGCCGCGGACCGATTAGTGGTGTCACCTGGGATTGGACCTTCGGCATTCCGATTTGTCTAATGTTCATTTCGGGAGATGGTTGAACAAAGGTTACACTGGCTTGCACAGCTTGAACAATCACTTGCTCGGGGGACGAGAAACGCTATTTCTTCTATCCCTGCTTCCTGGTTGATAAGAACGAGCTTAGACAAGCTTCGGCAGGGGGCGCTGAAGGAGCAGAGCGCCGTTGGCGACCGGGCAAGCGCCGCGGGATGACCGGGGGGGGGGGGGGGGGGTGGCAGACCGCTACGGGCGCCACTATCGCGGGTCTGACGGGCGGCCGTGGGAGCTCTTGGGAGTTTCTTGCCCTTAACGGCGACAGTAGCTGTCCTAGCTCTCGAGCTTATTGCCCTTGGGGGCGAGCTTGCTGCCCCTTGGGGGCGACGGTAGCTGTTACAGCCCTCGGGAGTTAATTGTCTTTGGGGCGACGATGGCTGTACAAGCTCTTGAGGAGCTTATTGCCCTTGGGGGCGACTGAGGCTGCACGGGCTCTTGGGAGCTTATTGCCCGTGGGGGGCGACGATGGCCGTACAAGCTCTTAGGGAGCTTATTGCCCTTGGGGGCGACTGTGGCTGCACGGGCTCTTGGGAGCTTTGCCCTTGGGGGCGACGATGGTTGTACGAGCTCTTGGGAGCTTATTGCCCTTAGGGGCGACGACGGCCGTACAAGCTCCTGGGAGCTTATTGTCCTTGGGGCGACTGAGGCTGTACGAGCTCTCGGGAGCTTTGCTAGTGGGGGCGACTGAGGCTGCACGGGCTCTTGGGAGCTTGCCCTTGGGGGCGACGATGGTTGTACGAGCTCTTGGGAGCTTATTCCTCTTGGGGGCGAGCTTGCTG
The DNA here is from genome assembly GCF_019059575.1 of Amphibalanus amphitrite. NCBI lineage: Eukaryota > Metazoa > Arthropoda > Thecostraca > Balanomorpha > Balanidae > Amphibalanus > Amphibalanus amphitrite. Next base: position 320,783 of record NW_024882094.1, read on the forward strand.
CCCTGGGGGGCGACGGTAGCCGTACGTGCTCTTGGGAGCTTATTGCCCTTGGGGGCGACGATGGCTGTACAAGCTCTTGGGAGCTTATTGCCCTTGGGGGCGACTGAGGCTGTACAAGCTCTTGGGAGCTTTGCCCTTGAGGCGACGATGGTTGTACAAGCTCTTGGGAGCTTATTGCCCTTGGGGGCGAAGGTAACCGTACAAGCCTTTGGGTGCTTATTGCCCTTGGGGGCGACGAGCTTGCTGCCCTGGGAGGCGACGGTAGCCGTACGAGCTCTTGGGAGCTTATTGCCCTTGGGGGCGACGATGGCTGTACAAGCTCTTGGGAGCTTATTGCCCTTGGGGGCGACTGAGGCTATACAAGCTCTTGGGAGCTTCGCCCTTGGGGGCGACGATGGTTGTACAAACTCTTGGGAGCTATTGCCCTTGGGGGCGACGGTAACCGTACGAGCCTTTGGGTGCTTATTGCCTTTGGGGGCGACGATGGCTGTACGAGCTCTTGGGAGCTTATTTTTTCCTTGGAGGCGGGCTTTCTGCCCTTGAGGCGACAGTAGCTGTACGAGCTCTTGGGAGCTTATTGCCCTTCGGGTGACGATGGCTGCACGAGCGCTTGGGAGCTCATCGCCCTTGGGGGCGAGCTTGCTGCCCCTGGGGGGCGACGGTAGCTCTTGGGAGCTTCTTGCCCTTGGGGGCGACGTTGGCTGTACGGGCTGTTAGGAGATTTTTGCTCTTAGGGGCGAGCTTGCTGTCCTCGAAGGTGACAGTAGCCTACGAGCTCTACGGAGCTCACTGCCCTTGGGGGCGACGATGGATGGCTGTTTGAGCTCTTGGAACCTTATTGCCCTTGGAAGGCGAGCTTGCTGCCTGCCCTCGAAGGCTTCAGCACACGTCTGAGCTCTTGAAGCTTGCCTTTGAGGGCGACGACGGCCGTTCGAGCTCTTGGGAGCTTATTGCCCTGGGAGCGAGCTTGCTGCCCTTGGGGGCGACGGTCGCTGTACGAGCTCATGTGAGCTTTGTCCTTGGGGTGACGATGGCTGCGCAAGCTCTTGGGAGCTTTGTCCTTGGGGCGACGATGGCTGTACGAGCTCTTGGGAGCTTATTGCCCTTGGGGAGAGCTTCCTGTCCTTGGGGGCGACGGTAGCTGTACGTGTTCTTGGTAGCTTAGCGCTTGCTGTCCTTGGGGGTGACGGTAGCCCTATTGCCCTCGGGGGCGACTGAGGCGGTACGAGCTCTTGGAAACTTATTGCACCTAGTGGCGACGACGGCTGTATGAGCTCTCGGGAGCTTATTGCCCTTGGGGCGAGCTTGCTCCCCTTGGGGCGACGGTAGCTGTACGAGCTTTTGGGAGCTTCTTGCCCTTGGGGCGGCCGAGGCTGTACGAGCTCTTGGGAGCTTTGCCTTTGGGACCGACAGCAGCCCTACGAGCTCTTAGAAGCTTATTGCCCTTAGGCGCAGCCACTGGGTGCGGCACTGTCGGGAGCCCCCTGGCGCTCGCCGGACGCCGCCGCGCCTGACCCTCAAGGAGCGACACCCAAGGCCGTACTTGGTAGCCGGGAGCGGCCCGGTTCTCTTCCCAGATGTGTGTGCTTTTCGCCTTGGGCGGGAGTAAGAGGTCCGGTTATCTTACCCGATGTTTGCTGTTCGCCCTGTTCTCTCTGTCCGCCGCGTGTCCGCGCCCGCCGCGCCGCGACCGCCCGGCGCGGGGAGGGGCCCGCGATGGGGGCCGAAGGTCCACCGCGCGGCCAACGCGCGGTTGCCGGTCTAATTACTGGATTGGAGGATGTGCCACGGGGCGGCGTCCGCCCAGCTGCGCGCCCCCATCCCTGGTGGGGGGGAGGGGGAGGGCGCGGCGACAGGGCGGGCGCTTGGCCGGCTCGAGTGGCGCGGCGGCACACACGGGGGCGCTCGCCACCCCCTCCCTCGTCACTCGCAGGGGGGGGGGGGGGTAGGCGCGAACGGCTCGGCCTTCTGCGGGCAGTGGGCGACGGTTCGCACGTGTCGCGGCGGCGCGGGGACCGGCACCGGGTCGACGAGGAGGGCGTAACGCGCTGCCTTTTTCGGCGGGCTGCGTGCCAGCAATTCTTTCGTTTCACAACCGGGCAGCGGGCCGCGGCGGGTGTGAGCTCCGGGTGTGTGGACGCGCCAGAGCGACCCGTCCGACTATCTGTATCTGCCGGCGACCTATACGGTCATCTGACCGGTGCGGGCGTTGGGGCTGTACTGTAACTTGGGGCTGTGCAAGCTCTGGGGAGCTTATTGCCCTTGGGGGGCAGACCGCGTGGATGCTACTGTCGGGAGCCTGGGGGAGAATGACGGGGGCTTGCGAGCTCTTGGAAGATCATAGTTGACGGTGCGAGCTCTTGGGAGCTTATGGCCCTTGGGGGCACACCGTTAGGGACGCTACAGTCGAAGCTCTTGGGAGTCTGACGAGGGGACTTTGCCAGCTCTTGGGAGCTTATTGCCCTTGGGGGCAGGCTGCATGTGCGCTACTGTCCAGGGCTCTTGGGAGCATGACGGGTGGCCGTGCGAGCTCTTGGGAGATAATAGTTGGCGGTGCGAGCTCTTGGGAGCTTATAGCCCTTGGGGGCACACCGTTAGTGACTCTACTGTCGAGAGCTCTTGGGGGCTGTCAGGTGGCTGTGCGAGTTTTTGGGTGCTCTTGCCCTGGGACATACCGTTACGGGCGCTGATGTCGAGAGCTCCTGGGAGCCTGACGAAGGGAGCTGCGCGAGCTATTGGGTACTACTGCCCTTGGTGCAGACCGCCAAGGCCACTGCTGTCGAGAGTTCTTGGGAGCCTGACCGGTGGCCGGGCGAGCTATTTGGAGCTTTGACCGGTGGCCGGGCGAGCTATTTGGAGCTTCTTGCCCTGGGGGCTAGCTGCTACGATCGTTTTCTGTCGCGACCTCCAGGAAGCTTGAGGGGTTACTGTGCGAGCTCTCGGGAGCTCATTGCCCTTGGGGGCAGACCGCTATGGGTGCTACTGTAGAGCTATTGGGAGCCTGAAGGATGGCGGCGCGAGCTCGCGAGAGCTTCTTGCCCTTGGGGGCAGACCGCTTGGGTGCCAATGTCTAGAGCTCGTTGGAGCCGGACGGGTGGCTGCGCAAACTCTTCAGAGCTATTGCTCTTTGGGGCGGACCGCATAGGCGCTACTGTTGGAAGCTTTAGGAGCCAAGCGACTGCTCGAGCCGGCGGGAGCCTATTGTCCTTGGGAGCAGACGGATACGGGTGTTACTGTCGAGAGCTCTTGGGAGCCGACGGATGGCCGTGCGAGCTCTTGGGAGCTTATTGCCCTCGGGGGAAGCCTCTATGGGGCTAGTGTCGAGAGCTCCTGGGAGCTTACAGTTGGCTGTGCGAGCTCTTAGGAGCCTCTTGCCGCTGGGGGCAGACCGCTAAGAGTGTTCACATCGGGAGCTCTATTGAGCATAACGGGTACCCGTGCGAGCTCTCGGGAGCTTATTGCTCTAGGGTTACTGACGAGAGCTCTTGGGAGCTTATAGTGGGCTGTGCGAGCTCCGAGCTCTTGAGAGCATCTTGCCCTGGGAGGGGGGGGGGGGCAGACCGCTACGTATGTTTCATGCCACGAGCTCTAGGGAGCGCAAGAGAGCATCACGGATGGCTGCGATTTGCGAGAGCTCTTGGGAGCTTTAAGTTGGCTAAACAAGCTCTCGGGGGCTTCCTGCCTTCAAGGACAGGCCGCTTCGGGTGTTTTTCCCCTGCGCGAGCTAGGGAACATGACGGGTGGCCGTGGCAGCTCTCGGGAGCTCTCCACTTGACTGCGCGAGCTCTTGGGAGCTTAATGCCCTCGGGGCAGACCGCATACGGGCGTTTCCTGGCGCAGCTCAAGGGAGTATGGTGGCCGTGGGGGCTCAATTGGGAACTTGCAGTTGGCTGGTTAAGTTTGGGAGTTCCTTGCCCCGGGGGCAGACTGCTACGGGGGTTTTCCTGTCGCGAGCTCAAGGGAGCATGGCGAGTGGCTGTGAGCTCTTGGGAGCTTACAGTGGGCTGGACCAGCTCTCGGGTTCCTGCCCTTGGGGGCAGACCGCTCCGGATGGTTCCGGTCCCGAACTCTAGGGAACACTACGAGTGGCTGTGGAAGCTCTTAGGAGCTTACAATTAGCTACGTGACCTATTGCGTGGTCGCTCCGTTTGGCGGGGTTTGGCGGGTGGTTCCAGGAGCAGGAACTGCCACCAGTGGGCGATCGGCCTTTACTCAGCCAACAGAGTGTCTAGATCACGGAGGCGTCAGGCATGAGCCCAATGGCAACTTAGCGGCCCCCGGCTAAGAGGCGTTGGGCGAGGGCAGACAGATGCCGGAGAGAGCGAGGGAGAGGGAGGGAGGGTGGGAGGGAGAGAGATAAGCGGAGCGGGCGGGCTGGGGTGGGAGGCACGAGGGGAGCGCGGGATATAGGACAGTCAGAGACGAGCCAGCGAAGGGGACGGACCATCGGTCATGGTCTCAACAATTTTTTTGTTGTTGTTGTTCTTTGTTTTTTTTTTTTCTGTCGTGACCCCACTGTGGCGGGTGGTTCCAGGAGCAGGAACTGCCACCAGTGGGCGATCGGCCTTTACTCAGCCAACAGAGTGTCTAGATCACGGAGGCGTCAGGCATGAGCCCAATGGCCTCTGCCGGGGCGTCCCGTCCCGACCCGTCCCGTGCCGTCACATCCAGCAGTCATGGTGCCGGGCTCAGGCCACGCGTGCCGCCTCTGCAGCCGTGGTCTGTCGGCAGGGCACGTTTTGTCTCAGGTGCGCTGGCCGGCCGGGTCCAGCGGCCCGCTCCACGGAGCTCGGACCAGTCTGTTGCCAACGACCCGCAGCGCCGCGAGACGTGAGATCGGGCATGGTGAGACGTGAGCGGGCCACGGTACGGCAGCTCGTGAGCGGATGGAACCGAGATGAAGGAGCTCAGTGGGTCAGTGACTCGGGATGAACGGCTGGACACTATGGCCCTGTGAGCAGCGGACAGGACCTTCAGAGGAAACGAAGGAGCATGAAATCGGAGAGATAAAAAACTTGTACTTCCATTGACAATAGCTCAATCTAACTGTTCTTGAATTGGCGAGAAAAGTCATATGCTATCGTACCGCCTTGCGGCGCGGACAGAAAGGAAAGAGACTGAAACAGCGAATTATCTACTACCTGATTCACCCCGCCACCTTCCAAACACCGCGACCTAAATCCTCTCTCACGACCACCTCGGCTCTCCGCATCGTCACCCCGTGTCAGCCACGCCCTCTCAGCACACAACTGGAGAGACAGCACATCGTAACACGTCAGTCTGGGACACGGCGCGGCCCGGCGGGCGGCCAGCCAGCGCCGCTGGCAAAAACGGCGACACGGCCCGCCTTGAGCCGGCGCGTATCGGCCCAGTGTCATGTCGCTGGTCGTCACTGTGGTCGGCCGTGCGTTCTCTCTACCGCCGCCGCCCACTGGCTCGACCGCCGCCTGCTGCGTGCCAAGGCACTATAGCTGCGTGCCACCTGACTTCCGTCCACCGCTCACAGTTCCCCGCCGCGCCCGTCCACCGCCCATCGCTCTCTGATAGCCTCCCGCCAACTGTTCAAAGCTGTCCATCGCCAGCCCAACGCCCGTCACATCCTGTCCAGTGTCCACCATCCACCGTCTACCGTGCCCTGTCCACCTCCCGCTGTTCATCGCCCGCTTGCCGTCCACCGCCCCTCGTCCCCCGTCCCCCGCCCCCGTAATCTGTCCACCGCCCGCCGTCCGCCGTCCGCCGTCCACCGTCCCCCGTCCACGGTCCGCCGTCTGTCACTGGGTCGAGGTCTCTATCAAGGGATTACGAGCGGCGCCGTGCCCCCCGGCGGCGGCAATGCATGACATACGGCGTGTAACTAGTGGCCGCTGTCCCCCGTCGTCGCCTGCTGCGAGCCGGCACGGCCTCCCGGGGAGCCGGGAGGGAGGGGTTAGTCGGAGCTGGCTGAGCAGATCTGTTTTGAAGCTATTCAGGCGAGATATCTGGACTGAACTGAGCTAGTATTTGGTTCTTGGAGTTCGGATGTGTTGTGCAGAAGATGAGCGTGTTTGTGCCTGGGGCAGAAAAGAATCTTGTTTGCGTTTAAACTACAAATGGAACATGCTTGTGTAAACGGTTACGACAAATGCTGACCCGATGCTTCTAACCTTGACCATCGTGGACAATGATTGACCTCAAACCCTTCCAGATCAGTCGATCACCGGCCCTGCACCACCGACTGACGCGTCTCCCCTGTGTTACAGGTGGCGGTGGCGGACTGGGGCGTCCCGCAGGCTCTGACGTCCACGGCCCGGGTCAAGGTCACTGTGCTGGATGAGAACGACTCACCGCCCGTGTTTCCGGAGCGGTTGTACCGGGTACAGGTGCCGCTGGGACCGGCGCTGCGCCGACCCAATGCCACCATTTTCCAGGTGAGAGTCAGTCCCCAGAGGGACCGAGATACTGTGTCAGGAGAGCCGTATCCTGACTGGAGATTCATGGGAGAGCCTGGATGCTGTGTCCATGGAGAGACGTTTCCTGATCAAGGGAATCATAGGATAGCCTGTAAGGCTGACGAAGACGTGGTCATCCGGGAATGGATCGTATTGGTCACAGATAACACCTTTGTCGGATGCGGGTCGGGAGTTGAGCCCACCTAACACCCTCATTATTCAGTCGGGCTATTTGCGACACGAGCTGGTTTCATTCAGCCTGCAGCCAAGTTAATGACATCCGGTACTCTGCTACGGATTGAAATACATTGCTGCATCGGCCTGCGATGTGCTAAAAACAGCCATTTTCTAGTTTAAAATCCAAGCTGCTGTCCCAGCCTGTCAGGCTGCAATGATAACGATGTTTGAGCATTTTAGTTTACTTTGTCATTATGCTTTGGTATTCGATTAAATGTGCATTCCGCCCATCAATGAGCTGGCGTGCTACCATCAGTGTGTTAGTTCTGTTGAATGTACACGGTCCTGTTTTATATCAGCTGATCACCAGGCGTCAGCAGTATTTTATCTGACACCCCTCCAAACTCGATCGGTCCCGCGGCGGCCACCAATGGCACCGCTCGGTAAATGTTTCCAAACCGCAGTAACTCCAGCCCGGGGTTCGGCATGCCCCCGGCGCCTGCCATGTGTCGGCCGGCCGCGTCAGTTGACGGTCTGTGGTGACGGGCGCTGTCACACGGGAGAACGCAAGCTTGAACCGTGGAAAAGTTGTCGGGACCGGCTGCTGGGACGGACCGGTATCTGATGGGGGCTGGTCGGTGTGTCTGCCGGCCGTCGGCGGCTGTCGGGCGGTGGTTTACACCGTCGTGCTCTGACGACCCGCTGAGGGCATCCGTCAGTGGCGTGGCGGACCGCGGACCGGCTGAGGCGGTGCCATGCCAGCCCGTGCCCCGCGCCGCCTCTGTTGTCAGCAGTATCAGATGTGTAGCGTGCCTCTCCGCCCACTCAGGCCCGCAGCGGCCGCTGCTGTTTCGTCAGCTAGGCTTACGGACAGCAGTAGGCAAGGTGCCTCTCAAGTGACCTTGCGTGCCAAGTTCTTCAATCTACTTCCTGGATAAGCCATATTTCAATCAAGCCTTCGGTCAGTCTGCTCATCACTGACACAGACGTCTCACCCCCCCCCCCCCCCGCTGCCCTCCGCCCTTCTCCGGCTCAGCTGCGGTAGCTTCCATCCCGTCTCATCGGCACGTCTCGGACCCACGGCCCGATTCTGATGTAAAGTGGGCATCACACCGTGCTCCGCGGGCGGTACCGAACCTGTTCCGCGCTCAGGCTGAACCGTGCCGAGCCGGCCGGTCGCGGTGGTCGTACCCTGGCCGGTAAACAGGCAGCTATCGTCGCTCGCTCGCTATCGTGGCGCCCGCCTGTCGACGAGGCGACGCTCGCACTCACGTGCACACACCGGGACCGGAACTAGGACAGGAGGGGCGGGAGGAGGGCGGGGTGGTATCGGTGTGTGGGTGGGTTCAGAGCCCGCCTCCCCATGACCTGTCGCGGAGCTCGGAGTAACTATCGCTGCGGTCGGCTCAAAGTTTACCCTTGTAAGTGTTTGATATGATAGGGGGTTCATTTCATTCAGAAACTCTGACGTAGGTATAAAGTGTATCAGCGGTATCAGGAGCTTGAGGGCGCTTTAGTCCTGTGACATTTACCCAGCGTATCACTCTGTGGAATTCCCTGCACCAAATTGGCGGCTTTGCGCCGGGCTCTGTCGTCACTAACGATATCACTGCGGTACAAAGGCGCCCGCCGGCGGTGTAAGCCGCGGATGACGCCGGCGAAGACACGGCGACAGCAGGACAGGACAGGACAGTAGAGGTCTGCACCGGCCGGCTGCAGCCGCGGCTGGCTGCAGCCCCACGGCTGTGGGCCGGGGCGGCTGCAAATATCTCCAAGAACACGGCTACGGCTGTGGCCACGGCTGTGAGATTTCAAGCTCAATCTTAAGTACTCAAATATAAAATTTTAAATCCTTAATCTTACATTCTGATAAGCAGCCTAGCCTGTAAAAATCATGCAAAGGATGCCCAGCAATATTGAAAGTGGTGAAGCCTTTGAAAACCTGTAATGGTTTTACCATTTGCTGTAGAAGAGTTTGCACTCTGGTACAGAATACTAATTATAGGCACCAATTGTTCCTTCATCATCAATAGCTTGACAGTTTCAGAAAATGCAACATGTTGCTGTCACATCCCCCTCAAATCAATCTCAATCTTACCTGGTCATTAGGAGAGCACCTTACAGCTATTGAAGATGAGCGTTCAATAATTCTTTCAGGTAATAGAAAAAGAAATCACGCCTAGGTAAAGGCAGGTAAAGGCTTCATAAAATATTATCTAAAATAACTCTTAGATGTACTTCTGGATTTTCGGCAAGTCCAATTACATAATATAAAACTGGCGCTTTATGTTCTAACTGGCGTGTGAGTGACCGCTAACAGAAAATGCTGATCAACGAAGCCAATGGAATTAGATTATAAGTGAGTATGAACCTTATTTACGGTTAATTCACATGATGGTGGAAACCCTGAACACGTAATTCACATGACGGTGAAAACCCTGAACACAATATTTCTTACGCGAGCTGTTGATTTTACTAATATAATGACGTCTTCCTCTAAAAATGTAAAAATTTGATAATTGATATTTGTTTGAGAGCAAATTTTTAACTGTATAGCATTATTATTGATTAATTATGATTTCTATGGCTGTTTATGGTGACACAAAACAATTTATTGCCACTTCTTTGCTTTTTACGTCATTTGACTCAAGTAAAATTTTTGATTGAAAGAGCAATCGCACGTCCTTGGGGATTTGAGCGAAGATCATTATTTGGAAAAATCAAAATAGATGAATGTTTTTCTTTCTTGGATGCTCACTAGTGTTTTGATGCCTTGCATATCAAATTAGTTGGAGACTTGCTCAGAAGGTTGCTTCAAGCCTGGCATATCACACCCCAGAAAATATGCAGGGTAAGAAAGAAGCAAGAGTTTTGACTAGACAATCACTGTTTGTCCATCAACTTCAGTTTCATTTTCCATACCTAACATTGATAATGAAAAGCATCAGGGTCTGTTGTTCTGTCCCACAACCATGCTTCAGGATTTGGCATTAGATGTCTATTCTACACTGCTAGTGCTTCTATTCTGGTTCGTTGTTTATGTTTTCTGTTGATGTAGGTACCTACCTTACCTAACCTACCCATCTTTCTTAACCCCTTGCAAGGGCTTGTGTAGGCATGCGATGCGCATCAGGCTTCAGGCCTTCGGCCTAAAGCCAGATACACAACCACTTAGCCTATGATGCTTCATGAGCTTGAGAATCTATAGCCCATTGCAATGTGCTTTTGGCTATATGTTTCAACTAAAAACAACTTATTATATACTATTTGGTTGCATTTCATCACGGCCGGCTGACGGCTGGCTGCCCACAGTTTGCCACGGCTGTGGGCGGCTGTGGCTGTGGAGCCACGGCTGCGGGGCGGCTAGGCTGTGGAAAATTGCAGCCGTGCAGAACTCTACAGGACAGGCTAGTGTGACGACTGATCTGCCTGAATAATCCGAGAGCTGAGCGAGTAGACTGAACTCGGCTCGGGACAGCCCGTGTAGTGTTGTAGGCGGCGACAGAACATCTCTGAGAGCCGCACCCACGTGCCTACGTGCCCGTCTCATATGTCATCCGCCTGTCATTGGGGGCGGTGCGACTGCCGGTGACCGCGGCTCACTGTCTGTCAACGTTTCTGCCTGTCACCGTGTCAGCGTGACAGATTACGCGCGGTGTGACGGGTGTCGACAACCGGTGCCTGTCAGTGTCTCGTCATTTAGCCGGTCTGTGGTATGTCTGTCCGCCTGCACCTGGTCGTCACCGATCTGTGATCCATCTCATCACCGTCCAGTGACCGCCGGCCCCGCTCTGACCTGGCCTGCAGCCTGTGCCAATTTCAGCGCTGATACCGTCCGCGCTGGGACATCCTTGTTTTCGACGGCAGTGTCTCAGTTTGGTCACGTACTCGACTCCACTGCAGTAGCCGTCTCTTCATTGACGCCACGAGCTGGCCGTTTGGGGGCTGGGACCGACTTGTGGCGACGCGACCGGGCTCGATACGACCCACTCGGCGGCGGAACGGCTCTCCGCGGCGGCGGCACGGTCCGGTCAGGTGATAGAGACACCTGGGGACACGGCGGTCCACAGATGGGATCAGGTGCCGACGAGACGGGGAGGATCGTCGGCACAGACGGCAGAGAGTCGGGCACGTCTGGACGGTCGGGATGAGACCGCGGCAACGACAGGTGCCGAGACGGCGCCGGATAGGGACGGCGGAGGGGCGGCACACATCCGGCGAGACGAGTGTCGGAGTCAGCTGCAAGGGGGAGCAGCTGAACTGAAAAGGCGAGACGGAGGGGAAGTGGCTGTCTCGCGGAGAGGCTGGAAGGGTGCGGGGTGGAGGGAGACCGCCAGACCGCGCGGCTACGTGACTCGGTACGATCAACAGGGATGAAAAATCCGCGGCGCCTGGCGCCCGGCCAGGCCGTTCTTCTGCAGGGCTGCTCGGCCTGACAGCGTACCGTTTCCGCCCAGCAGGTTTTCCTGCGCCGGCTCGGCGCGAATCGCCGCCATTAATCCGGGTACTGCAGCGCTCTGTCTCAATCAGCCGCGACGCGCACACGTCTCCCGGCGCGGCGCAGCTGTGCAGTTTGCATCTCGCACTCGCCTCCCTCTGCGTAACACTCCTCCCCCTCTCTCTGCATTCCTGCGTGCATTTCACAGCTCCGCCCGGCCCGCGGTCGGCATCGCGCGTGTCAGACGGCCAGTCAACAAATCCGCCACGGTGTGACGGGTGACGGACCGACTGGCCGGTCGCCAGCGCGTGGCCGTCCGGACTGCGGTAGCGCGTGCGGTGCCGGGAGCGGTCGTGGCCGCCGCGAGCCTTCGCGGAGAGACGGGAGAACTGATGGCCTGAACGGCCGGTGGCTGTGTGAGGGGCGCAGTTTTGTGGTGCGGATTTGAGGCTGATGTTGGGAGTTCCCTAATAGTTTGAGTCATAAGAGCTGATTTGCTGGGGTCATTTCGAACACTGACATGAACCAAGAACTCAACTTGCCAGTCTTGAACCCTTATTTAAGCCTAATGTTGAGCTCAGACTCTTGGCACGCCATTCTTGCTTTTCCTGAGAGCTGTGTATTTTGGGAGCTCTCGGGTTTCGCAGAATGCATCGGAGGCTACTTTCCATCCGACTTCTTGCTGTTTTCGCCCTGCGTTGCCTTACTGCCCGCCATGCCGACCCTCTCTGTCTGTGCCGGCCGCTCTATTACACGCACAGTGACCTTGGCGCCCGGTTCCGCCCAGCACGTATATCAGATGCAGTGCTGAGCCCCGTGCAGGGCACCAATTCATTCTGCGTGTATTATGACAGGCGTGCCGTGAAAAGTCCGTACTGCTGCGTCCGCGGGGAAATTTACATGGTACGCAGTCATATAGGTATGCGAGCGGTAAGTAATGTATTCGGAGTGAGCTGCTGCTCCCTTTCTGTGCAGGACAAAGGAACCCGGGCACTGCTGAAATACTGCGTCGGAACTGGTGATGAAATAAGGGAGTGAATTATACAGTGCCGGTGTGTGATCTGGACTTGGGCTGGGGTCTTAGATTTACCGATGAGCATACGGCGCTTGTGTTATTGGCATATATGCCTTTTAATTAATCGTCGGCGTAAATGAACGTTGGGAGGGCTTCATGATGTCGGGTATTCTTCCCGAACGCGGGTAAAAATGTCCCCTTTACCCAGCAAGATGGTCGTATTAGCGGTGACATCAGACGTGCTAAACAAGCCGCGGTATGTAAGCCACTGTATCGAGAACAGCGCACTGCGGTCACAGTACCCAGAATGCTCCACGTTCCGGGCTGTTTTTCCCCGTCTGCTTTTCTGGTCGTGACATCATGTTCGGCTCTGAACCCGTGTTCTTTATGTCATCTGTCGAGTGTCGTCTCGGAGACGGCGTGTGGTTATCGCACTGCACCCTTATCGTGATCGGCTTACATTAAACACTCGTGTTCTTCAGGACGGGACATTTATCGCACCGGACCAAACACTCCTTTTTGGTCGTTCAAAGGCATTGGCACCTGGCTATTAATTCTGGAGCACGGCTCTCACCGTTGCAAATCGCGTGAGAATTCTGCCATGCCAAACAGAGCCGTCTGTCTGTCTACCAGCTCACGCGAGGTGAATAATGTCTGAAATTTCTCATTCCGTTGTTTTCACGCTGTATGGCTCTCTGCGGACGCTGGGAGGCGGTGCAGTCTGCGCTCGTCCCGCCCGGGCCGTCCGGTCGGCGGGCGCGCCTCGGAGACCGATCGGCCCCCCGGGAGCGGGGTCGGAGCGCCGCACAGCCACCTAACGAGCCACCCGGGACGCCGGACATGGGACCAAAATAGCGGCGAATTAGTGACAGCCGCCGGCCAATACTGAGCGGGTGGGCGGCGGTATTAGAGGGCGATCATCGGCGCCCTGACGGCTGTCGTCACCGACGCCGTTCCAGAGGTCAAATCTGAAGTCGTACATCGGAAACCCGGCGTGGGCGAAATGGCAGCTCTGAAAGAGCAACAGGGGCTTGTTTTTGGACTGTAATGTCATTGGTAGGTCGCTGTTTAGTTAGACGGTATTTCTGTCATGTTTTTGTGGTAGCTGTAATGCATCGGTGGTCTTTCATAAAACTCGTCAACCGTTCGTTTATTTCTAGGTCGTCATTTGCAAGATCGATGGTAGTTGGTCGTCAGTAGTCGGTCGTCTGCCGGTAGCAGGGAAGGTCAGTAGTCCGCGACATTAGTCGTCAGCGGTCAGTGGTCAGACGCTGTGTATCAGTAGTCAGAAGCCTTGATATGCAGTACGTCAGTCTTCTGCTATCCAGCTCTCCCTCGACAGCTTGGTAGCCGGCCTCTCTCAGGTATCACTCAGGCATCCATCGAGCATCACCCAGGTATCACTCACCGGCCGTCACCCGCCACTAGTCCGTCAGAAGTGCCTCAGTAGTCCGTCAGTATTCGATTCCCATCCTGTCTCTCGTCAGCCGGCGCTCCTGACGTCCGCGTCAGGCCGCCTTATCAGCCGTCGGCCGGTGTCGGTACCACTCAGTCCTGTGGCGACTCCACCCTGTCCTTGGCCGGTCCGCAGCGCGTGCAGAGAGTGCTGGACACGCACCGCGGACCGCGGTCGCACGCACCGCGCCGAGCGAGCTGTCGGCTCTTCCGGGTGGAGGCTGGTTCATTGATATGTCGTTAGTTGAGTACGGTCTGTTCGGATAAGTTCGTTTTTGGATTTGCGTGTCTGTAGTTGCTAAGCGGACTATGACAGCACTTAGGCCAAAGTACGACACGGGATTTGCATGCTGAAGTTCGATTACAGTGGTGGACAGGTGATGTTGGCGGTCACGGGTGTTATGCTGCACGCGCGCTGCTGTCGCTATACGTACCGGAGTGCTGGCGTCCATCACCGTGTCTGCCGGCGTCCTGTGTCGGGGCTGTGACGCCCGAGTCCGCCGGCCAGCCGCCCGCACCAGTCGCCGGTGTCGTGCATGATTACACGCACTGTCGGCCGCGCTGATCCGACGCAGCGCTCCTCGCGGGTCTGGAACAGCGTGCAACATAGCGAGCGGCGCCTGCCTGCCGGCCGACCAGCCACCGGGCGGATTATGGGAGACTTCGTAACGGTAAACGACGACCGCTTCTGTTGGCTGTGCCGGTTTTATGCCGATTATTTTCGCCTCGGCGGGTGGCTGAGTCAGATTCGAGATGACAATCGGTTTCTTGGGATCGGTGGACGGTGATACCCATGTTTCTGTGTTGTAGATAAGACTCGCGGTCTACTAATCCTTCCAGTTTTCGAGGTCACAGTCATCGGAAACCGTTTTCAGCGGCCTCTTGCTAGCGGTTGCATTAATCCCGTGGCATAGAAAATAGATTTAGAGCGGTCGCTTTAAATGGAACGCTTTAAACGTCAGTCCTGTTTAACTTTGGGAAATGCGGGATGAATGTGAATTGTGACAAGTGCATTTCGTCATCAAAGCTGGCTTGCTAATGGAATCGGAAACTTAATGTCTCGGATGGTTGCCCATTCGTGCCTCTGCTGCGTCACAAGGCAGCTTGATTTACAAACTACGAGAAACACAAGCCAAACTGTGGGAGCGAAGCTGGTGCCCGTCGCGACGTTTTATGGTTCCTCTGTCGTCTGACCTTGGACGGAACGGAGCGGCCAGCGTGGCGCCGCGTATAGAACTGTCCCCCGGCTACAGAGGACGGCTGTCCTCCTTTGTCCCCACACTGTCCCGCGGACACCCTCGGCAGCGGACAGTGCAGTCTCTGTACCATGCACCCTCAGCTGCCGTCCAGCGGGCCCACAGTCTGCGGCCATCTGCCGTCTTGCTCCAGGTGGGGGGCTGCAGCAGGTCCCTACGAGCACGGCCCCTATCGGATCTCCTGGTTCAGTGTCTGGGTCATTGGATGTGGCCGTCCCATGGACCATGTGTCTGAGCTTAGCCCTAACCGCCAGCAGCTACAGACTTCTGGTTCCCTGACGTCAATATGTCTTCAGCATGGTACGACTTCCTGGTTTGAATGTGTGGGCTAACGCCAAACATAAACCATCATCTATGCCAGCACCTATCAGCGCCGATTAGTTGGTGCCCTGGCTGTTGTCGCATGTGACACACGAGAGTGGATGATGCATTGCAGACATTGACATGTAATGCGTCCACTCCCAAGTGTATATTGTCTTTAGAGCCATATGACTGATTGTTCCTTGCAAGCGGTAAATTATAGTAGCTACACGGCTAAGCAATTTAGCCTGCTTAGACCAGGCGCGCCCAACGGTGTATATGTACTCCTAAAGCCAGTGTACGTACGGCTAGGGTTGGCATGCACGGCCTCCCAAAGGACCTGACCCGAACATTCAGTCGGTGCCATTCAGGCTGGTTTGTGTACGTCGTCGAATCGAGGCTGGAACCAGCAATCACGCGGGCCGCCCTCGGAGCTCGACAAATCCGGCCTGACCGACAAATCAGCCCCGACTGTCACCGGCTAGCCAACAAATTGGACCCGCTTCGACCGGTCTGTTGACAGACTAGAGCCAACTGTGGACAGACTGCAGTCTGTCGCAGCTGGTCCTTTCGATGCCAGACTGGAAAATATGTCACTTGATCAGCGACATGAGTCTGTTGCTGGTGATCCTTCCTATCGCGGAGTACAGTCTATCCGGCAGTCTGCAGTCTGCAGTCAGTACAGTTTATCCATTTGACTGTGTCCCGTGATAGTCTACCTACAGTCTGTCGCTATTGGTTTGCCTTATGGCAGACTGCAGTCTGTTGCTGTGAGACCATCCTGTGACGGTCTTTTCAGACAGGTCTGTCCGTCCGGCCGACGAGCCGGTGTCACGTTTATTGCCCGCCCGCTGACTGGACGCTTTTACGGCGGACCAGGACAGATTGGGCCGGGCTCTGGTGCCGAGACAGGACGGACGGACAGACGGACGGACGGACGGACGGACGGGTAGACGGGTGGACGGACGGACGGACGGACGGACGGACGGACGGACGGACGGACGGACGGACGGATGGTGATGGCTGTACGGAGCGAGGATGGTGGTTGGTTTGCACGGACAGTGGACAGCTGCTACATGGAATGCTGGTACATTAGGGCCTCGCCAGGTGTAGGGGTCCCAGGGGAGCAATGTCTCTTTGTCGCAGATGTGGTCAGTAGAGCATACAAGGCTCTAACATATACTTATACAGGGCTCTGAACAACGACCAAAAACTTCACAAATAATGGTGCTTTACTTTATCCTAAAAAGACCATCGCCAAAATGGTCACTTCGCTGGGGCATTCTATTTGGTCTTTGGAACCATGTCTCGTCCCTACTCTATCCCCGCTTTCATTTGACCTTCGCCGTCGGCGTCGTCCGGCTGCCTCAATGGCCGGCGGCCATCAATAGAAGCGAGTCGCCCGGCGGCGGCGGCTCGGCAGCGTTTTTGTGCTGTTGTTCGGCGCACGTCGAACGGCCCGCCGGGATGGAGATGTATGTGTTTACCGGCGGTGTGTCACAGGAGTTCGATAGGTGCCCCGCGTCCCGCTCGTGTCTGTAGAGGGTGATGACGTCATCGTGATGTCATTTGATGTCGGGGGTTTGTGGGGTGGGTGCTGGATTAGAACGGGAAGCTGGGGAGATATAGTGGTGGGGAATCAGTAATCACTGTGGATGGAAACATGGCGTGCCTCTCTGTCCTTGCACCAGTTGCACCTTGTTTGTGATAAGAACTAGCGCTGGAAGTGCAAGTCTCTCTCTCTCTCTCTCTCTCTCTCTCTCTCTCTCTCTCCTCTCTCTCTCTCTCTCTCTCTCTCTCTCTCTCTCTCTCTCTCTCTCTCTCTCTCTCTCTCTCTCTCTCTCTCTCTCTCTCTCTCTCTCTCTCTCTCTCTCTCTCTCTCTCTCTCTCTCTCTCTCTCTTCTCTCTCCCCCTCCCTCCCTCCCTCCCTCCCTCCCTCCCTCCTCTCTCTCTCTCTCTCTCTCTCTCTCTCTCTCTCTCTCTCTCTCTCTCTCTCTCTCTCTCCCTCTCTCTCTCCCGTGACGGTTGTGTGTGTCTGACGCCCCGCCCCCTCTGCCAGGTGACGGCGGAAGACGCCGATGCCGGTGTGAACGCCGAGCTGCGCTACTCGGTGGTGGCGACGGACGGTGTGCGGATGGACATCGAGCCGCGCCTGGGACAGCTGCGCCTGCCGCCCGACTCGGCCGGACAGCTCACCGCCGGAAAACACGCGCTCACCGTGAGTTGGCACAGGGGTCACCGTGAGCTAGTCACGGGCTCGACCTGAGCTAAACACGGGCTCGACCTGAGTTAATCACGCACTCACATTGAGCTAAATATGGGGTTACCGTGAATTCATCATAAGGTCACCGTGAGCTAGATACGTACTCACTGTGGGTCAAACACGAGCCCAGCGTGAGTCAAACATGGACTGGATATGATCATCCGGCACGCCGTCAACCTGTTAAGTCGTCAAGAAAAGGAAACTAGCTAACCAATGGCTACCCTGATCTCGGGCAACAACTCACCTGTCGCCAATTAGAACGACATCAATGGATGTCATAACTCACACGGCGACTGCTCCCCAAAACCCTGAAACAATCCTATCTGATCGCTGGCACCTTCTTTGTAAACGGTTCCCTCTTTGCTGGTTAAATCGACCCATCTGTCCCACTGTGCACAGCCTCCACGGCTGCCCTGCGCAGTGCGCACCCGTGTGTGCGTGTGCACGCGCCTGTGATGATTGTATGACTGATGGTGGTGTCCCGGCGCCGGACGGCTGAGTCCGTCTCCATTAACCCGCGCGGGGCTGGGGTCTCCAGCCGAACGCGCGGGGCTGGGGGGGGGGTAAATTTTACCCCCCCCCCCCTGTTATCTCCCGAACTAACGGTCCGATTTGGAAAATTCAAACGCCAATGGAAAGCTCTCATCACGAACTACTAAAAACATGTACTTAATTTAAAGTTTGAGGTCAAGGTCAAGGTCAGGTCAAGGGTACAAATTGCAAGTTTCTACAGTATCGGCCTTGCATCGTAGTTGCCGAAGAATGGAGTCATGGACTGAGACTCATCGCCCAAAACGTGTTCTTAGGCTACCAAGACAATATTCGTTGCATACAATATCATTCAGAGGTCAAGGTCAAGGTCAGGTCAGGTCAGGTCAGGTCACCAAAAAACAAAATATAGAAAAGGGCATGTGCGACACATGTTTTATGGGTCATTTTACTCATAGAATTCAATAGGCACACTCAATAAGTGATATGGACCACCTCTGGATGAATTTCAGGTCGAGGTCAGGTCAAGGTCAGGTCAAGTGAGGTCAAATTTTGAAGTTGGTTGTTAGGGCCTAAAAAGGTGTCTATCTGATGCAGTTTTTCACGGCGAATCGAATGGTGCTATTTTTGTTTCCGTACGAGGTCTAGAACTTCCAAAAAAGTCATTTTTCAAAAAATTTGTGTGTCGTGACGTCATAAAATTTTGAATAACTCCCACATTTTTGAACCGATTCTTCTAAAATTTGGTATGTAGGTGCACATAGACCACTTCTCTGACATATATTCCGGTTTTTTCGATAGACTCAAAATTTTGGATTTTATAATGATTTTCCCAAAAAAGTCAGTTTTTTGAAAAAAATAGGCCAAAATCCAAAATTTTCAAAAAACCGAGATGACCATTTGATAGACAAAGTAAAATTACGTATAACCTTTTTTGTTACGTCTTGATTCCTTTAAAAATGAAGATGTTAGCGGCGTTTGAACTTTTGCCGTTTTTGAGGCGAAAATGACGAACATGACGTCACTAAAACGTCAATTTCTCAAAAATTTTCCGGCGGATTTCGCTCAAATTTTCAGGGAACGTGTCAAATTGATGTAAGAAAAGGTACTGAAAGTTTGGCGGCGCTGCGCGCCGCCGTTTTTGAGATATCGCAAAAATTCGCGAGGGGGGGTAAAATTTACCCCCCCCCCAGCCCCGCGCGGGTTAACAGTCGTGTTTGTGCGGCCGTCACAGACGGACCACCGCCGAGCACGCGCCCGTCGCACCGTCTGAACGGACATTTATTCAATTGGGCGATTGGGAAACTGAACGTTTGATCTCCATTGTGCTATTTGGGTTACAAAGGATGCGTTATTGTATCTTATTCTTATCGGTAAACTGAATTGAAGGGTGGGATGTTTCATTTGGAATTATCTTTCTTTTGATTGGTATTATATCAGACGCATAATGGGTTATTGCAGTTTTCTGGTTTGCACAATCATTCTCGCTTGCTTAGCGCCCTTCCTTATCAATTCGATTGCATTCATTATATGTGACGTTATTGATAAGCTAACTCATTCTCGTAACAGTATACACCATATAGCTGGTGGCCGTTGAGCGTTCGTGGCTAGGTAATCCGTTTGAATATCGTTTCTCACCCGACCTACTCCACGCTCTGATCTCTTGACCTGACATCCGGCCCTTCCCAGAAACTGTGGCCTCTCTACCTACCTCAGGTCAACCCAGATGCCCCTATGAACTTTCAACTCACCTCAGGCACCCCTCTGACCTCCCCGACCCACCTCAGGTGTCCCGTCTAACCACACTGTCCCGCGGCAGTCTCTGCCCTCTCTGACCGCCGCTGACCCTCCCTATCTGCCCACAGGTGAAGGCTGCCCTCTCTGACCCGCCGCTGACCCTCCCCATCTGCCGCCTCAGGTGTCCCCTCTGACCACCCCGTCCCACTCCCGCGGCAGTATCTCTGCCCTCTCGGACCCGCCTCTGACCCTCCCTATCTGCCCACAGGTGAAGGCTGCCCTCTCTGACCGCCGCTGACCCTCCCTATCCCCCCCCCCCTCCACAGGTGAAGGCCACTGACGGCGGCTCGCCGGCCAAGTCCTCCGTGACGCGCGTGCTACTGGACGTGCTGCCGGAGCAGCCGGCGGCGCCCTACCCGCCGCGCGTGATGCTGCCCTCGGATATTGTACAGGTGTTTGAGACGGAGCCGGTGGGACATCTGGTACAGTTCGCGGCGGCCAACACCACCGTCCTCTTCAGTATTGTCGGTGAGAGACGGAGGATGGAGAGGGGATGGGAAGAGATGAGAGGAAGGATTGAATAGCAGAGAGGATGAATGAAGGAAGGGTAGAGAAGAGGAGGAAGGAATTGAGAGAGGTTAGGAGAAGAGAGGGGTAATGGAGAAAATAGGGTGATATAGAGGAAGTTTACTGCAGGGAGAAGACGGAAATGTTGCATTTACTATCGTAGCCAGGTTTGATCATCCTTGTTCCAGATTGGTAGCGAGCTGTTGAGTTGTTATTCACTCTCGATTGTGCTATATTCGGTGTTATGATGATCACGCTGTTGTTTTCCATGTTGATGAGTGCGTCCCGACCCCTCCAACTCGATTGTATGTTTGATTGGACCGAGTCCCAGCGTGCCAGTCTCCCAGCTCGCCAGTTTCGTGCTCGGAACATGTTTGGTCAATGATGAAGCTGATTACGCCCAGGGTGCGGCCTATTGGAGGCGTATACCATCCACCGCGACTGTTCCAATCAAGTTCGCGCCGCCTGCTCTGATGAGTAGTCGGGCTGCGCTACATGAAGTTTAGACATGTTCCTATCAGTGGCCGGGTATCGGCGATGCTTTGTTCGACACCGATCAGTGTGTGTTTAGTGTAACTCGCCCGTAGAACTGGGGCGGCCGATGTTGATTTAGCAGTGCTCCACTGACGGCTGCCTGTTGATCAGCAGACGTCTAACGCGTGTCGCTTTGATGCCGCGCTGCTGGGCGGTAGGTCAGGGATTCATCACTGCTCGCTGGGGGTTCAAACCCCGCCCCTCACGGTCTGACTGGGTCGGTCGACGGTCGGTGATCAAAAGGTCGACCCAGAGCGGATACTGCACCCAGACAAGTGTGCGCAAACAGCGCTGATTGCAGGTCCGTTTAATGCAGCAGGGTCGTTTCTGTCGGCTATGTTGGTCGCGGAAATCAGATGGGCGCCGGTGTTGGACGTGAGGACCTTTCGCGGTCGAGTCTGAGCTGAAGTGTGTTGTATGACCGCGGCGACTGGCTGCATTATTGGAGGAGTTGTTATGGTTAGTCACAGACTGCCTGATATGGCTGTTCTGGGAAAATGTGACAGTGCTGCAAGGACGTAAACAATTGCTTGTTTTCGTGTCATGAAGGAATGCAACACAGGAGCGGGCTTTGTCGAAGCAGAACACGAATGAGTGTTATCAAAGACTACGTGGAATGACCATCAGAAGAAATAGCGATTCCTGCATTCCAAACATAATGGAAGCCGCTTCGTTACTTTCTGGTTACCGTTAGCCCTTCTCTCAACTCGTTATTTCTGGCTTATCAGTCGGTCAGTTTCTGTCATCGCCTCAGTCTCTCAGTCTGCCAGTCTGTCATTTACCGGTCGGTAAATCCCTGCCTCGTCTGTCATTTCGCTATCGCTCGTGTGCTGACCATATGTCGGTGTTTTGACGTCCCTCCGTACCTCATCTCACCGACCCGTCATCCCGCTAGCAGACCGATTAGAACCCGTTCCATCAACTCAGCGGCCCACCGACAGATCTGTCAACCTGTCCATCGCTCCTCCGAGGCCGTCAGTGCTGCTCTCCTTCACCAGTGGCGAGTCGGGAGTCGTGTTTAACCTAGCCATGAGCAGTGAACAGTCTCCCGTCTCTTCTGTCTTTTGTCTGCTGCCGGCAATGCAGACTCCCTCGAGCCCTCGAGACTCGCGGCCCCTAAGGAGCCGGCGCTATGTCTGAACCGAGCAGAAGCCAGCGACGAAAATGGTCCACTCAGTTGTGACATGGTTTGGAGATATCCAATGAAATTGTAGGCGGTAGATGACAGTGGATGGGTCTGTCGTGCTTTCAGAAGACACGTGGAAATGGAAGGAGGATTTGTGTTTTACGTATCAGTGGTTTATTTTAATAATCCAACACGCGTACTGTTTTGCTGTGAGGTTGAAAGGGAAGCCGTCTGAAGCTACATCTCGCCATTTTCCGTCATCGTGTGCCGTTTTTGCTGACGGGCCTCGGGGAGTTTCCGCCATGAATGAAGAGTCAGTTGACTCTGTCATGCATCACAGTCTCGACTGGCTCCGGATGGAATAGTGAACCCCCCATTTGTTACGTATATGGTTGGCCCGGGACCGGCGGCGGCACTCTGTCTCGTATCGACCCTCTGTGAGCTGTCATTAATTCACGGCGTCCTCCAACTTGGACCGCCAGCAGCGGACCGATGACGTCATGTATCTGTATTTCAGGCGGGAACACGGGCGGCAGCTTTAGCGTGAACAGTCCGGGAGGCATCGTGATCGCGCGGCCGCTGGACTGGGAGACGACGCCGGAGTACACGCTGAACATCTCGGCCACGGACGGTCACCACGTCATCTATACGCCGGTAAGGGAGTAGTGGAGGGAGTAGTGGGAGTAAGTAAGTCAACAAAGCAGAGTTTTTTCTACGAGACCAGCAGCGCATCTACTCGCCGGTAAGAAACCTGCGGCGAGTGACGAAAGACAGATGAAAGATGAAAGACTGGATTTGAGAGTAATGTGGGTATGAGACTAGACATAGCATGGGTTGAGCTCTGTAGATGTGCGTCAATATGAGAGTTTTCGGCGGGAAACGGATGGACAAAGAGTTAGCTGACAGCCGATGGCTGGCAGGAGCTGACGATGTTGCTTAAATTGCGTCATGGAAACATGCTTACTTAACCCGCGCCCTGCTGGGGGGGGGGGGTGTTTGAACACCCCCCCCTTGTGGTTTTTCGCGAATATCTCAAAAACGGCGGCGCAGAGCGCCGCCGTTTTTGGTACACCTTATCATACATCAATTCTACACATGTTGTGAAAATTTCAGACCAAGGTCATTCAACGTCAGGTCACTAGGTCACTTGAAGTGACCTCACCTCATAAAAAGTTTCAATGTCTGTCATAGCTACACCGAGTGACCGATCGCTTTGAAACTTTCAGCGATTGCTAAGAGCAGTAGCATGTACAAAATGTATATCTCAGAATTTTGATATCGATGACCTAAGGTCAGGTCAATTTTGCGACCTCCCCATTATAAGTCAATGGGAGAAAATTGAAATGCGCCTCTTTTGGACGAAAGACATTATAAACACTCCCAAACACCGAATTACAAGTGGTTTAGACAAACTGAACATGAAAATGGTGTTCGTGACCCTTGTTTATGCCCTGAGGTCATCTTAGGTCACGAATGGTATCTAACAGTTTTTCGCAAATAACTTTTGATAGAGACATGCTAGAGCGATGAAAACGCCTTAGATGTGTTCAGCTCGACGATACGGATCGATTGATATGCAGCATGACCCTTTCCGGTCAGGTCATGACCTTGACCTGAGGTCAAATTTTCAAGTTGACCTTTCAAGGTCAAGTTATAGCTCATTCGATGCGTCTTGACGAGAGGAACACGATGCCGGTAAAAGTAAGCTCGTACAGGGCTTGGGTCAAAAGTTATTGCAGAAAAACTGTTTCCGAAAAAATCGGCTATTTTTGCAGTTTTTGACCCCTGCAGGCAAAACCGTTGAAGTTAGGTCAAATCTGAGAGATTTATTCAGAAAGGGCGTTAATAGGGCTATCGAATGCGCTTTTCCGCGGCGCTATACCTCTATTGGTTCCCGAGTAATGCGTTGGCTTCTTGGAAATTTTCGACATTGGACCTGGAAATCGGCGAAATTTTGCCTTCAATGACCTCTGGTGACCTGACCTTTGACCTGACCAAGAAAATGACCGAAGTGATTTCGTCATTATTTTTGACGCTCTTTCAAACGCCGCCTTCCGCGTATCGCTACGTGGCCCAGGAGCCGAGTTACAAGGGGGGTGTTCAAACACCCCCCCCCCCCCCCAGCAGGGCGTGGAAATCCAGGACCCCCAGCCGGGCGCGGGTTAAATTGTGTCATAGAAACATGCATGGGAATGCAGGTGGCGCAAATGAGTTTCGTTCTTGTGACATACTTTCCAGCGGGTAGCAATAGTACTTATCATCAATACGAACCTAACGGCATCGTTAAAGCCACATTTGCATGACATTACCATCGTCACTTGATGTCGCTGTGGTGCCTGTTTATTTCGGTAATGCCACTATCAATAAATGTGGTCAGTTAATCACTTCTCACCGACATTTACCTCGGTGGACATTACAACGTTGGATGTACTGTAACATGATTGATGGTATTCCACACAAGTAACGGTGTTGCCTCGCTGCCCTGCCCCTGCCACATTAAGAGTAATTAACAGTCGTTTGACATTATCGTAGACCTCCCAGTGTAACAGTTGCAGTGCTCACAATAATAGTAGAGTAATCAGCCGGCCTCGTGGGTCCAACCGTCAATTGAGCGTGATTTCTATTGAAACGGATCACGCCATTCTGTAGATGTATGGCATCACGAGGAAATGGCTCCGCAGTGGACCGAACCCGGCTGCATGACATTTCTCCACTAATAACTTGTTGAGCGAATTGGCTGCTGGGCTATTAGGGGGAAATTGCTTTGATCACATTGTAGCCGTTAGTTTGAATTGGCCTCGGCTGTGCGACTGAGCTGGTTTCAATGTCGCCTAATGCGCTATTGACGCCGTGGTCTGACTACTGATCGACAGTTAAGGGCCTTATCATCGAGTTCTAATGCATGGACGGAGGCGCGGCACGGCGCTGCTCTGCTCGGTGTGATTGCCGGTGCCGAGAGGCGGTTCAGTTGACCTGCTGCGCCCGGCTCTCTCGGGCAGTGGTCAGACGACAGCCTGGTGCAGTTCCATTGTTCCATTAGCCGGACGCGACCCCGGCCTGACCCAGTTCGATAGGAGGTGCAGCCTCACAGCCAGCAGACTCAGGTCACAGAGTGAACCGAACTTGACCACGTGCCGAGCGACAGGGCTGATTGTCAAACAAGGCGCACTTGTCAACAACTCTGCAGGCAGCCCTCTCACCGATGTGTTGTGGGTTATGTGGCTGGTTTATCGTCTTTGGAATGATGCGCTAAAGTGGATGTTTTCCAGCCACCGAAATATGTTTATTGATTGATGTTATTGCCAATTTCTCTGAAACACCCCAAGCTGCCTCGGTCACGTCTTTCTCGAGTTGACGATAAATCTATAATGAACGGTTTGGGAAGCTTTTTTGTCGAAATAGCCTTTTTCGACACACTCCTGCGAAACTTGATTTACCACTCCATTCGCGACTGATTGGATTTAAAGCTGCGATGCGTCGAACGTGCTTCGGATTAAGTTGTTCCATTCGTTGCTCGCAACGAGCGACGTCGCGCATTTGACAGCGTCGAAATGTCCGCTCAAAGCTGCTTCTTCAATGCGTGTTGCCCTTCATCTTGTAACCTGTTTAGCTCGCAGTTCAGGGCCTAGCAGCTTCACAAGCGACTTCCTAGAAACATGTGTGACAAGGTTTCCTGTAGAATGTTGATATGTTGCGGGCCGAGTGCGAAGGCTAGTCCATTCGCGAATGGCCTAGTCCAAGTGCGATAACGCACTTGGACTAGGCCGTTTGCGAATGGACTAGTCCATGTGCGTTATTGCAGTTGGCCTAGGCCGTTTGCGAATGGACGGGCGTTTATGCTCCCAGTCCAAGTGCGAAGTCAGGCAAAGTGCGAAATATCCAGCAAAGTGACGTCAACTTGGCAAGTCAACTTGGCATGTGCAAAGTCCCGTGTGAAATGATGCATGCAAAAGCGCGAAAGCGATGCGTGAAAAAAAACCGCACCGTCCCGGTACACCACACCAGAGCAGAATGAATCGAGCGCCACAAACTCGACCAAGGTCAGGTCGGGTCATCAGCGGGGAGCCCGGAGCACGGTACTAATGGTCTCCGCACACCACGCGACTCTCCGCTGTTCGAAGGTCACGGGGATATTTGACCTCCCCAGATCCAGATCGGTGGCCGAAGCCTGGCCAGCGGCAACACGTTGCTATAATTTCCGCGTTGTGCAGGGTTCAGCGGAAAGTCGCATCCCGAATGGACCAGGTGTGTGGAGACCTTAACCCTATTAGTGGCAGGGGGGGGGGGGTTGTTTTTATCCACCCCTCAGGTTTTTCGGGAATATCTCCGAAACCGCTGAAGCTACGATGCTAAAATTTTCTGACTTTTCCTAAAACTAAATTGGGCACATTCCCTGAAAATTTCAAGCTCATAACTTTACCAGGGGCGGCTCCAGAGCACTGGGAATTGGGGGGTCCTATTCGTGAAGCGAGTCATTTGGGCGAAGATCACGATGCTGCACCAGTTTTACGAACAGTGAATGAAAGGTATCATGTGATAACATATACAAAGTTATTGTGCATCCTCTTTTGACACGTTTTTGCTATAACAGGCGGATCCAGGCGTCCAAAAAGGGGGGTTATTTTTTACCTCCCAACATAGGTGCCCTGACACCGCCTATGCATGACCAATACAATTTTAGTCGTTCTCTCATAAGAAAATTGTAACATAACAAGACCATTGCCACCCTTTTTAGAAACAGTACCAACAAAAACCTTATTTACTATACTTTTTGTGTACCCCCAATCTCAATGATCTGTATCCGCCTATGATTTTTGAAAATGCATAGGGTAAGTGGCTCCTATCACGCACACCTAGTAGGAAAACTGCTTTTGAGACTTACTGAAACCTGTTTTGCTGATAAAATGGTCACAAGCAGTTTTCATAAGCATTTGCTTCCTTGATTTGACTTTTATGTTCCAGCGTTCCTTCATCATTTATGACATATAAGGCAAAACCTCCACCAACGTCCGACGTGCGCTAATAGAGCACCGGTGCTCTTATGACGCACATTCAGCTGCCTCAAATGCGCACAAGAACAATTCCAACAGGTTTAATAAACATGTCGAGGTATTGATCAAATCACTTTATTTTAAAGTTGAACACCATGAGCACATCACGAACTTTGAACTCGACACATCATGAAACACACCATGAACATGAACGCATCATGAACACATCACGAACTCGAAACCTTTTCACTGACTCAGTATCTACTGGCATCACCAGTCGAGCGCCCGGGCCCGGCGTCACTTGCCGAGCTCCCGGGCCCGGCGTCACCTGCCGAGCTCCCGGGCCCGGCGTCACCAGCCGAGCGCCCGGGTCCGGCGTCACCAGCCGAGTGCCCGGGTCCGGCGTCACCAGCCGAGCTCCCGGGCCCGGCGTCACCAGTCGAGCGCCCGGGCTCGGCTTCACATGCCGAGCGCCCGGGCCCGACGTCACCTGCCGAGCTCCCGGGCCCGGCGTCACCAGTCGAGCGCCCGGGCCCGGCTTCACATGCCGAGCGCCCGGGCCCGGCGTCACCTGCCGAGCTCCCGGGCCCGGCGTCACCAGTCGAGCGCCCGGGCCCGGCTTCACATGCCGAGCGCCCGGGCCCGGCGTCACCTGCCGAGCTCCCGGGCCCGGCGTCACCAGCCGAGCGCCCGGGTCCGGCGTCACCAGCCGAGCGCCCGGGCCCGGCGTCACCTGCCGAGCTCCCGGGCCCGGCGTCACCAGTCGAGCTCCCGGGCCCGGCGTCACATGCCGAGCGCCCGGGCCCGGCGTCACCTGCCGAGCTCCCGGGCCCGGCGTCACCAGCCGAGCGCCCGGGTCCGGCGTCACCAGCCGAGCGCCCGGGCCCGGCGTCACCTGCCGAGCGCCCGGGCCCGGCGTCACCAGTCGAGCGCCCGGGTCCGGCGTCACCTGCCGAGCGCCCGGGCCCGGCGTCACCTGCCGAGCGCCCGGGCCCGGCGTCCAGCTCCACCGCCGTTTTGCCAGCTCCACCGCCCGGAGTGGAGCTCAATGCCGCATTCTACACTGTGCCAATGACTAACATGTCAATTCATCGTGATATAAGCTGTTCCTTGTAAGAAAGAAGGCTAGATAATCATCAAATGTACTGTGCGCATTTGCAGCACTGAAAGTGTGCGTCATTGCAGAACCAGTTGCCCTAAACACGCACACCTGACATTCAGCCCCCTCCCGTCAACACTGACGTATTCTGGGTAAAGCATGCACGCCTAAACTGAGTCCCGTTTCATTGCCATCCGGTCAGTGCCCATCGATCTTTCCGGCCTATTCAGGTTTACGCGAGAAGTGCATGCGTCTTAAAACATGCATTATTGCTTCAGGCACTTTTTTGCTGAAGAAACATTGCACCTCAATCACAATATCCGCCATAACTACTCACCTTTTGAGCCGACAACACCCCACCGCCGTCCACACGCAGCACAAATGTCGCTGGAAGTGATTGACAGCTGATTTTTTCGTTCCTGGCTTCTGCTGAAGGAACTACATTAAAAAAGTTCTTGGTGTGCGCTTTTAGGAAGTGTGCGTCATAGGAGCCACTTACCCTATTTTGAGGATCCGTGTGAATTCCTGGTTCATTCTCTATCGATCGGCAAAAGTTGCGTTAAGATTGGTTCAGAAACCTGGCCGTGATAAACAGTCTAAAATGTATCTGCAATTTGCCCGTTTTTACCCCCCTCTACCCCCCCCCCCCCCCCACAGGGGAGCAATGCCGCTTGAACCCTATTGGCCGTAGTGTCTAACGGTGGCGGCCATATTGCGCAGACCAAGAAACGGCTGCCGCCTGTGTTGAGGAATAGGGAATTCGGGACCTCGATTTACGTTTGCGGCCGCCGCATCCGTTACGTTCAAGTTACGTAGATACGGAACCCGGCATCTTACGCAGAATTGAGTGGGGAACACGATCGTATCTTCAGAATTCCTCAAATTCACTCGCCGGACCCACATTTGCCCCGGCCGAGGGGGTTGATTGAACCCACCTCGCTAATGCGCCGCTAATTTAACTAGAATTAAGCGGTAAATTGGTCGTTTGCGACAAAGGATAATGCAGAGTGACTGGTAGAAACCCACTGTAAAGGTCTCGGGTCAACCGGTGACCTCTGAGGTCAGGTCAAGTGATCTAAGGCACGGGTTCGGTTTTTGGTAAATAACTTCGCCAAAAATGGCCATAGAGCCGCGATTTTGGCATCATCGTGTTCAGCTAGCTCAGGCGCATCGAGTGATATACTTTTTGTTCGGGTCAGGTCAACTTAGGGTGTTGACCTTAGGTCAAGGTCAGGTCAGCACCGCCAGGTCACGAAGATGGTCGAAAGAGGTCATGTCGCATATCATTCGATTCGGCAGGTCTTCCTGAGTCCGTTGGTGGCTTTCCCGACTCGCTAGCTCAATTTGATCGGGAGTTATTGAAGAAAAACTGTGACCCTTGTGACGTCACAAATGACGTCACGCAAGGGCAACAATGCAAATATGAAGCATAGAACCTTGCAAGGAGTGCATGAAATCATGATTTTATATGCTTGAGATAGTTTCAGATCATTCTCGGCGCCAAAATAGCAATTTTCATATTTCCCCATTGACTTATAAGGGCTTAACGTATTAGTTCCTTGTATCTGAGAAGTTTTAGAATTTCATCTTATTCTCCACTCAATTCTGCGTAAGATGCCGGGTTCCGTGGCCACATAGCTTGAACGTAACGGATGCAGCGACCGCAAACGTAAATCGAGGTCCCGAATTCCCTATTCCCCAACACAGGCGGCGGCCGCTTCCTGGTCTGCGCAACATGGCGGCACCGTTGGACACCATCTGGCGGCCGATGCGCATTCCACATTATAGAGTTCAGTGACCCCCCCTATTGACATTTTTTAATTTTATTTTTTTAGAAATGTAGATCTCGTTGAGCCAAATCGAATGCCGTTTGAATTTTGAAAATCGGCCGGTTAGATCTCGAGATATCAAGGGGGGGTCGTAAACAGCCCCCCTGCCACTAATATGGGGTAGCCAGGAGCCTGCCACTAATAGGGTTAACCCAGAGTTGCGCCAGCTCGCAGATCTGCTCCGGAGAACAAACTAAACATATAGACGCAGTGGCGTCGCCACGGATTTTCGACTAGGGGATCTGGTCGGACGGTCAGTCAAAGTAATTCCCACCAAATACTGAAAACTCCTCGGATTTATTTTAAATATGGAATTGTTGTACTGGGACATGGTAAATATTCAGAAACGAATTATTCGACACCAGTAATATGTATATGATTGGTAGCTTTCGGGGGCTGCTGCCTCCTTCATCAGCCTGCTTTTTAAATGCATTAGAACACAAGACACTACGTTTCAAGCATGTCTACCAAAAAGTAAACCGCCACGAGGAAAAGTTGTAACGGTACGTATCAAGCATAGATGCACAAAACAGTTTGATACATGATAACAAATAATAACACATAATTAAGTCGCCATCGTCCGTAACATCCGTAATAAAACATTCGACATTAATTGTGATCCGTGGTCGTAACAAACGAGTTCGTGATCCGTGGTCGTGACAATCGAGTTCGCACAATCGGGGTCATGACACATTAATCGAGTAACAATCGAGTTCGTAATAATCACGAACTCGAACGTTACGACCACGGATCACAATTAATGTCGAATGTTTTATTACGGATGTTACGGACGATGGCGACTTAATTATGTGTTATTATTTGTTATCATGTATCAAACTGTTTTGTGCATCTATGCTTGAGACGTACCGTTACAACTTTTCCTCGTGGCGGTTTACTTTTTGGTAGACATGTTTGAAACGTATTGTCTTGTGTTCTAATGCATTTAAAAAGCAGGCTGATGAAGGAGGCAGCAGCCCCCGAAAGCTACCGATCATATACATATTACTGGTGTCGAATAATTCGTTTCTGAATACTCCTCGGATTTAGACAATTTTATTTTGAGAATGCACCAAAATCGTTTTTAAAATATTTTATTTTATTCTTGATCGATTTTCGTGGCCAAAAGTGTGTGGGGGAGGGGGGGGGGGCGTCGAACCGGCATA
Organism: Amphibalanus amphitrite; assembly: GCF_019059575.1. Classification (NCBI taxonomy): domain Eukaryota; kingdom Metazoa; phylum Arthropoda; class Thecostraca; order Balanomorpha; family Balanidae; genus Amphibalanus; species Amphibalanus amphitrite. The sequence continues at coordinate 351,650 of NW_024882094.1, forward strand.
TTTTCAAGAATGTGTGTGTGTGTGGGGGGGGGGCGGGTCCGGACCCCTCCGACCCCCCCCCCCCCGTCGGCGACGCCCCTGCATCGACCAGCGGTCCCCCATTCATTCGGAATCGTACCCCAATCCGAGGATCCATGCTTCCGGCGGCTAAGTGCAACGCCACAAACCCGTCCGTTCGCAAACGGCCTAGGCCATTCGCGAATGGCCGGCCATTCGCAAACGGACTAGTCCGTTTGCAAACGGACCGCCATTCGCAAACGGCCTAGTCCATTCGCGAATGGACTAGTCCGTTCGCAAACGGACTAGCCTTCGCACTTGGCCCGTAACAGATATATCCTTGGTGACAAGCATCATCCCAGTCACTGTGATAATGCCGTGACCCCTCAATGAGACATCGCGTTTTGCTCGACACGTCTTACTTACTTTGCCTAAATATCTTTGTGGCCAACTCTCCTCTCCTCTCCACTGTCACCTTTTCCACTGGCCCTGTCCCCTGCCACTGACGGCGGCCCCGCCCCTTCCCGACCCGGCGGTGTATTCTCCCGAAGCAGCCTCTCCGACCGGTGGGGAGTCCTTCATAGACAACCGACGATCTAACTCTATCAGACTGTCCGTCCTCTGAGTGATGAGGAACCTGACCCACAGCCGCGGTAGACTGGCCTCACACCTTGAGAGGAGAGGCGGGCCCTGTTCAGACGTACCCGTGCGTGCTGCTGACGCTCGGTAGCTCATGTGGGCGGCGCCGTCCGGCCGGTCAGTGGGTGTCGGATATTCTCGGCCAGCACGTGAGGCGAATTTCCAGTCCTGCAGAGTGGCTGTGTGTGATGATTGAGCTGTAGCGCCGGGCTGGGCAGTGAGTGGTGCCGCGTTATCTGCACCGGCACACACCGCGTGGGTGTGAGCTGTCGGGCCCAGCCGTCCGGGAGCCGGGCTGGTGCCGCTTCCCGGTCCGTCGCCCGTCACTGAACAGGCAGCGGCGCCGGAGGGCACGGTCTCTGTGGAGTAACCCGGTCCGGGTCGACAGCGCTCGAAAGGTCACTGTCTGCCGGGGCCGGGCTGTAGCCACCGACTCTGCCGGCGGCCCAGGTGTCACCGGCGGATCAGCCCAGAGCTGGCGGACTCGGCCGGAAGGTCAGCGCCGCCGCCGCCGGCCCGCGGAAGGTCAGGTGTCGCCTCGCGCCAGGTAATGGTGCGATGAGCGCAGCCAGCCGCGCCCAGACGCCAACGGTAGAGCCCGCCCCACCGGCGCTAATGCCTGGTGAGCGATGGGGCGGTCTGGGCTGGGCCGGGATTTCGAGGCTAAGATGTAAGGAATGTGTCATTCCGCGGTGATGTGATCTGATCTTCCTGGAATTTCGACCAACCTTTGCGCCCGTTGTGTCGGTCAGGGCGCAGTTTGGTTAAAATTGAATAGGTGCTTCAAGTGAGGCCGCCGTAAATCTCCAGCAATACCATGATTTTCTCATAACCTGCGGCCAGCTTAACATTTCATTCAATCTCTATAATTTGCCACGTTATTTCTGTAGCGAGTGGACGCTCGGTGGGCGGTGTTATTTCTCCGTAAATCAATTTAGCATCAGCCACCGTCCGAGAGCCGGACGCTCGTATTTTAGCCTCTGCCCTGGGGCTCTCTGGGTATAAATCCAAACCACCGCCCTTTGACCGGGCGATCCGAACCCGCAGCGGCTCCACGGCCAACTAATTCGATGTAATCATTCGCCCGGCGTGCGCTGCCGCGTGGGGGTGTAGGTAGGCGCTGTGGCCGGCTCCGGGTAGCGACAAATTGCCAGGGGGATGGGCGGGGAGGTGGGAGTGTGATTGGTTGGGGAAGGTTTTTTGGGACGTTTTATGTGGTTAGTTAGGGAGTAAAACTGAACGATGCGCTTCGTGAGATGTTTTTACAGCGGGGGAAATATCTGAAGGACTTTATCCGCGCGTTTATGATGAGGTTTTCCGTGGAAAACTTTAATTACTTTCAGCATCGTCAGCAGCATTATCGTTATCTTCGTCGGACTCATAATGAAGCCGAAAGGCATGAAAATGACGGTGTTACAGTGTAGTGTTTGCATGTTGAGTTCATGGTGCTGCCAAATAAAGGTATTTCCCTATGTGGCAGCAATGGCACATTGGTGGCGCACACGTGACAATTGTGGTATGGTTTTGGCGCCAAGAGTTGACCTCTGGTGACCGGTGACCTGAGGTCAACAGACTGGTCTGGAGTGTGGCTGAAGAAGCATTGATACTGTTGCTATTTATCTTGTTATTAATATACCATGTAATTGTCAAGACTTGATTGTGTCAAGACACTACATAAATTGGCGACGAGGATGTCAAACTAACTCTGATAATTGAGCCAAGGAAGAAGGAGGACTACAAGTAGACTGTAGAGTACAAGTGAGGCAAGTGGCTGCAGCGGTTATCGAAGAAGGGAGGTGCGGTAAGATGGACGGGATCCAACCACCACCTGCCTTCCTGCCGGCGGCTGGTAAGCCAAAGGTACCCTGGTCTGGGTGGTATGCTGATTTCGAGGTGTATGCTCTTGCTATTGGGTGGTGTGAGTGGTCAGAAGAACGCCAGCAGGCCTTGCTGCTTCATTGTGTGGGTGCAGAAGCTCGTAGGCTGTACAGGACTAAGCTGCCAACAGGAGGACTTGTGAAGCAGCCCAAAGTTGAAGGTGAGAATGAATCACAGCACAGGTCACTGGCCATGCAGTCATGTAGCATTTTTGAGGAACTATTTGCAGCCAAAAATGACTATATTACTGAGCGTGTGCAATTCAGAAGGTGCGTGCAGGACAGGAACACGACAGTCCAGACGTACCTAGCTAACCTTAGGGAGAAGAGTCAGCGATGTGGATTTGGGGAATTAGAAGATGAGATGATACGGGACCAGTTTCTTGAGGGATGTTCATCAGGTCGCCTGAGGGAGCGTCTTTGTTCAGAGCAGTGCCTAACCTTGACCCGTCTCGAGGAGATTGCAGCAGCAGCAGAAATCACTGCAGAGCGACATACCACAGTCTGCGGCGCCGTAGGGCCAGTCCAAGATGCATTTGAGGATGCCAATCAAGAGGTGGCAGCAACATCCGGTAAGTTTGGCAAACCGAGATCCCCAGACAATGGCCGTCGGTCGAAGACTTGCTTTGCATGTGGCTTCAGTGGTCACAGGTCGGGCGATAGCCGATGCCCAGCCAGGGAGAGGGAATGCCACATTTGTCATGAAGTGGGTCACTTCGCCAGAGTATGCAGGACCAGATCACAGAGACCGGACACCACGAGAGCCCCACCCGGAGTTTCGACTGTAGAAGTCTCATCAGTTCATGACTTGCTGAGCTTGTCAGGTCCAATGCTTGATGTGGATGTTGATGGCACTCTGCTGGAGATGATGGTAGACACTGGTTCGCCTGTTAGCCTCCTGCCTTTGCATCTGCACCAGGCGAGACTCCCTCAACTGCCACTGCATGCATGTGATGTTGCATTACGAGGATATGGGGGACACAGCCTTGACGTTGTTGGTGTAATCCATGCCACAGTGACCAGTAACGGTAAGTCAGCTGACGCTGACTTGTATGTGATGAGAGGCGGTACTGTACCTTTGTTGGGGCGTGACTTACAGCTCAGTCTGCAGATCACAGTCAAGAACGGCAATGCTGTGTGTGCCGTGTCACCTGGGAGTCAACCGGAGCCAAGCCAGCCCGGCCTCCCTCCCCTTCGTGGGTTTGTTCACAGGGTAAAGGTGAGGGACGGTGTTTCCCCTGTCCAGCAGAAGATGCGGCCTCTGCCGTACTCAGTCAGGGAGGAAGTGAAGGCACACCTGGCAGACCTGGAGGCAAAGGGTGTCATCGAGAAGGTGGACTCGTCACCTTGGATATCTCCGATGGTGGTCACCAGGCGCCGCACCGGCGGAATCCGGGTATGTCTCGACCTGAAAAAGGTAAACCAAGCGGTCATGCCCAGCAAGCATCCGCTACCTGACATGATGGATATGCTCGATAAGCTTAAGGGGGCTGCAGTGTTCTCGAGCTTGGATATGAAGTCTGCCTTCAATCAGCTTCCACTGCATGAAGAGTCCAGAAATTTGACGGCCTTTATGACACCTGATGGGCTGAGAAGGTACACCCGATGCTGTTTTGGTTTGTCCTCTATCCCGGCAGCTTTCCAGAAGGTGATGGACAACATCTTGGCTGGACTGTCGGGGGTCCAAGTCTACGTCAATGACATCATCATCTTTGGTGAGAACCAGGACCAGCATGATGCTCGTTTTCAGCAAGTGTTGGCCAGGCTAAAGGAGTACCAGGTAACCCTGAACGAGGAGAAGTGCACCTTCAGCACCACATCTCTAGAGTTCCTGGGCTTCACTGTCACGAAGAACGGCTTCAAGGTGAGCGAGAACCGCGTCAAGGGTATGCGGGACATGAAGTCGCCCAGCACGGCTAAACAGCTACAGTCGGCCTTGGGACTGTTCGGCTTCTACGCCAGGTTTGTGAGCGACTTTTCCACACTGGTGGATCCACTTCGGGCCACCCTGAAAGCAGAGCGTTTCCAGTGGACGCAGGAGCTGGAGACTTGTTTCAGGGAAGTTATCTCCAAGATCATCAACAGCTCAGCGCTCACGATGTACGACCCAGATCGACCGACTGTCGTGACATCAGACGCTTCGGATGTAGGCCTCGGAGCAGTGCTGAGTCAGATCTACCCCGAAGGTGAGAGAGTTGTTTCTTTCGCATCAGCCACTCTATCAGACACCCAGAGGAAGTATAGCGTTACTGAGCGGGAGGCCCTTGCGGCCAAGTGGTCAGTTGAGCACTGGCATAAGTATCTTTTCGGAACCCACTTCACCTTGCGGACGGACCACCAAGCCCTACAGTCGCTCTTATCATCAAAGGGGATTGGTAGGGCAGGAATGAGGCTGTCTCGATGGGCAATAAGACTCATGGCGTATTCGTTCAGTGTGGAGCATGTTGGTGGTTCCAGAAATGTTGCAGATGGCCTCTCCAGACTGCCAGCCTCGACACACACCCCAGAGGATGACGACCAGCTGATGGTGGCGGCGATCACTGACAGGATCGCGCGTAAATCTGCGGTAACCAGAGACAGCATACGAGCGGCGGGCGCTGAGGACGAGGAATTGACCAGACTGTGCAGGCAGATCGTGTCTGGCTGGCCAGCTCGCTCGAAGGACTGCCCAACAGACCTGCAGCCGTACTACAGGTTCAGAAATGAGCTTACGGTTGTCGAAGGCCTCATACTCCGTGGCGAGAGAATCGTCGTCCCGTCCGTACTCCGGCAACACCTTCTGGAACAGGCCCACGAAAGCCATCCAGGCATCGTCAGGACTAAACAACGTCTACGGGAAATCTTCTGGTGGCCAGGTATGGACGCGGCAGTGGAGAACATAGTGAAGTCATGTACAGTATGTGACGCTGTTGATAAGAGTGCGAAGCCGCGCAACATCCTGCTTCAACCGGTTCCCTTCCCGGAGAAACCCTGGTCTAAGTTGGGAATCGATTTCATCGGACCGCTAGAAGGAGGGGGAATAGGTAGAAGATTCGCCATTGTCATGACAGACTATCACTCAAAGTGGCCGGAGGTGGCATTCTGTCCGCACCCCTCATCCCGCGCAGTAATCAACTTCATGGAGACAGTGGCTGCGAGAGAAGGGTATCCAGAGGAGCTGGTATCTGATAATGGCACTGCGTTTACATCTCATGAGTTTACAGAGTATCTGAGTGAAGTTGGAGTCAAACATATTCGGGTCACCCCATACCACCCAAGAGGGGCAGGAGCAGTGGAACGATTTAACCGTGTGCTTAAAGGTGTCCTACAGACAGCTACTCTTGAAGGACAGGACTGGATGGTAGCTGTGAGGCAGTTTCTGCTTCAATACCGGGTGACATCGCATGCCACAACCGGCCGGAGTCCCGCAGAGTTGCTCCGTGGTCGACAGCTACGCACGCCTCTGCGAGCAGCAGCAGATGGTCAGCACTGGTTTGTGACCAATGAACAGGTGAGAGCCAAAGTTGAAAGACAACAGGCTAAGCAAAAGTTATACTGGGACACAAAGTTCAGCGCTAAGGAGAACTGTTTCAAAGTTGGAGACTATGTACGCTACAAACTGATGCCTAAGCCCAGGAAGGGATGCCCCAAGTTCTCAAAGTCATTGGAGATTGTGGAGGCTAGAGGTTGTCATTCCTTCTTGCTGAGTGATGGTACCCTGGTTCATGGAGAACGTCTAGTTCGCTCAAGTGCCTTGTCTGAAAGTGCAACCCCTCTGGCAGGAGCGGACATGGTGGAAGGTGTCGAAGCAGTCTGCAAGGATGGTTCATCTACTGCGGACCAGCCATCGAGGATGATGGCAGGAGCCTCACAAGAGAGGATGATGCGACCTCCAGCAGCAGAAGTAATCCCGTCGGGCGGCAGGATCGAGGAAGTCCCTTCAACAGGGGACGTGTCAAACAGGGGTGCAGCATCGGAGGTGTCGGGTGATCAGCAGAGTGATGACCCTGCGCCTGAGCGTAGATCGGGTAGAGAAAGGAAACGGCCCAAGAGGCTCATTGAGGAGTGTGGTTGATGCGTGATACTGTGATTGATGCATAAGGTGATGGGCACATTGTAATGGTGTTTTCTGTTGGCATTCATTACTAGTTTCTTGCTTGTAATGGCGTTTTCTGTTGGCATTCATTACTAGTTTCTTGCTTTATTTCTAAGGGAAGGGGAATGTAGTGTTTGCATGTTGAGTTCATGGTGCTGCCAAATAAAGGTATTTCCCTATGTGGCAGCAATGGCACATTGGTGGCGCACACGTGACAATTGTGGTATGGTTTTGGCGCCAAGAGTTGACCTCTGGTGACCGGTGACCTGAGGTCAACAGACTGGTCTGGAGTGTGGCTGAAGAAGCATTGATACTGTTGCTATTTATCTTGTTATTAATATACCATGTAATTGTCAAGACTTGATTGTGTCAAGACACTACATACAGGAAACCTTAACTCCACTGTAAAACTACAGAACAATGAACCATTCTGAGCTAACAGCTAGCAAGACTATGTAGCATTGTACTTCGCACATTCTTATCCATTGTGTTTCTGTGAATTACAATCTCATCTGTACTGCCCAGTGCGCCCGCCCACTGACTCCCCCCCCCCCCTCTTCCCTCAGCTCCACATCTCTGTGATGGACCTGAACGACCGCGAGCCGACCCTGAGCCAGCGGCTGTACTCGGTGAACGTCTCGGAGGCGGCCGAGCCAGGCCTGCGGCTGGTCAGCGTGGCCGCACACGATCCGGACGGCGAGGCCACGCTCTACTACGGCCTGGAGGCGGCGCAGAGCGAGCGCTCTCTGCAGCTCTTCGCCATCGACTCGCTGAGCGGACGAGTCACCGTGGCCGAGCGACTCGACAGGTCAGTTGGGGGGGGGGGGGGGACGGGTCACCGTGGCGGAGCGACTCGACAGGTCAGTGGGGGGGGGGGGGGAGGGTCACCGTGGCAGAGCGACTCGACAGGTTAGCAGGGGGCCCGGGGGGGGGACGAGTCACCGTGGCAGAGCGACTCGACAGGTCAGTGGGGGGGGGGGGGGGGGAACGTCTGTGTATGTCGGGGTGACCTACCATTTCCCTTACCATAGTGTGGGCTGTGATCCGGGCTGTAACAATACCAACCAACATGCATATAGTTTCAGAACTCAAGGGCTTCAATCCAATCACCACACTTATTTTCAGAACTCAAGGTCTTCAATCTACACTGGGCCGACCGTCACACCATACCGCTATCACTGTCCTGACCACTTCTTACCACCTCACTTACAGTCACTGACAGCATTGTTACAGGGCTGTGGTTTGTGGGCATATTGAAGCTTGTTAAGCTCATGCCGTGTTGTTGGTTTTACTTCTCGTTGATTGGACTCACACTGGTGGCTGTTGAAATCAGACTATAAAACTGAGATAAAAACAGCGAACATACATCAGGAGCGCACTTCTTGTTAGCTCATCATCACGAGCTGTAATCCCGGCTCCCTCTCTAGGATTTTTCCTCGTCACAGCAATGATCGGGGTAAGACGTGGCTGATCAGGCTATCTTCGGCTCCCTGGTACCTGTCCCTACCTTCAGTGGCAATGAACTGAGGGTTATTAACCCTTAAATCAAGGGACTTAGGCCTGTGATGGACCAGGGCCGGTTGCCTCCAGTTTTTCGTTTGCATCTTTTTCCTAGAAACATGTCGAGAAAGTTGTTTGTCGACCTCAAAGGAACAGGAAAGTAGGCAGTAAGAATACTGTGAGCTTTTGTGATGCAGTTGAAGTTGACAGAAAGTTGAAGAATGTTTACCGTCTGCTTTATTGCGAATGTTTCGAAAAGTTGCCGCTGTAATCTGTATCATCAACGTTTGCACGAATATGTCATCCTCCATTGCCTCCGTTGTCTTTTATGTCGAATTATTTTTTACCATATCGGACAAAAATGCATGAAAGCATACAGCCTTACTCCTCTGCGGCACCTCTGACCTCCTCCCCTCTCTCCATTACAGAGAGACGGAGCACGAGCACGTGCTGACGGTGTCGGTGCGCGACCAGGGCACACCGGCGCGGCGCGACTATGCCCGGCTGGTGATCCACGTGACCGACGAGAACGACCACGGTCCGACGTTCCTCAGTGACCTGGTGGTGGGCCAGGTGCCCGAGACTGCTGCCGAGGGCACCCAGGTGGTCACCGTGCTGGCCACGGACCGCGACCACGGCGAGAACGCGCGCGTCACATACTCCATACAGTCCGGTGAGTGAGGGGAGAGGAAGGGTGAGAGGATAGGAAGGGAAGACCAGGGGGTGGGGAGAGAGGGGTCTCCAATACCAGCAGCTGAGAACTCTGGTTGAGCGATCTCGCTGTTGAAGCTTATCATTGAGTAGCTTGGGCGGGGACTGCGACCCGTCTACGAATAGCTCACTCGCCAAGCTGTGATATTATACCGCTGCAACATACACCTCATAAGCCGGGCTTCAGCTGGTAAATGACGACCTTTGGGTCGCGTGTGAGCGTTGCCGTCTCAAACGCCCCGTTATTGTATCCCGAATCCTGATAGGGACTGCCACCTTTGCGCCGAGTTCAGAGGTCGTTTGGGCCCACAATAGCCTTACACTAACGCCGGGTTTCCGTTCAGAGGCGACTCAGTGGCACCGGCTATGTTCGCTAGATGTTGGGTTATTTTCGGCGGGCCGCTGCGACTTGTTGATGGATGGACTCAAGTGGGAAGGTTTGCTCTCTGGGGACTTAGGCTGGGCGGCGGCTGCGTAGTCGCGTTTGGAATTGGAAAGGTGTAATATTTTAGGCGGGAATGGAGGTTTACATAAGGCCGGAATAAAGTCTTGTGTTAGGTACTACCTATTGATAGAGACACATTATCATTTACTGGTGGATTTTGTGCAAATGCGTGTCGCGTTCAATTGAACCCTGGGATACAAAATTTTCTTGACTTCTGACAATGTTAATCCTTAGTATTGAGACAAATTGGCCCTATCAGATGCCACACTCTAATCGCATTTCACATTGAGCCAATTGAGATGCCATTGAAGTTTCCAGCCAATCTAGTCGATTATCGCTGTCACGGCTCAATAGGGTCGATGGGTGTCGGCTTATATTACCGTCACCGCCAGCTAACTGCTGATGTCATGTGGGGGAGGTGGGGGGGGGGGGGGGGGGGGTTCACGTCCGGACGGGCTGTACGGCGTCATTCTGTCCTCTGTCCTTTCAGTGTCCCGCTCCGGCCGGATGGCGTCTCTGCCCCGCTCCTCTCTCTCTCTCTCCTCTCCGCTCTCTCCCGCCCTCCTCCCCGCTCTCTCCCGCCCCCGCCGGGGCCTGTCGCGATAGTTTGTCGCCGACCAGCTAATTCGTCCCGACATTAACCGCGCCTGCCACGATATTGGCCGCCGCAAAGTTGGCGATGAGCCGAGTCGACAAATTACCTCCGGCGTCGCGACCGGTCGCCGCCGCCGAGCGAGCCAATCGTGTAATGGCGCCGGCGTATGACGGCCCGGTGACACTCACAGGCGGCCAATTTCACGTCTCGGTGGCGGCCAGCGGCCCCGGCCAGGCCGTGTCACCGCCGTATCCGCGGCAACTTGCTCCGGTCGGGCGGCGGCCGGGTCTCTCCGGCTGGAAAACTGGCGGCTCTGATGGGCCTGACGCCTCCGGCGGGACCGATGGGTTATCGGCGCCGTAGTCAGGAGCGCCCGCGTCCGGGTCAGTGGTGACGCCGACGGGTCAGCCGGTGCCGGCCTGACATGTCGCTAATTGAGAAACTCAGCCGCCGATATTTAGTGGCGTCGTGCTAGGGCGATATCGCGATATTGGAAAAGGCCGGCATGCGTTGAGAGCGATAACTAAAAAAGTTGCATGGTTTCATCGGGGAAAGTTCAAGTCCGTTGGCCGTTAGATAGGGGAGAGTGGGGCACATTCGTGCAAAAAATGGATAAACCCATATATCTGTTCTTTGGTTAGTGCAATGGCAAAATTGTTGATTGTAGTATGGAAAGGAACTATTGCAGATAGTTTTCCTCTTTAAAAGTTATCCTATGAAATTATTGCTTGCATTAGAAAAAATGACTTTTATTAACTCTGAACATTTGCACGAAACTGCCCCACCTATGGGGCACATTCGTTCAAGAGATGGGGCACTTCCGTTCACCCGGCAAAATTCGAGAAATTACCGGGCATTACCAGAAACTTACCAAAGGAAATTGGCAGGGGGTCATTTCACTTGATTCCTTTCGACAAGAATGCATTGCACAACAAATGTAGAAAGAATGGGCTGGCCAACAAGAATGTGCCAACTGCCGGCCTCCGTGACCTCGCCAAGTTCGCGTGAATTGCTCGTCACGACGTCGCAAGCAGTCGAGACTGAGTCAGGCGAGCGTCATTAGAGAAACCTACTACAGATAAAGTCATAAATCGCAAAAACTAAAAAAATATGCACGAATGTGCCCCCAGGCAGTGCGTACACGAACCTGCCCCACAACGTTATTAGTAATATATTTCAAAATTTCTTTTTGAAAAAATGACACTTTTTCAACAAACAAGTTTGCAGCAGTTCCGTGAATAGAGTGGGCTTCTTCACCCCCAATTTTGAAAAGCTGAACCACATTTCCGAGTCAGGATCACGAAAATGGATGATATGAGAAAAGTTTGGAAAGCTCACGAATATTACAAATTTGCGTTTTTATCAAGCATGACAGCAGGTACAGTGTTGTCTTCTACGGTGAACGAAGGGCGGCAATGATAGACATATTTCCATAATTTACCTTGAGCTCGTGCAGTCACTCACTCGTGTTCCCATAAACTGCTGAAAACGAATGTGCCCCATGCACGAATGTGCCCCACTCTCCCCTATATCTGCCCGCCCAGGTAATTTAAATGCACCGCTTGATAAGCGGTGATTCCGCAACGAATCTTGATTTGTGGCCGTGAAATATTTCACGCACCGCGCAGATTATGACCTATAAATCATAAACCTAACGACCTTGTGCCAGAAAGGCCCACCTTGTCTTTAGCCTCCCGGGAAAGAGACTGTATCTCACTCTACCTCGTATTATCTTCCAGCGCTGGATATCAACTCCCCCGTGCGTGCAGCGGTGCCATCTTTCACTTAGCGCGTGTAGCCCGCCGGGACAGGAGCGCCTTTATCGTCGACCGACGACTGGCGACTGACGATGTCTTTTTATCGGCGGCGATTTGCAGCCGCGCCGTTTTTGCCGCAATGTTTCATCGGCGGATTTATTGTCGCCCCGCCGCCTCTATTGGCTCGCGGCGGCTCCGGGATGTCCTCTTGTTCGACACAGCGCTGGCTGTCGCGCTAATTGGTCGGCGGCCAACTACCCTTCGGCGGTCATTAATTAATTAATTAATTAATCTTGCTGCGGGTGGACGCCGTCATGGCCGGGTGTTGGTGTGACAGCTGCTGTGACGGATGGGTGCGGGGGATGGTCCCTCTCTCCTCTGTGGGCTGACTGGACCACTGGTGAAGTGTTGGGCTGGTCGGGAGGGCGGGGTCGGTGGTGGGTAACGCCAATCGCTGCCTCGCGTGCCGGCTGAGGACGTCGCGACCTTCGGACGGACAGAACAGACTGGTGGAGGGGCACGCAGACAGGCAGACTGACACGGCGGAGACAGACGAACAGACAAACATGGAGATATAACCAACACACTCAGACCCAAACAGAGCACAGTCAGGGACGGAAGCAGATACGGAAATAATGCGCGCATACGAGTACATATACCAACAGAGAGACATACGAACCGACAGACAGACACAGAGACAGACAGGCGCTTACCGAGATGCAGCTCGGCACGCATGTAGCAACAAGCAGACAGTCACACAAACACTGGCAGACGCCAGACACGGAGGCAATATAGATAAGATGCAGACGTGCAGACAGGTGGTTCAGACCAACAGACAATGGATGGATGACCGGCCGTAGGAGACAGACCGAGAGCGGCCGGGGAAGATGGACCGGGGGATCTGCCCCAATAGTATTGATGGTCGGTTAATCTTCCTGCTGGCGGCTGCATTGTATCCGGGGCCGATATGGCCTCATCCGTCCTCGATCTATCGGGATAATACGGGCGCTATTGTCATTCCATGGGTTCTTATAAAACAAGGTTCATATCAATGTTAATGAGACTGGCAAAAAGTGGCTGTGGTCATTTTTTTTGTGGTTATATAGATAGGAGAAGCTATGTCAGTAATGTAATGCGTCGCGTCAAAAGATGCTGCAGCCTGCATTCGCTGAGGTCTGTAATATGGTGAGTGCTTTTCGTGACCTTTTGAGACCGGAAACACGAGATTTGATGGAAGGCTCAGAGCCCAGGCTTCTAGAAACGAGGCTGTTTCGAGAAAACACTGATCTTAAAATCATGACCATTGAAATGTCCATCCACTTGCAACATCACTTGAGCTATACGAGTGCTGGGGATTTTACTTATCCGGGCGTGAGATGTCGCATTGCACAAATGATGTGACAATCCTTATCGTCGCTTTTCGGAATTGTAACGATAGCGTTGTTGGCATGCTTAAACCTCGTGAGCTCTTAATAACACTGTAAAGTCCAACCGGAAGGCTTTACAGATAAGGACCAGCAAGCACACTCAGGACATACGGACGAGTAACCTATTTAGTCAGCAGGAACTAAGCATGTTTCGTCATACCTCCCCAACTTCCTCATGAATATTTAATATCTTAGTGCGGATATCCTTTACACGTCCTTCATCGTTGACAAAATAATGTGATGCTTTTAGATGAGCTGACTCCCATGTAAGACACCTGGGTCTTTTGAACTTTGGCCCACTCCTCACTCTGAAAGCTCCCGCTTTGATTAAAGACTCTTCCTCACTAGACTCGACCTCCTCACAGCCCCTTAACCGCTGTCTCTCTCCCTTCCCCAGGTAACGTGGACAACGCGTTCCGCGTGGACCCCGTGCAGGGCACAGTGGAGGTGGCCACGGCTCTGGACCGGCGCCGGACCAGCGAGTACATACTGACTGTGCGGGCCAGCGACGCCGGCCGACCACCGCGACATGCCGAGGTGCACGTCAACATCATCGTCACGCTGCCGGACAACGCGCCGCCGCGCTTCGAGAAGGTGGGCAGAGCGAGCTGGTGGAGGCGGCTGAGGGAGTAAGGATGGATGAATGGAGGTAGATAACGGTGTGTGGATGTTTGTGGTCGTACCTGTGTTTCTGGGTCGGTATTGGTAAGCGTGGCAATGAGTGATCGTTCAAGGTCGGTGTTAATGGTTTGTGTGCGTGGGAGCCCGCCTGTGTGCGTATGTGCGTCCAGTTACAGCTAAATCGCCGGTGTGATTGGAGCGCCCCGAACTCTGATCACATATCTTCCATTAGATTCTGTGCTTCTATGAGCGGTGAAGTAATAGCTAGTGGTGATCAATCTGAACCCGCGTTGCGTTGGCTACCAAACCACCTGTGGCGCGGAACGGTCAGTTACGGCTGGACTGGCTATACCCGACCGACTGCAAACTTCGGTCGAAACTCCCCCATCCCCACCCCACCCCCTTCCCTGCCGCCGCCACCATTGAGTCCATTGTAATGGGATTGCTGCTCGGCCGGGCCTATTCTGTTTCCAAATGAGCGGTCACATTAAGCTCGTTTAACTAATGCTGATAGTTGGATTCGGACGGATTTCGGTCGCCAAGAGCGCCAGACGCCGGCCGGACTCAGCAGGTCACGGCCGGACAGGCGGGGCTGATTGCTAATCGATCTCTTCGCGGATATGCGGATTTTGTTGTCGGCGAATCTTCAGCGATTGAATTTACGATATTGACCTGTTCTGCCCTAGTTGCGTTGTGGGTTTCCCCAAGCGATGGTCTATTGTGGCTCGTGCCTGGCTTTGGAGCTTGTTAAAGGGACCCTCCCACCTTAACATTAGATTTGAGTTGAGATAGCCAAAATGGGGTCCCTGGCTCACAATTACCGGTTTCGGCACTCACAACATCGAGAAATGCCTTAAATCGGAAATATTGAATTTCAAAATTGCAGCATTTTGATTCAGAGGGGCTAATGCTTAGGAATACCCCTCTGAATGTGTGACGTCAGCGCAGATATCTAACGATTTTTAAATGTTTGACTAAAACGTTTCGTAGCACGCAGTGGTATATGCTATTTGCGCGCAACATTTGCCGCAAACGCCGCACTTCTAAGATAAAGTTGCTAGAAACAGCGGAGATCCCTAAAAAGTAAACAAAAGTAAAAGTCTAAAATCTTGAAAACCGGTGAATATTTTTCGGTGAAATTTGGTAGATATTCGTTTTCGCTCTTTCTGAACCGAGCGACATCACTTTCATGCCAATTCATAAACTTTTTTGAAGGTGGGAGGGTCCCTTTAATGTCGTGCTAAATTGTCTCGTAATTCCTTACACCGTGTAGCGTTATGTAACGCCATGTTCTGTGGTGTTATGCGGCGCTGCACTGTTCCTGGTCGGTTTCCGGCGCACCATTGCACAGTGGGCCGATATACCATTCTAGCGCGACAGGGCCTGGATCTTCGAACGGAACCGTTGGTTTTTCGCGAGTAATTCGCGTAAAAAGCGGCCGATCGCAACGAAACTTTCAGTACCCTCGCGATAACTACTTTTACAGCTAACCTGAAAATTTCATGACCCTGACCTATGATCTTTGACCTGTGACCTTCTTTCGAGACCATGTTTGGCCGGAATCGCGATTCAGGGTATGTCGGCTCGCATTAGCCGCGGGTTTGCAGTCTTTTCTTGGTTTAAAGCGTTCAAACATGGGATATTATGTTGCTCCCATGCATTAGGGTGGGTGTCAAGGTCACCGGAAGGTCAGGTCAGGTCATTGACCTTTGATGACCTTGGTTCACTTTTTCGAGTTTTACATGTTTCTAGGCTAGTTTTTGGAGCTGAATTCGAATCTAGCAACCATTTGAACATTTACTATGTAGCTTTGGTGCCTTCGTAACATGTTACAAACAAGGCTATAGAACTCCAGGTAAGGACACCAGCCGTTTGACCTTGAATGCCGCCGGCCGGCCGATGACGTCATTGGAGGCAAGCCGGCTCGGCGGACACACAAGGCGAATGCATAACGGAGGGGCGTTGGAACGTTGCGGGAGCCGGGGAGATATTTTAATGTGGTTGTATACCACCATTGTTATGTTTATTGATCTACAGACTGCATTCTTTTAAACCTCGATGCACTCTAGGCCTGGATGGTTCGTACATTCGTGGAACGATCACCCCGTCCGAAGTCCGTGGTCGAAGCTGTCATAGTATTAAAGACACTAAGACGGGTGCAATAACGGCGATCCGATCCCGTCTCTGGCGAATCTAGAGGGGTCGTAAGGACCCAGGCCGAATCTGACCGTCTATTTTTAGGGAAACGGGGTGGGTGAATTGACAACCGATGGCTTAAGAGATAATGAGAAGAGATCCCGTCGTCGATTGTTGTTTGACAGACAACACATGTTGTACTGGACGTATGACCATCAGAGGTAATGCCTGAACGTAGGCAAGCATAATTGTTCTGTCATACTGTTTAGGAATATAAAATGGTAATGGAGATTATTGAGGATATGATCTCTACATTACAGGAATTCGCTAATTACTACGGCCCATAGGGGCACCGCCGGAGCTGTTGTTTTGCCATCGGTCCCAGGCAACTCCAGGGAGCTGCAGTACCCGGCGGCCAAAGCGGCCCACCTCGTCGACTCGCAGGTCCTGTGAGATTCCGTGATGCTTTAGTGCTTCACCCACAGAAGCACGGGCATAGCAGTAGGATGTGGGGCTAGGTGTCTGTCCACCTCTTCATTGAAAGAACAACGTATACAGCGCCTGGTCCCGCCGAAGCTCGGTATCGACCGTGACTTATTCACAACTGGCGGATCCAGGAAGCGGTCTTGGACACTGCGGGGGCTTACCCCAAAAAGGTTTCTCGGAATTGATTAAAAAAAACTCTGATTTCGATTCCTTGCGCACTGCTGTGCAGTGTGATTAACCAACATTTCCTCAGAAAAGTTGTGAAGTTTTCTTTGATTCTCGAAAAGCGATTTCGGGCGCTGCCAATGTGGGGGAAGACATTTGCCCCAAATGCCAATTCCCCTGGATCCGCCAGTGGGTTGCCCCACTCCGAGCTTGACTAAAGCCATTTTCAAACCCCACCAGAAACCGATGGTAAGGTGAATTTAAATCCAATAACTCATCTCTGTCTGCCCGCCTAAATATGTATATGTTGCAGGCACTTTAGAAAATCAGTCATTTTGTAAAATGCCTAGGCATTTTGCAAAATGCCTGATTTTCCAGGCTTTTTGCAAAAAGCCTAGGCATTTTACGAAATGACTGACTCTCCAGTCATTTTGCAAAATGCCTAGACATTTTACAAAATACCTAGCCATTTTACAAAATGACTGAGCAGCGTGTTGTAGATACGAGTACCTAATTATATACGTTTTGGTAGCGTGTAGGTGGACCGAGGAGTCCAGCATTATGACCAGAGGAGTCCAGCAGTGGGAAGTCCATACCTACCTCTATTTTGAGAAGTGCAGGCCCGCGACATTTCCAACCCCCACGTCAGCGACGCTGCTGGATTTAAAATGATCGATCTGGAGCGTCAACAAACGACTGGCCCTATGCCGGCCTGTATCTGTAAAACTATTAGAGGTCGCGAGGATTCGATCCCACACACTTAGGCGTTAATGTCTTCTGAAACCAACGCTCTCGTCCTACGCCAAGCGACCTGATGATTCTCCCGATGTGGAGCTTGATATTTTTAACTGGAAACATGCAAGTAGGTACTCAAAGCTGTCAAACAAAGACACAATCAAACAAAGACTACACTAATTCGTTTACATGTAATTGTACATCAACCGGGCCTGCCTATTGACTAGGGCCGGTCTCCGGCTGGTTTTGTTAGGTCTAGTTTCAGGCAGAACATGAACGGCGTTGATGTACTGGGGAGTTTTTTACAGCGTTAACTAAACAATGCTTTATGCTACAGCCGAGTCTGCAACTCAACCTGGTCGTTACTCAGCATTGTCGTCATCACAGAGCTTCAAATCGATCAGCTACAGGCTGAACACGTACTATTGGTCTCAAGATAAGGGTCCAGGCGACCTGTAGGTTTGATGCGGTGAATACCCCCACCTTCGCCACACTCACTCGGTGCTACGGAGCTCCGATCTCGCGACCGGTCACCTGTACTTGTAGACTGTGCCGCATGACATAGCAGTCGAGCGGGCCAGCGGAGCTTAGGCGGAAACTAGCGCCGCGTTTGACAGAGAAGGAAGCTCACCATTCCGGCGGGAGGGCCGCTCGCCATTTTAACTCCATGCAGCTTCTCGCTGACAATGAAAGACACTACAGGACGACAATATATCGTTCCGCAAAAGTGATGTCCACTACCTATGACAACACTTTCCTGTTCCTAATCGTGTCCACACCTGAGGGATGACGATTCAGGCTGCACTCCTGCATTGCGCGGTCCTTGGCCGCAGAGCATGAGGACGAGGTGACGAACGAACCTCGGGTCACGGATCACCGAGCTACGGCCAGTTTCACAGAGATTGTCCACCTGAACGGCTGCGTCGCTACGTGAATTGAAATTTCTATCAAGGGAGCTGAACCAGACAGTCGGCATGCTCCAGGCCGAAATGACACAGCGTGTCATTGCTGATTGGTTGGGACATCTGCCTGTTTTTGTTTTGTTTTTTGCAAGTCTTAATTATAGAAGAACTGTCTGCACAGTCCGGTGTTAGTGGGGTAAGCATACGGCTGCTGGCAGTGTTGCTGATCGTTCCAGTTTGCCGGTGTGCGCCTACCATTTCAAACGTTACATAAATCGCATTGAAAAAGGCGACCGGGAAGAGGGGCCAGTAGTTGGCGTCAAATTGGCCAAGCGGCTCGCGCTGAAGCGCTATCACATCTCCAAACAGGACCGTGAGACGCAATTGGAAGAGCTCTCCAAGGCTCATTACCTACCTTCGGCCCAATACTAAGCCAACGCATGGTCAATGACATGTTGACATGCATTTTCAATCAGGACGGTGCGCCAACTCATCGCTCTGTCAAGGCCTAGCGGTGGTGCGAATTGAACGTGCCAGACTTCTGAAGGAAAGAGATGCTAGCCGGCTGCCCTCCGGACCTCATCCTGATCGACGAACTTTGGGCTGTCGTCCAGCAGGACCTGGACAAACAGAAGCCGGCGGCCAACCTCGGCGCCTTGTCGTTACAGCTCAAACGGGCATGATAAAAAATCCAGCCGTATTTACTGCACAACCTAGTTGCCAACATGCAAATTTGCGTTCGTATGTAAGTCCCTGTTCGTGGGGAATAAACTGAACGCTAAAGAGAATCGCTGTCCCCTATGTAATAACTTAGAGATAACATTTTTTTTTAGGATAAAACTTATGCCGGACCATGTAGCTCACGCAGCATTCATTGCAGTTTCACCTTAGACTGCAAGACGTGGCAATTGGTTTAGGACATAGCAATTAATGTTGTCATGATCGGCATACCGCCGAGAACGTCACTATTTATATCATTATCTTAACGGTTGCATATTTCAACCTTCATAACTTTTAATTTCCTGTTCAATATAATTTCATTTATGGCGCTGAACAAGTGTTGAACAGTTCATTTCAATAACTGCATTGTTAAACCTCCGGTAGGGCTAACCATTAAACAATATGTTAAGTGCTACTCTCGCCCCGTTCGCTATGTGTTCGCTTTATAATTCTATCAAACGTGATATCATTCCAAGAAAGCACTAATAGTGTAGAGTGTAGAAGCCATTCCCACTGATGGGACTCGAAGCGATGCAGCTAAGTATGATAAGGCTGATTGGCGAACTTCAGCTTGTAGACAAGACAAGGAAACGTTCTCAAAAATCAAATCCACACGTAACAAACATATTTCAAGAGTGCACGTATCTCGTTGTCGTTGTATCCGTTATTCCTCGTCGGACCTATCGGCTTTCTGAATACCGAGAGACGTCAAGAGTGTGTGTGTAGGGGGGGGGGGACCCCGCCGTTTCGCCCATTATTAAGCTAAAAGCCTGGCAAACAAAAACAACACCCAGCGATTCACAATCAAGTTAAAAGTGTCAGATCAGCATGTGACCTCTGAGGTCAGGTCACGTGCACAAGTGCAGGTTGTTCATTAGCGAATGACATAAAGTAAGCCCCCGCTGGAGCCCCAAATGATCGCCGGCCATCGTGCAGAGTGCAGACGAAGCCTTCGACGACTCACGGCAGCGTTCAGTTCATCAAGGGTCTTGGACTCTTGAGTTTGCTCCGCAATTTGAGTTGCTTGAGGTTAAACGGTGAAATCCAAGCAGGAAAATCCAGACTGCAGAGTGACCACAGACCAGGGGTGCTGGGATCTTGTTCAGTTGCTCGAAGGTGAAGAGAGTCTAGCAATTCTTCAGTAATCTGTCCAGTATTCACGTTCGCAATGGCTTAAGAAACCTGGGAAGGCATTTTTAAATATATGGACTTGTGATGTCAATTACAGAAAGTCGTGATACCGATAGCAAGCCAAATACCAACAGGAACCGTGGGAAAATACCGAAACCGAAGCGACTTGGGAATATCAGGGAAATGCCAACTTTTTACCAAAGTCACAGTCTCTTTTACAGTAGCGAGGATTCACAATACCAACAAAATACCAAATGTGTTAGCCTCGAAACGCCAAATACCAAGTTGGTATCGGTTTGGTATCGGTATGCCAAAAAGTTGGTATTTGATTGACATCTCTAAAATGGACAATCCTCCACAAGAAGAAACTGAACTGGAAACATTATCGTCCGATCCTAATGACCGTCATCTCTCCTGACAGCACGGTGTCGAGGCTGGAAGCGTGCACCTTTTGGCTCACGGCTCAGTGAATCGGAAGAATGGTTCGAAAGGGTGATATTGAGTGACGAAAAGTGGCTCGCGCTACAGCAAGCACCCGCAAGAATAATATGCAGGCTCCTTCGCCGAAGAATCCACAAAAGTTGATTCCATACAAGGATGTGCACGGAGCGAAGGTCTTGGCCGAGGTCTGCCGCACGGAGAAGCAAGTTTTCTTCGAGCGACACAACTGATTTCTGTTTGTGCTCTGTAAAATGTCTAAGATTTATCATTCCAACGGTGAGCTGTTTATGCAATATGTTTTACGCCTCTAGCGGGGCTGACTTTATGTCATCTTTTATTGATGACCCTGTAATTTAGAGGATAGCGCGTGGATGTTTAAATGCGGTTATCCCGCACCGTAGACAGTGTTTACAATTGCTTCACGTGCAAAGAGAGAAAAATATCAGATGTAGTGTAACTGATTTTTAAAACGTCTATAAGACGATTATAGACGATTAACAAACTGTTAAACGTCTAGTAGACATTTCGTCTAGTCTGAAATGTGTCGTATTTTTATATAAAATGTATTCTTTATCATTAAGCGCCCGAAAGATATCGGCGGTACAGTATAAAATTATTTAACCGCTCGTAGGTAGATAAATATTTTAAACGTCTTGCCTAACCGCTCGACGTTTAAAATATTTGTTCTACCTACTCGCGGTTTAATATATAACCACCTTGTATTTCAGTTGGAACGGTAGTATTTCAGTTGGAACGGTAATTAATATATATTAAACCGCGAGTAGGTAGAACAAATTTTTAAACGTCGACTCGATAGGCGAGACGTTTAAAATATTTGTCTACCTACGAGTGGTTTAATAATTTTATCCCGTACCACCCGCATCTTTCGGTCACTTAAGTTAAAAAATACATTTCATGTAAAAATAGGGCATATTTCAGACTAGACAAACGTCTAGACGTTTAACAAATCAGGTAAACATCTGACAATTTTCTCTCTTTGCACGTGAAGCAATTGTAAACACTGTCTATACGGTGCGGAATAATCAGGGGTGGACAATAATGTGCCGAGTTGGGGTAGCACGAGTCTTCCCAATTCCACGCCGGCTGCGCCGGCTTGGCTTTGGAGCCGCACCAGACGGCGGAGGTCAAGGTCACCGCCAGGGCGGCGGCGGATTTGCTGCGCCCGTGCAACCCCAACTCGGCATATTTCTCCACCCCTGGGAATATGTAATGACAAAAAAACTCCAATATCTATGTAACGTCGTTTATGACGTTGCACATGGTTCACAACGCAAAAGTTGAGCATCGATCTTGCAAGCAGGGTTGTATACGACTCAATCAATAGCAATCAATTCAATCACGACAAATTTGGGAAACCAATCAAATCAATCAAGTCAGAGCAGTTTTCGGGAATTGATTCAATCGACTCAAACGCGACAATGAAAGGAATCAATCAACTCAATCAAACGACTCAAACCAAGACATACATTAGGTTTTTTTGCCCCACCAACTTGGAAAAGTGTCCATAGCAGTCTGGTGTACCTACCTACCTACCTACCTACTTACCTACCTACCTACAGAAGAAACATAAAAATATTGTCATTTAAAATCATAAATTGCCATGCCATTCAAAGTTTTTATGTAATAAGGGAGGATGCCTAGTGATGGACAGGTGGATCATGATATTGAGGTTCAATGGGTAGAATTGGAGCAGAAGTTTCATTTAATGGGTGCAAAATGACCCAGTAGTTGACTCGCCCCTAAACACAAATCGCCACCTTTCACCTAAAAGTAGTCAATTTAATTTTGGCCATATTCCAACTCCATTCACACTAAATATCAGATATTGCAGTTGAAAGTTGGCTGCTCGGATTTTGGCAGTATTCATGATTTGGCCATTTACCCTACACCATGTCTATTTTAATGGATAATATGCATCAATAACATATTAACCATAGGGAAATAGAAATAAATATCTTACCTGCATCATGCATGTGACTGTTTCGGTTAGACAGAGACTGACGGGCAGCCTGAAAAATCATTCCACACAATGTGCATTTGAGACATGGGATGTTGTCAGATTGGGAAGGAAGAGATTTGAAGTATTTAGCGGTCCACGATTCTGGACGTGGCATGTCAATGTTAGGTACATATGTGAAGAATTCAAAACATTTTATTGCAATACAATTTGAAACTGTTAGGACTGGGGGATAGGGATGAGGATTAATATTTAAAAGGAAATGGAGAGGACAGGGACTCTGGGAAAACAGCACGGCGTGACTGCGAAACTTGGTTTTGCCAATAAGTATGCTAAGCTTTTATAAATCCTTATTCTATCTTTTGACTTTTTGGTAAGATGACGTCATTGATTATCATGTAGTATGGTAGATCATCATAAAATAAATCTGTTGTACAGCACCAATTTCGTTTTAATTATTATTTCATTTGAAATAAAAACACTTAGTAATATTCGGTAAAATATTTTAAGGAAAATGAAATACATTAAATATGTTATGCTTAGGTTCTCAGGAGAAAGGGATCAACAAACGTTCTGCTGCAAATTAAACAATGCAGCAAATTAGCTATTAATTGTACGTAAACGTAATCAGCGAGACGAAAACGGCGTTTTTGTTTCAGTTATTTTTGTAGGGGTTTCAGATATTTATAGAGTTCAGTGGGTTGTTTCTGAGGAGATGTGGAGATGTGAATTATTAATTAATCACACTTTATTAGTATATAGGGCCTTGCACTTTATCATCTGGATTAAAAAAAAAAAACGTTTCCTGCTGAGTGCAGAAAGGAAGGTAGGTAGGTGCATCGCCAGGTTCTATCACCAGGATTGGAGCAGTTATTGCAGTTGAAAGTCAACGTTGGCTGTTCATGTTGTTTAGGCCCTGTTCTTTATTTGGCCATCTACTCCATATTGCAGTTGTGATGACAAGCAGTTTTCAGTGTAGTTTTGTGATCTTTGGTGTCATCAATTGGTGTCATTATTTTTCGTCAACTAAAACTTATTTGAACTTTCCATTCAATCGACTCAATCATACGAGTCACTCTAATTTTCGGGAATCAAATCAGTCAACCAGTCGCTTAAGTCAAACGAGTCAGTCAACCAGTCATCTTGAAAAGTCAATCGACTCAATCCAATCAACTCAAAATACGCGTTGAAACAAATCAATCAATTCAATCGACTTGATTGGTATACAACCCTGCTTGCAAGGAGTGAAGCGACACGAGCACGACTTGTGCAAACGATAGTCATAAATCATTTTTTTTTGTCATTAACATAAATTTTAATATTTCCCTAGTTGAATTATGATGGTGAGGGAGGTCACGTCATTGACCTATAGCTTTACGTGAACTTCTAGAAATTACGAGACATAAAAGTTGCAAGGTCTCGGAAGAATATGAAGTCCTGTAAGTTTTATTTATCTCCAGAAGTTGACCTAGCAATGGCGGAGTTGCCAAGCCGCAATATTTTGGGACCGAGTGAAGTCTTTTATGACGTCATAGGTCAGTGACTCGACAAGAATTGAAAATGTAATTGGTCGTTGGTGTCACCAGAGAATTGGCTTGCATCAAGTCAAGTGTGCTATTTTTCAGCTTTCAGGTTTCCTTGTTGAGAGCAATCGCAAGAAGTCTGGGGTAGGTAACACCCGTCACCCTCATCTATGGAAAATTATGCTTTTGCGGAGCGACCTTCAAAGCTAGTGCGCCCCATGCACTGTCCGTCGTGTTTTCAGCTTGCTGTCGGTTTTCCAATATATGGAAGCCAGTTACAGGCGTCTCATAGTCTCTCATTGGTCAATCGCACACACCACGTGTGGTTCATCAACGACCAATGAGAAGATGAGAAACGCCAGCAAACTGACAGCATGCTGATTTGGTGATCAAACAGCGCCCTGACCACACCCCTCCCATCTATCGCTGACACCCTGCTCGGTAACTCGTCTCGAGACGCGGCTGAGCCAGGCCCTTCGACCGGTTACCGCCGCCGGCATAATTCCGCCTGATTCCGACTGCACCGCTGGACACCACACTGCGGCGAGCGACCCCGCTGTCAGACTCGGGCCGAACGCACCCCCTCCCCTACCCCCACTCCAGCTGTGGCGAGGGTGAGGGTATTCACCGCATCAAACCCACAGGCCGCCTGGACCCTTATCTTGAGACCAATAGTACCTATAGGGTATAGGAAGACGTCCAAAAACTGTTGGCCATAGTATCTGTAGTTGGATCTACGTTCCATGCTGGTCAGGCATTTTGCAAAATGCCTAGTCATTTTGTAAAATGGCTAGCCATTTTGAAAAAAGCCTGGTTGCGTTCAGTCATTTTTCAAACAGCCGTCTTTTTGTAAAATGCCTAGGCATTTTACAAAATGACTGATTTTCTAAAGTGCCTGCAACATATACAACACATGGTACGGCACCCGGCCCTGTCTGAGCTATGAGCCGATCGCGATATTTTCGGCTTTCCCCAACCCAAGCTCGATTAGGAACGTTCTCCTTCCCCACCCGATTGCTGATGTCAATTCAAATTCAATACCTCATCTCTGTCGGCCCGACCATAACCCATTCATTGCAGTTGCACACCGTTCAGCGCCCCGCCCCGCCAGAAGTATCCTAGCGCGCTGAGCAGTTGCCTCCAGCCGCGTCATCGCGAGGCCCCGCGCGGCCCATAAATTAATACATTGCGCGAATAGCCGTGTCGCCCCCCTGGTTACAAAGCTGTCAGAGGCGGTTGCCACCTACTGCAAATACCCGGCAAAACCCTTACTAGTTGACCTGACCTGACCTGACCCGACCTGGCCTAAATGTATGAAGACATCATCTATGATCGTAAATAATATTATATTCGTGATCAGCACCCCAAAAAACCCATAGCAGCCACCCTTTACGACGTTCGAACAGGTCCCGATTTTCCCGACTTTTGGGTCATTGACCTGACCTGGAAGGTCAACCGATGACCTAGGACCTTACAATTGGGTATCATCAGCTTCCTCTTGTCACGGGCAACACGCTCGTCTTTTCCGCGAAGCTCTAACTCGATCAGGGGCGAAACGGCGGGGGGTCCAACGGACCCCTTCTATACGTTCGCGGCTGGAAAAACACCACTAGGGGCGAGGGTTAAGCCAAATCTGAGGGCTTATTTCAGAAAGACCGCTAAAAGAGTAATTGAATGCACTTTTCCGCGACGATGTAGCTCTATCGGTCCCCGAGGTAAGAGTCGGTTTTCGATAAATTTAATAAATGCAACATTTTACCTTTGATGACCTCTGGTGACGTGACCTTTGACCTGACCTAGAAATGACTAATTACTCCATCTGGAATTTCGGGCGCTCTTCCGAATGCCACTTACTACGTGTCGCTATGTGGCCCAAGAGCCGAGTTAGAAGGGGAGTGTTCAATCAACACCTCCCGGCCCGGCGCGTTTGACGCCGAGCACCGGTCCGGCGCGGGTTGATGTTTGGCTGCTACATCCAAAGTCGCAAAAAGTCGCAAAAAATGACTGTTGGATCTTGTAGTGCAATGAATCATTGACATGTAGCGAGATTTTCGAAGCGGTACTCTGCGGTACTTTTTTTGAAAGTCTATTTGTGTGTGACATCAATTATGTGAAATTATATTTTCGTCTTTAAATTTTTGCGGTGCCAATACATCATAACCAAGTAAGAGTTCGCCATTTTGATGTGGTTATGTGTGTTCTGCAGACCCGGAGCTATCGTTTGATGTATATAAATGTGGAATTCCTCCTCAAATTGTGATTGTTTTCGTGGATCAAAGATACGTTGTCGAAGAGTGCGGGGGACGAGTTCGGTCCAAACGATTCCGAAGTTCGTGTTTAAGCTAGGTTTTCGCCATGAAATAGCAATTGTGTTGGAAAACAAAGACCACAGCAATGTAGTATGATCATTTTTGAACAAATTGGTATAGGTTTCATTGCACATCCACAAAGTTCGATTTTTTTACCCATGTCGTGCTAGACCTGGCGATCGGCCCTGTGTGCATTGTTCAATAGGAGCGCGGTGGTCGCAGTAGCGGTGCTGTCGGTTCATTTGTCGCTGTAGGGCGGCCACAATCAGTGAGCGCGGTACTCGGCACGGCGGACAGGGGAACGCTCTTACCGGACACTGTGTCGCCGGCGGCGGGACGATCGGCGGGCCTGTAACCGGCTGTCGGTGCCAATTGACGCGTCGTGTCCGTCTGGTCTGTTCGCCGTGGCTGGCCGGTCTGCGCGGCGGGTAGAGGAAGGGGGTACTGGGTAGTGGTAGAACTCACAGACAGACTGTCCGTTATGACGGTCCGTTACTCGGACGTACAAACAGACACTCGGGCACATGGATAGACACAGGTAGACCCACAGACAGACAAGACGTGCAGAAACAGACAGCCAGGCAGACATTCTGAGCGGACCCATTGTCCGCCTTTGGCAGTATACGCCCGTCCCGTAGGTCATCTCTCACCGCAAGTCGATCGGTGAGCGGCCCAGTGGGACCGTCAGGATACTGATCACTGGTTTGCCGACCCGCGTCCATTTGTGTATTCTCTACCCCGCCGGGACGAAGGGAGGGCACACCACTTCCAATAATCGTCGCCCAGGGACGCGGCGGCGGCCGGCGGCTGTGTTCGTTACGGGGCCTCGGTAGTGGTCGATGGTATACTCACTCACGGCCAGGTGTGGGAGGGAGGGAGATGCCGGCGCGCCCGCCGCGCCTCGCAGTCTGACGGCCGGTCCACGGGTCAGTGGCAGTCAGTCTGGCACACTCCCAGTATCGGGCGCGGGGTCAATGGTGTCTGGCTGTTAGGAGGCAGCGCTAATAGGTGTTATTGCTTCGATGAATTTGAAATGAATGAATACAAGTAGGCTCTGAAAGCATTGTAGGAGTAATTCGCCGTTTGTGAGGCATTCAATTGCCAGTTGCTACAGGTGCTGTCCGTTACAGAACAGTAGGATGGCCGCTTAGGCCCATACATCACTGACACATCACTGACAGATCACTGCTGCCTTCCGCGGTCCGCCCATCCATTGTCTTCCTTCTCCCACCGATCTCTCGGACCCTCTATGACGTGGCCCGGGCTGGGCTGGAACGTTTGACTGACCCTCGCCCGTGCCCGAACCCATTAGCCCCACCCTGCCCGAGGTGCGGCCACGGCAGAGCGGCGTGGCGTGCGCCGCCCGCCCGTTGACCTTGGCTCAGCCCGTACTTCGGCCGCCCATATGGGACGCTTCCTTGCCGATGCTGTCGGAATCATGCACGTCATGAGATTTAGGGCCGAATGAATGACGTGATTCGCGCTGGTGTTGAAAACGGCGCCAGCGGTGAGTGAGGAGCGGCTCGTTTGTTCCTGGCCGGGACGCGGAGCTTCCGCAATGGAGGGACGATGGGCCGGGAAGCCCCTGGTCGCCACAGCGCCGAGCTTCTGAGCTTCTCAGCGTCGGAGCTAAGCCCCCGAGCTGAGCTGCCGGTCGGCCGGGCCGCTGAGACAGTCAACTGACAAACTGTCGTCAACTGTGGTCCCAGAACCGCTGCGCCGCTGGTCTTACCCGATACTGGTTGTCATATCCACCGCTAGAATCTCCAAACTGTACGGAAGTGTCAAACTGTTAGCCGGGCGGCAGAGACGGCCGTGTAGTGACGTCCTACGACGGTGAACTGTGTAGCTGACTGGGCACGTTATTGGAAGTCTGTTAGTAAATCCAATCACCGGCGGCGTTAGCCTACTGGGTCGTTTCCGTTCGGGGATCAATAGCGCCCGCGGGCGGGCGGACGTGCGGGCAGCAGAGGATGTTTTCACCGGGCAGGTACAATGGGGGCTCTGTCGGCGCCAGCGGACCCGGCTCACTACCGGTGGCTGGCTATTTTCGGCCGCACGATCAACGGACGAGACGCGCAGGACTGGCGGAGAAATGTGACAGCCACGGGCGCTTCCGATGCGCGGAGACTGACTAGGATTGTTCACTTGTCAGTATACTGGTTTTCGTTGACTTTTGTATTCATAAAGTTATCTCTGCGTTGGTATATGGTGTGCGTGATTGACGTTTTCTGTAGTGCGTTTGGCTCTCATTATGACCTTGACTTGTTGTTTGGCCTACGGTCTGCCTCATTTTGTTATTCTGCGCTCATAGTGAATGAATTAGCCGGCTTCCGTTGGACTAGTTGCCATTCTGCGGTCGTCGAGAGCCGAGCGGCGAGAAAACGATGTTTTTGACGCCCACTTTGTGCCGTTTGTCCGTGTTTTGGTTCGTGGAGACTGCGGTGTAGAGTGATGCAGTCAGCACGTCCAAAGAAACCACATTGTGCGCCGTTTTCCTTCCTGTGAAATGAAATTATGTGCTGTGTTGGTATCGCGGGCATGCTGTTTCCATACATGTGCCCGTAGATTACAAGGTGTGACCGACTTGCTTTGTAGTGCTGAGAGGCCTTTGTTGGATGCCTCTCTCTCCCCCTCTCTCTCTCTCTCTCTCTCTCTCTCTCTCTCTCTCTCTCTCTCTCTCTCTCTCTCTCTCTCTCTCTCTCTCTCTCTCTCTCTCTCTCTCTCTCTCTCTCTCTCTCTCTCTCTCTCTCTCTCTCTATCTCTCTCTCTCTCTCTCTCTCTCCATCTTTTATTTTTCAATCCTCTTCTCTTTCCTCGTTCTCCATACGTTGAATACCAGGACAGGATACCTTCAGGACGTAAGCCGCTCAACTTACAAAGTGCCTCCTAACTTTCATTATCACAAAGCCTAGCGAACCGTGGCGCTTACACGGCCTGCTTAAAACTCGGCTATTATCCATAACTGTCGCCCAGTGTACCATCTCCTATCGCAGTATAGGTCATTCCACGTCCAGCCATACCCAAACGGTTGAGTCTTCTATATCGTTCTTCCGCGTCTCTGGCAGGCTGAGTGGCAGTGACTCTTCTCTTCTTTCGCTTGTGCCTTACAGACTAAGTACATGCCACTGAGTCGCTTGTTTCTTCCTTCCATATCTCTCACAGGCCGAGTGCCAACAAGTAAGTGGCACTGGAGTCCTCTGTTCCTTTCTCCCGTGACTGGTGAACTGAGTACCACTGACTGCTCTGTCCTTTCTCCATTTTCTGGCAGACTGAGTGAATGCCCTGTGCCGTTCTCCGTTTCACTGACTCCCCTGTTCTCCCCCGTTCCCTCTCCCAGGCCGAGTACGGTGCTGAGGTCGAGGAGGACTGGGAGCCGGGCACCCACGTGCTGGACGTGATGGCCCACTGTAAGACGGCGCTCATCTACCGGCTGGTCGGAGGGAATGAGGACGGCGCGTTCCTCCTCAATCCCGGCGCCGGGGTGGTGACCGTCAACGAGAGGCTCGACTACGAGCGGAGGACCTGGTACAACCTCTCCATCCAGGCCGTCAGCATGGTGAGTCGAAAGGCGGGAACATCGTCTCCAATTAGGCCCACAGTGTGGTGAGAAAGGACAAGCCCTGTGGAGATCTGAGAAGGGTGGTGATGGGAAGGGGATGGGCTGGTAGTGGTAGTGTTGAAATGGTTGCTGTAAGTGGCTTACGACTCCATAAGATGCACGCACTGGGTCTGAGAAAGCCGTGAGCCGTATTTTCGTTTTACTCTTTATCTTGCCTGTGTTTACTGGAATTGAGTCTCGTTCCATATTCGTACAAATCATGTTGCATCCACTTTCTTTGCATTTGCTTTGATCGTGACAACATGAGACTTGTTTTCCAGTGCTACTTCTCTCCCCTCGGCTGTCAACCCCACATCTCTTCACCGTCACCCCCCCCCCCCCCTCCCCAGGTCGGCGAGGTGGCACACACCAGCGTCATCATCCACGTGCTGGATGTGAACGACAACGCGCCGCGACTGGAGCAGGCGTCCTACGCGGGCCGCGTGCTCGAGTCGGCGCCGGTCGGCTCGGCCGTGCTGTCCGCCACCGACGGACAGCCGCTGGTGGTCACTGCCATCGATACCGACGATAACAGTAACGGGAGACTCGAGTACAGCATTGTGGAGACGGCCGTGAGACGCTACATCAGCATCGACGCCGACTCCGGTGAGCTGATGGAGTTGAAGAAGAGTGTGAGGGAGCTTGGAGAGATATAGGATGGGGTGGGTACGCCGAGAGATTGTTGTGGAGACGTCAAAAAGGTGTGGGAGAAACGCCGTGTGGGAAAGGAAGGAGCTGGTGCCTGGAGGTGTCACGTGAAATCTGAAGCTCAACTTTTGATTAGGTGGAACGGGATTATCGGGAAAAGATCTTGGTGATGATTTGCTTATATTTGGTGGGTTTGCTTATATCGAAGATCGTTTCCTTGATATATGCTGCGACATTATCCACCGGTGACCCACTCCCGTTGACTGACCCCCCGTGACCCCGACAGGCGTGCTGCGCACGGCGGCGTCGCTGGACCACGAGACACGCTCCGAGTTCGAGTTCACGGTGGACGTCTGGGACCGCGGCCGTCCGCGGCTGCAGGCTGTCCGACCGGCCCGCGTCAAAATCACCGTACTCGACGTCAACGACGAGTCCCCGCAGTTCTCCCACGCCCAGTACAACTTCACCGTGCTGACGCCCAGCTATGATGGTGTGGAAGTCGGCGTCGTCACAGCCGCCGATCCTGACACGGCGAATGTCAGGTGAGCTCAGCGGGCGCCGTGGAATGTCCGGTCGTGATACGAGGAGGTCACGACATGTGGCGTGAGGGCGCAGAAACGGGGGTCGGTAGGTCGGTGCCTTTTCCTGGTGTACCTAGGCATTATTTTCTCTGTTGAGGTGGATCGCTTACTGATTATGTGTATATGGGCAAGACTGTTTAAAGTTTGTAGAAAGAAAACATTGACTTGAGCGTCACGGTCACGACTCCAAATACTACAAACTGTGTGCATTTATGGGGTTGGACAAAACCTTGATCACAACTCTGCTGTGCGTCTGTCTGCTGTTCTGACTGTACCCTCTATAACCGCCTCTCCCCCGTCTCCGGCAGTTACTCTCTGTCCGGCGCCGACGCCTCTCTGTTCTCCCTGGACCCCGACTCGGGCTCACTGCGGGTGCTGCGGGCCGAGTCGGTCCGTCCGCTGGCCAATGTCACTGTCACTGCCTCGGACGGAGCGCACAACGCCAGCACAGCGGTGGTCGTGCGCAGCAGGGAGGTGGCCAGCAGGGGGCTGGTCTTCACCAAACAGCACTTCTACGGAGAGGTGCGCGAGAACAGCTCGCGCGTCGATATCGTCGCGTCGCTGTCGGTGCGCGGAAACCAGCTGATGGAGCACCTGGAGTTCCGCATCCTCAACCCGTCGCCGTATTTTGTGAGTATGAGCTGGGGAGGGGAGAGGGAGAGGTGGAAGAGGTAGCTTGTGAAGTGTTTCGTTGACGGCGGCCTGTGATGTTTTGTGAGAGCAGACCTGTTTGTTGGCTTTGCGTAGATTGTTTGAACAGCACGAGCTATTGAGAGCGGACAAAGCGCGCTCAAAGTTCCACAAACTGTGCTCAAAGTAAAACTTCTGTGAACTTGGGGCCAGTGTGTCAAACTGCCTAACTAAAATCGGCTCAGTGCGTTCGCTGCTTTGGTCAACGCAACCGAGCGTCCAACTATTACAACTCCTCCGAACCCACTCGGTGTTTAACCGCCTTCTGAGTGTGTTAGATTCCCTTCGCACATTCACTCGCCGCAGAGTGTCTCTTACCCCCCCCCCCCCTCCCTCCCTACAGAGTATCACTCGCACGGCGGGCGTGGTGCGGACCACCGGTCTGGTGCTGGACCGCGAGCAGCAGGACCAGCACGTGCTGGCGGTCCAGGTCCGCAGCGACCGGGACGGACGGGTGGCGCACACCCTGCTCCACTGTACTGTGATGGATGTGAACGACAACCGACCCGTGTTCGTGGGACAGCCCTACCACGCCGTGGTGGCCGTGGACGCGTCGGCGGGAGCGCCCGTCACCAAGGTGGGGTAGAGGGACGGAGTGAGAGAGAGAGAGAGAGAGAGAGAGGGGGGGGAGAGAGAGCGACAGCGGGAGGGAGAAAGGGGCATTGAGTGAATGATGAAAGGTGAGGAGAGCAAGGGACTGGATGCATGTACTGCCGTGTGTAAATTTGAGTCTGTAATTGGTGAGGTGTTTGCGTATATACGTTGTGAAGATGAAAGGAACTGGAACGGCCTTTGAAGTCTCGCGAGAAGTGGTGCAGCAATGACGTTTACCGCGAGTGGGCTGTCAATACCAAAGTGGTGTGTGGAAATGGCAGCCCGCGACTCCTGCATACGACGACATTTACCATACATTTGCGAAGCTTAAAATTAACTTTGCATCGCTGCCGCTAGTTCTGCGTCGCCTTTCATTCTTCCAGATCTGATTGTCACCTCTAGCTTATCTTACCTCACTTCTCACCACACGTCTCACCTTTACACCTCTCCCCCTCAGGTGACGGCCGTGGACGCTGACCTGGGCGAGAACGGCCAGGTGCACTACGACCTGCTCCGAGGAAACGGCGACCTGTTCGCGGTTGACCAGCTGAGTGGGGCCATCACACTGCGCCGCAGTCCCCGCGGCATGGACACCGCCTTCAGGCTGGTGGTCACCGCTTATGATGGAGGTGAGTGGGGTTGGGGAGGGATGTGGACCGTGGCAGATGAGAGAAAGGGTAGAGAGGGAAAAACTGTGCTTAGTTAGTTGGGCTGAATGTGAATCTGGAAGGCTACTTTACCGGTATTTGTTAGTTGGTTCAATGTATCGCTGAGGTACGGGTGTCTAAAACCTCTTGTTTTGATTGCGAGTTGGTTAGAAGCCATTTCTTCAACTATGAATGTGTCCCGTTCCAAGACAGCCGCCAGCGGGTTTCCTTGTTCACCGCGCGCTGGTAGGATCTGTGATCTCATTTCTGGGCCAGCAGAGGTTACTGGGTGTTTCGCGGCTCCCCACACCGTAAATTAAACCAGGCTCAATTTCAGTTCGTCCCGCTTTAGATTACAATAACGCATTCAATAGGTGGGCCCTATTACTGATTAGGGTGTCTCATACCGTACGCTCCCCAGATCTGTTGTCCAGTATTGGCTGTTAATGGCCGTCTGCACCCAAATCGCGTTATCGTTCATATCCTGATCGATAACAAGACTTAGGCCGACGACGAATGTGTCTATAGGACGGTATTTTTGGATTGAAAGTTGCTATTGGGGAGGGTGGGAGGGAATCGTTTTCCACAGCCTGTCGCTTCGTTTCCACCCTTCCGCACTGTCCGCCGCCTCTGAGCGCGCGCCTTGGACTGCCCGACCTGTTTTGCGGCCTGTGTACTGTGCGTGTCTTATCTCGCCTCGGCCGAAGCCCGGTCCCCTCCCCCTGGACCCGGGTCGTCAACCGCGCCACGACTCGGGTCTCCTCCCACCCCTCTGCCCCTCCCTCCCTCCACGTGCTGGCCATCCTCCGCTCCCTCTATTCGAGCCCCAAATCAAGCTAATAGGTGGGCCCTATTACTGATTAGGGTGTCTCATACCGTACGCTCCCCAGATCTGTTGTCCAGTATTGGCTGTTAATGGCCGTCTGCACCCAAATCGCGTTATCGTTCATATCCTGATCGATAACAAGACGCCAAAATCGCCAACGGAGCAGAATGTACGCGGTTATATAGGTATCCTGAGTATTGGCAACGCACACGACGTTCGGCATGAACAGTGTTTTGTTCGCAGTTCCATAGCCTGCCGTGTCCGTCTGTCTGCTGTTTGCACTTCCCATCGGCCCGCCGACGCGGCGATTAGTGTTATGAGTTACGCCAGGTCCCCCTTCCTAGCGTCCGCACACACTGACGAACACTTCCCTTCCCCATGTCGCCGAACCCCCCCCCCCTCTCTCCCCACTCTCTCTCTCTTTCTCTTTCCTCTCCCTCCCTCTCTCTCTCTCCTCTCTCTCTCCCTCACTTTCCTCCCCGTCCTACGTCCGACTACGGGACGGACGGGCCCGTCCCACGGTCCCTCTCTTGTTTGTCGGTTTTCTGGGGCTGTAGCTTTATTACCGCAACGGCCGTCCAGAACCAATAGCACCACCGTGGCCACAGACCACCCTCACATCCACTTTCGCGTTTGACGAGCGTAAGACGGCGATAGTTGAAATTGACGTGTTTGACTGGCACCGCCATTGCGTCCTTTTTATTGACACCATCCGAAGCCGTGCTGCTGTCGATATGCATGGACCAGTGGACGTCATGCTGCTGGTGGCCTGGTGCCTGGTGCAAAACAGGGTCGCCAGGTGTCCTTAGGGTGTGTTATTCCCCAGCGACGGCAAAGTCCAAGTCGGCGCGGAGCCAAGCGTCTAAAGTCGACGCGGAGCCAAGCGTCTATGTGCGCCTGTTCGGCGATGGCCGCGCTGAGCGGCCGCAGTTCTATGCACACAGCATTGGTTAATGGTTTGCCCATCTCCTTATTCACTACCGCTTATAATTGCCATTGTTCCATAAATTTTTAATGGGTCAACATGGTTCAGGCATGTGGATGTGCCTCACCGATACGGTTCAGGCGTACCGGGCGTATAAATGAGCCCACATGGTTCACGCATGCGTGGCTTGGTGCTGCGTCGATATGGTTCACGCGTACCTGACGAACAGCGAG
This sequence comes from Amphibalanus amphitrite, assembly GCF_019059575.1. Lineage (NCBI taxonomy): Eukaryota > Metazoa > Arthropoda > Thecostraca > Balanomorpha > Balanidae > Amphibalanus > Amphibalanus amphitrite. The sequence goes on from NW_024882094.1 coordinate 386,565, forward strand.
TTTGTAATGAGCAACATGGTTCAGGCATGTTGAATTGCCTCTCCGATACGGTTCTGGCGTAACTGGCGCATAAATGAGCCCACATGGTTCACGCATTTGTGGCTTGGTGCTGCTTCGATATGGTTCACGCATACCTGACGAACAGCGAGTTTTGTAATGGGTCAACATGGTTCAGGCATGTTGAAGTGTCTCACCGAAACAGTTCAGGTGGGTTCAGGCGTACCGGGCGCATAAATGAGCCCACATGGGTTCACGCATGTGTGGCTTGGTGCTGCGTCGATATGGTTCACGCATACCTGACGAACAGCGAGTTTTTAATGGATCAACATGGTTCAGGCATATTGAATTGTCTCCCCGATACGGTTCAGGCGTAACTGGCGCATAAATGAGCCCACATGGTGCACGCATGTGTGGCTTGGTGCTGCGTCGATACGTCGATATGGTTCAGACATACCTGGCGAACAGCGAGTTTTACTGTGTCAACATGATTCAGGCATGTTGAATTGCCGCACCAATACGTGTCAGAATACCGGACGCGTAGATGAGCCCAGATGGTTCAGGCATGTGTGGCTTGGAGCCGCGTCGATATGGTTCATGCATACTTTACGAACAGCTAATTTAACTGTCAACATGGTTCATGCATGTTGAATCGCCTCACCGATACGGGTCAGAGAACCGGGCGCGGAATCCAGCCGCTCACATGATTCAGGCATTTTTGGCTGAGGGCCGCGTAGATATGATTCAGACATCACGACGAACAACGCAGTTAACTGTCAACATGATTCATGCATGTTGAATTGCCGCACCGCTACTGGTCAGGCGTACCGAGCGCCTAAATGAGCCCACATGATTCAGGCATGTCATGTGGCTGGGGGCGGCGTCGATATGGTTCATGCATACCTGACGCACAACGGATTTAACTGTGTCAACATGAGTTATGCATGTTGAATCGCCGCACCGATGCGTGTTAGAACACCGGGCGCATAAATGGGCCCGCATGATTCAGGCATGTTTGTTTGGGAGCTGCGTCGATATGGTTTAGACGTACCTGACGCACGACGGATTTAACTGTCAACATGATTCATGCATGTTGAATCGCCTCATCGATACGGGTCAAAGAACCGGCGTATGTGAGCCCACATGATTCAAGCGGGTGTGGCTGGGAGCCACGTAGATATGGTTCAGGCATGCCTGACGGGCAACGAATTTAGCTGTGTCAACATGATCATGCATGCTGAATTTCCGTACCGATACGGATCAGAGAACCGGTGTGGGGAAGCCCACATGATTCGGGCGTGTGTGGCTGGGAGCCGCGTAGATATAGTTCAGGCTTACTTGACAAACAACGAATTTAGCTGTGTCAACATGATTCATGCATGTTGTATTGCCGCGCCGATACGTGTCAGAATACCGTGCACATAGATGAGCCCACATGATTCAGGCATGTGTGGCTGGGAGCCGCGTCGATGTGGCCTCACGCCGATATGTTTCGGCATACCGGTTGCATGAATGATCCCACGTAATTCAAGCGCGTGTGTCTGGTAGCCGCGTCGGTACGGTTCAGGCATACCTGACGAATAGCGAATTCTAACTGGGTGAACATGATTCATGCATATTTGGCCAATCGATTCTTCACGCCGATAAGGTTCAGGCATAACGGGGTACGGTTCAGGCATACCTGACGAGCAGCAAATTTAACTGGGTCAAACTGGGTCATGCGTGTTTGATAGATCAATTTCTCACGCCGATATGGGTCAGGCGGACTGGGCGCACAAATGAGCTCACGTGATTCGGGCGCGTGTGGCTTGTAAGCCGTGTCAGTACGGTTCAGTCATATCCGACGAACAGTGATTGAACTGGGTCAACATGGTTCATGCATGATCAATCGCTTCCTCGCGCCGATATGGGTCAGGCATTCCGGGCGCTTAAATGGGCGCTGCGTCCATTGTCCTCCCTGACTGCGTGAGGGGTTATCCTGTGCAAATAGCTCCCGACCGACTGCTTGAGTCGTGGGTCCCTTACCAGTGTTATCGGACAAAAGGTCAACCACTCGGCCCCACAGAGGTGACCCCTGCGTCCCTCCCGCGCCTTCCCCTCCCCCTCGTGAACTGGCGGTGGTTTTACACGCCGCGACGCCCGGCGGCGGTGTCACGACGTGACGTAACGGCTCTATTACTGCTGACGGCCGAGTGTTGGCCGCCCGACCGGTGGGCGCGCGCAGCGGAATGGGTGGGGGAGCCCCGTCCGCGGAAGTACAGCTGGCACTCCCCGGCGGCCATCACAGCGACAATGCTTTGATGTGTGCATTTGTTCTGATGACGTCACCCGGCACCCAACGAATAGCGTCATTGGCTCCATCTTAGTCAGACGGGGCGCCGCGTCGATATGGTTTAGACATACCTGACGAACAGCGAATTTAACTGACAACATGATTCATGCATGTTGAATCGCCGCATCGGTACGGTTCAGGCGTACCGGGCGCATAGATGAGCCCACATGGTTCAGGCGTTTGTGACTTGGCGCTGCGTCGATATGGTTCAGGCATATCTGACGAACAGCGGCTTTTACTCTGTCAACATGAATCAGGCATGTTGCATTGCCGCACCGATACGGTGCAGGCGTACCCGGCGCATAAATGAGCCCACATGGTTCAGGCATGTGTGGCTTGGCGCTGCGTCGATATGGTTCAGGCATACCTGACGAACAGCGAGTTTTACTGTGTCAACATGATTCATGCATGTTGAATTACCGCACCGATACGGTGCAGGCGTACCCGGCGCATAGATGAGCCCACATGGTTTAGGCATGTGTGGCTTGGCGCTGCGTCGATATGGTTCAGGCATATCTGACGAACAGCGAGTTTTACTGTGTCAACATGATTCATGCATGTTGCATTGCCGCACCGATACAGTGCAGGCGTACCCGGCGCATAAATGAGCCCACATGGTTCAGGCATGTGTGGCTTGGCGCTGCATCGATATGGTTCAGGCATATCTGACGAACAGCGAGCTTTACAGTGTCAACATGATTCATGCATGTTGCATTGCCGCACCGATACGGTGCAGTCGTACCCGACGCATAAATGAGCCCACATGGTTCAGGCATGTGTGAATTGGCGCTGCGTCGATATGGTTCAGGCATATCTGACGAACAGCGAGTTTTAATGTGTCAACATGATTCATGCATGTTGCATTGCCGCACCGATACGATGCAGGCGTACCCGGCGCATAAATGAGCCCACATGGTTCAGGCATGTGTGGCTTGGCGCTGCGTTGAGGCATATCTGACGAACAGCGAGTTTTACTGTGTCAACATGATTCATGCATGTTGAATTGCCGCACCGATACGGTGCAGTCGTACCCGGCGCATAAATGAGCCCACATGGTTCAGGCATGTGTGGCTTGAAACTGCGTCGATATGGTTCAGGCATATCTGACGAACAGCGAGTTTTACTGTGTCAACATGAATCAGGCATGTTGCATTGCCGCACCGATACGGTGCAAGCGTACCCGGCGCATAACTGAGCCCACATAGTTCAGGCGTGTGTGGCTTGGCGCTACGTCGCAGTTTTACTGCGATATGGGTCAGGCAAACCGGTCGCCAAATGAACCCGTGTACCTGACGAACAGTGAATTTAACTGGGTCTACATGGTTCATGCATGTTGATTGTTGCTGCTCTGCACCGGTATGGGTCAGGCATACCAGGCGCATTAATGAGCCCACACGATTCAGCCATGTGTATAAGCAGCGTCGGTACGGTTCTGTCGTACCTGACGAACAGCGGATTTAACTGGGTCAACATGGTTCAGACATGTTGGTTCTCCGCTCTGTGTTACTGTGACATGGACGACGAGCCGGTATTCATACCCAGATGGAGCGGGTGGTATTGTATCAGTTATTCACTATCATTGACTCTGGACACACACATCTGCCATGTGCGTCTCTGCACAACGGTCTATCCCACTGGCATTGATTCGTTCACAACATCAGCATAATCCATTCGCTTGACTCTTCGGCGAGTCAGCCATGCAGGCAGCAGGCTCCTTATATGACTAGTATCGCTAGCACGCTAGCCTGACTTACCGGCCATGTCCGTCTCCCTTGGTCCCCCTCTGCTGAGCACCAGGTACTCTGTCGCTCCACAAACCTGTCTCCCGGCCTTGTCTACTTTTCCTGCTCGCTCGTTTTACAGCGCTTAGCTCGACGCTCGATTCCCACTCTCTCGCTTTGTCCGTCACCTCTGCGACCGCACAATCGTTTTCCACAGCCTGTCGCTTCGTTTCCACCCTTCCGCACTGTCCGCCGCCTCTGAGCGCGCGCCTTGGACTGCCCGACCTGTTTTGCGGCCTGTGTACTGTGCGTGTCTTATCTCGCCTCGGCCGAAGCCCGGTCCCCTCCCCCTGGACCCGGGTCGTCAACCGCGCCACGACTCGGGTCTCCTCCCACCCCTCTGCCCCTCCCTCCCTCCACGTGCTGGCCATCCTCCGCTCCCTCTATTCGAGCCCCAAATCAAGCTATTATTGGTAGATTGATGCTCCAATAAATCACAGTAGGCCGATGCAGATCTGAAGCCGGTACCGTCCACGGAGGCGGTAGTCTCTTTCTATCTCTACGTCTTTCTGATATGTGGTGCAAGCCAGAACATGCGATTAATCAGTAATTTATTGGATCGCTTTCGATGGCGGGCCGCGGCGCGGTGCTAGACACGCAGTGAGCCGGTCTGTAGATTATGCATGCAGATTAAGCTCTTGGCACCGCTTTGATTGCGTTCTGGGTCTGACGAATTATTTGTCAAACAGGGCCTGATTTAATGGTCTCCTTGCCGATGCAAATTCTTGCTGATGCAATATTAGGATGGCTTAGTGTTCAGTATGAGCCTGTGTAAGCCCATGAATTTTGTCGTTTCGTGAGATCATGGGATTTTGCGACTCGGGCGCCTTGTCTCTCTGTCCAATCTGGTAATGCTGACTGGCGATGGTGTGAGTGTTTGACGCCATCCGACAGTCCGTCTGGCCGTTGTCGGGTCGGGTCCGCTCTCTGTCACTGCTCGACATGCAGATGTGCGTCCTTTGTCTCCGGCAGACGGAGCACCGTCTCCATCTGCCCAACTCATTCCCTCCTAACGACCCGCCGGCTCTTGCCGAAGGAAATTTGCAACACTTCGCGATGCTCGTCTCCATGAAAAATGGCGCTGCTTTGCTCGCTCGAACTTGTTCGGAGATAATGGGTGGGCCGGTGCTTAGATCTCTTGTCTGCCGTTTAATTTGTCCTCGGAAGTCTTTTGCCTTCGTTGGCCGAGAAGCGAGAGGCTGATGCAATCCCGTGATGTTCTTCGCAAATATCGTCAGAACGCGTGGATGGATCGTACCGAAATTTGGCATAGTTTTGCGTTCATCCTTCGAACACATAAGCTACAAATTTTAACATGAACTTTGCACTTTGTAATTAAACTTTGGAAGTAAAACTGTCTCGTATATTCTAGCTCCCAGAGTCACTACAGCAGCCCTCTCGTTAACCACCCTCTCTCCCCCTCTCCCCAGGCTCCCCGCCTCTGTCCTCTGAGGTGGAGGTGCTTGTGACCACTGTGGACGGCACACAGCCCCGCTTCTCTCAGCCGCACTACTGGGCTCGCGTCTCGGAGGCTGCCGAGCGGCGCACGCCCGTGCTGACCGTGGAGGCGGCGGCGCCCTCACCGTCGGCCGCCGCTCAGCTCGGCTCGCCGCTCGTCTTCCAGCTGAGCTCGGCAGAGCAGCCGGCGCTGTTTGATGTGGATTTCACCACAGGTGAGGCAGGTGGAGAGATGTGGACCGGTGGACAGGCTGGGTGGGGTGTGTGGGGACGTGGTAGATGTGAAAATGACGGAATATGTTTTGTAAAAGAACGGTGTTGAGAAGGGTTGTACGATTTGTGTCAGAGGTTTTATCTTCTTCCTCAGTGGGAAGGTGACGCATTTCCCATGTTTTGTTAGAATTAGGATCGTCATACATTTTCGTGGTGGTTTGTTACAACTTGGCCAGCATGAATATTTAGGAGAGCAAGGTATTTAAGATTTAAAGTGTTGCTTATGGGGTCATGAATATTCAGCTACAAGCTGTTTACGCTTAGGAGCGGCTTACATTACAAGTTTGCACCGATGCTGGAGGAGCTGAGCTGACAGTTGTTAGCGTTCTCACATTGTGTATTCAGTCATCCCTGTACCCCTCGCCAACATACCTGTTCCCCATTTGTCCCCAATAACACGTCACAGTATTAGGTTACAGATATGACCTCCACTGCCCCCCCCCCCTCCCCCAGGCGTGCTTTACGTGACCGGTGAGCTGGACTACGAGACATCCTCTCGTCACCAGCTGACCGTTACGGCCACGGACCGCGTCACGGGCTCCGTGACGTCCGTCCCCGTCACGGTGAACGTCACGGATGCTAACGATAACGCGCCGCAGTTCGAGCAGCTGACGTACTCTGTGACGGCGAGTGAGGCGGTCCAGCCGGGTGTGCGGCTCATGACCGTCACAGCCACCGATAGAGACGAAGGTAGGCGCGAGTCTGATGCTCTGGGGGGGGGGGGGGGGGCACGGAGTGGAATAGGGAGAGAGGTCATACGGGGGTGGGGGGAGGTAATGCGAGGTAAATGGAGTGCGAAGTGGAAGGAATAGTTTGAGACTAGAGTGTAGATAGGCTAGATGCTTTTCGAAGAATGTGTGGTTGTTCATTTGAAGGCGTTGTAACTGCAAGGATGCCGATTTGTTTGACAAATTCGATTTTGTTCAGGCTGCGGAACTACGGTGTGGCAGAAATATAATTATCGCTTTTCTTTGGGTTCTCGGGAAATACTATAATGCAATAGCGCCAGGAGCTGTATGCTAATTCGACACGGTTCCTTGGTGACCTTTCTGAGAGAGCACGAGACATTTGCATAATGTGCCGCGGATATTTGAAAACTGACTGAAGTCCGGCTCCTTGTATGGATATCAGCGTTGTAACTTGTGAAATGGACTGTCGTTTTTCGGCTGGGAATTTCTCCACTCCTGTGGGGATGGTGTAGTCCACGTGTTAAAGATAAGCCGCCGTAAGTGTATTAAACGACACACCGCAGGGGGACCTCCCTGTGATTGGTGCTACATTTTTAAGGCTTCCTCATGAGGTTAGCGTACGCTGTAGTACATTATTCAAACTACGAGCGTTTACCGTGCTCTGAATTACCCACTACTCGAGTCATCTGATTGCAATCGTCTACGCATTTCTTGCAGTACATATCTTGTAACCATAACTCCTTTGCTATCAACGTATGCAGTGTATGAAGTGTATGAATCCTTTTGGGCATTTCTTCTTTGATTGAAGTGTTCAGTTATTATGATAAAATACTTTTCTGTCAAGCTGCACTATGCGGCCTCATTTCACCACCGTGCACCCCCCCCCCCCCCCCACATCGACCCCCTCCAGCTCTAACGCCCCCCCCCCCCTCCGACAGACTCTGGCCGGCCGCTGATCTACCGCGTTCAGAAGGCTGACGGCTCGGAGAGCTTCCTGTTCCACATGTCTGCCGACGGCGGCCTGATGGTCCGGAGTTACCTGGACTACGAGCTGGAGAGGTCTCACCGACTGGTGCTCACGGTGTCTGACGACGGCTCACCACCGCTCACCGGCACAGCGCAGCTCACAGTTAATGGTGAGAAGGAAGGAACTCACAGTGGTCAGAGGGTGTTGCGGCCGCTTACCGCACCGCCCAGCTCACAGTTAATGGTGAGAGAATACCGCGCAGCTGACGGTTAATGGTGAGAGGGATACCGCGCTGCCGTATTTTCATTGTTTCCATGTTTCCATTGTTTCCCGCATATTCACAGTTTCTTTCCGCCTGGCTTTACTGTCACGTAAGAGTTATTGCAGGGAAGTATGGGACAGCCACTTACTCCATTACTTAGTCACGGCGAATAATTATCCCTAATGGATCTAATCTCTTAGACCGAGCGAGGGAGAAGGTTTTACTGAGCAAAATATCTTAAAAGCAGGTGGAAAAGCCATTCTTTGGAAGAGTCATTATTGCTAATGAGTCTGCTTCCCAGTCTTTCTGGTTTCAAAGCTCACACGAATATTTGATATTGATATTCGAGCATCAAAGTCGTCATTGGTCGTGTGTTTTCCTACTTATCAATGGTAGAAATCCTACGTCAATTTCAGCGAATATTAGCCGGCTTTTGTGTTACCGTTAGCCATTGATGTGTTCCTAAAAGCACCAAATGTATCGATCAAACGGGCACTTACCAAAATGGCATCGCCAACTAAATGAAGTGCGGGCCGAGTTACCTACCCATCACGTTATCATATTTAACTGATTTAACTACGGTAACTTTGACAATCCGCTTAGTAATGAGCTTGTGATCGCTATTAACCGGCGAACGCGACGATGGGATATCACAAACTATGACAAAGGAATCATTTAGCTGTACACGGAGATAATATTGTCGTCGTTGCGCGCATCAGAATTGTTACTTCTCGTACTGAGGCTCTTGAGCGCCTATACCAGTTGCGTAAGACTCGTGTGCCGAGGGGCTTCCTAACACAGCAATCGGTCCTATCGGCCCGCGCTGAAGTACGCTGTAGGGTATTCCCGGTACCTGTGAGAGGACGACAGACACCAAACTACATATCCCATGTATTCTCTGTACTGTACGACCTGTAAATTTGTCAGACACTGGGGGGCAACTACCGACTTTGCGGCCGGTGGGACGGTGTGGGCGACTACCGTCTCTCCCGTATTGAACGCTCTGCACTGAGGATGTAAATACATTGCAAGTGGAAACCCGGCCGTGCAATAGGCGACTCCAATAACTCTGAGAGTCTGTTTACTCAGGCTTTACTCACAGCACCGTGAGGTTAATCAATCGCAACACAAAACACCGCAGCTGACCTTTGGTTTCCGCAGTGATAACGTGCTGTGCGTTACTTTTGCGAACTATCGCCAACTCAATGCTCTCTCCCTCTCTCTCTCTCTCTCTCTCTCTCTCTCTCTCTCTCTCTCTCTCTCTCTCTCTCTCTCTCTCTCTCTCTCTCTCTCTCTCTCTCTCTCTCTCTCTCTCTCTCTCTCGCTCTCCCTCTCCCTCTCTCTCTCTCTCTCCCTCTCTCCGTCTCTCTCACCTCCCCGCCCCTCTCTCCCCGCGCAGTTGAGGACATCAACGATAACATGCCGACGTTCGAGCGTGCCAGCTACCACTGCCGGCTGACGGAGCTGCCCGTACGGGGCCAGTTCGTCACCATGGTCAGCGCCCACGACCCGGACAACGGAGACGAGATCACCTACCGCATCGCCGACGGCAACGACAGGCAGATGTTCTACATCAACAAACGCACAGGTGGGGGAAGGATGGGGTGCCGATGGGCTGCAGGCGGTAGAATGATGTGACGGGATTGGAATCGGACTGGCGCGAAGCATGCAGTTCTGTTGAAAATATGTCTATTCGATATTAATCCGATAACGTGCTTAAACTTGTCTTCTATTCTGTTATGTTGTTCTGTTTTGGTTTGGTTTTGGTTTTTGTGGTTTTTAGTGTTTGACTTTGTCATCTAACAATGTAACATACAGAACCATCATATGCTCCAAATCTGATGCATCTAGCGATCTCACCGATATTGGAGAAGTAGTGTCCAACCGTGACCTGCTCCGGCCCGTAACCCGTTATCGTTCGTGACGCTCACCCCCGTCTCCGTCACGACCCAGGTGTGATCACGGTGGCGAATATCCGCGCGTTCGGCGACTCAGCCGAGTACCACCTGAACATCAGTGCGGCGGACGGGGTGCACCACACCTACGTGCCGCTGGTCGTCGAGCTGCTGCCCGCCAACAAGGTAATGACAGAATCCACACATACAGCTTTTTCGGAAATAGATTCCTTATGTAAGGCGTAGTAAACTCTTATATGGAATGGGTGGATTGCCTGTGTCTCAGGACAATCTAAAAACGATTTTGATTGGCATACTTCTGTGACTTGCTGTCTTAACAATTCCCTTTGTTATGTAGGGAAATGATGCGATGTTTTGTGACTTTGACAGTGATGGGGACTGTCTCGAAATTATTCACTGTCTCAAAATTGGCACACAAAGTTGTCTATCTCAGTCTAGACCCCAGTCGGTATAGCCCCTGCCCCCTCACTGACCCGTCCCCCTCCGCCCGCCAGCACGCGCCGGCGTTCGACAAGGTGGCCTACGAGACGGACGTGCGTGAGGACGTGTCCAGCGGTACAGAGGTGGTGCGGGTGCGCGCCGTGGACCCGGACCGCGGCCAGTTCGGTCAGGTCACCTACAGCATCCCGTCCGACGTCTGGAGGGAGGTGTTCACCATCAACGCTACCACCGGTGAGTGGGGCGAGGGCGACAGGGGAGGGGAGTGTGAGAGGAGGGGAGCAGAGGGATGAAGGGAAATGGTCGTAGGCAGGGTTATGTTTATATGTTTGGTAGTTTTGGTGCGATGGGGATGGTTTAGGACGGCTCAGATAAATGACAGTTAACATTTTGTGAGTGGCTTAGTATCCCCTTGATGAAGCTCAACTTTGTTCCCACTTCTCCGGCTGACGGCAACCGCTATAGAAATAAAACCAGGCTAGTCTTTGATAATCGGAGTAGCCGTCAGTCCCTCTAACCACCCCGCCCCGTCCGGCAGGCGTGGTGAGCACCCGCCAGCTGTTGGACCGCGAGGCGCGGCCGCTGCTCGAGTTCTCCGTGTGGGCCACGGACGGCGGCCACCGGTCCGACCACGCCATCGTCAAACTGAGACTGACCGACGTCAATGACAACCTGCCGCGCTTCCAGCTGGAGGAGTACCGCGCCACCGTCGGGCCGGACAGCTCGGCCGGCGACGTGGTGTGCAAGGTGAGAGAGAGAGAGAGAGAGAGAGAGAGAGAGAGAGAGAGAGAGAGAGAGAGAGAGAGAGAGAGAGAGGAGAGAGAGAGAGAGAGAGAGGGTGAGGGAGAGGGAGAGAGAGAGAGAGAGAGAGAGAGAGGGGGGGAGAGAGAGGGAGGGAGGGGAGAGAGAGAGAGGGAGAGGGATAGGGAGGGCTAGGGAGAGGGAGAGGGTCAGTGTTCCTTGGTAAGAACTGATGCAGTAGTCTTCTCTATTCTATCTGCTTCGTGGGATAAGTCGCTTCTGAGAGGTATGTATTCTATCGCTGTATTTCAGCCTAACTCACATCTGTGTTGAATATGTGAAGAGCTTTTATCTATGCTATGTCGCAGTTGTTACTGTTTAAGCTCTCCCTTCCCCCAGGTGTTTGCCTCTGACGCTGACGAGGGTGATAACGCCAGAATAGCCTATTCTATCTACGAGACGGAGAAATCCGACATTCGCAAGGTGTTCGACATTAACACGGATACCGGAGAGATTATCCTGATGCAGCAGCCCGCCGAGCTTGGTGAGACTTCTACTGACGACTCTGGAACATCATATGGGATGGAGGGATGGGACTCAGGATCGTGGACAATGGCATTGATCATCTACTGAGGAAGAAGCTAACGGTGTGTTCATTGCGCTGCGAGTTGTTTGTTCCTGACGTCATGTGATAATGCATGTAGAATCAGGCACGATGTTTCAGTCTCGTATAGCGCCAATAGGCAGTATCTACATAAGTGATTTTTATATTCTGTCTTCCGCCTGCCAACGACTGAGCTCTGATATCCCCGCTCTGCAGAATCGGCCGTGTACCAGCTGTTTGTCCGCGCCACGGACGGCGGCTCGGAGCCCCTGGTGGCGGATGTGCCTGTCGACGTGGTGGTACTGGCAGACAGCCAGGGCCTGCCTGTGTTCGACCCGCTCCGCACCGGGCCGCAGGGGCTCTTCCTCAAGGAGAGCGACCCCGTCGGTAAGTAGGGGACAGGAGTATGCTTGTGAGCCAGCTGGTAACAGGGTGTGACTCTTCAGAGACAGAGAGAAGGAATGTAGGATGGCTCACATGCATTCTGAGAGAAAAGCGGCTGAGTTCTGTTGTTTAGGTGACTGCGTAAGTGCCCGTCCAATGTTCATTCTTCCTGTTCTGGTAAAAGCGCCACCGGCGGGGTACAAAACTTTCAGCTGCGCAAACTTTCAGCAAACTATGGCAAGATTTGCATACATGCAAATCTGTTTCATAATCCCACGTTATTAAATAACCAAAGTGCTAACTTCAACGCTCACAATTCAGCCACTGAACTTGTGTTTGCCTTTTTGCGATAGAATACCGTTTCGCTCAAAGTTTTGCTTCCGTTTACCTTACTTTTCTAACAGGCGCCACATCTAGACACCATAAGGTACCCAGCTGCCGCATTAGTCTGAGGTGCCCTGCCCGTACCACACCGTACCCTGACCGTACCACTGACGTACCGTCGCGTGTCCGCAGGTACGCGCATCACGTCGGTACAGGCTCGCGGTACCGGCACGCTCACCTACTCTGTGGTATCGGTACACAATGAGCCCTCGGCCGATATGTTCGAGGTGGACGCTGACGGGCAGCTGATCCTCGCCAAAAGTCTGGATAGGGAGTCGGTGGATAGGTGAGTTGGACGCTAAATGGACAGGACTGCCTGATCCTTTGTAGATAGCATACTTTATTTATTTATTTATTTATTTATTTATTTACTTATGTTATTGATTTGTTTTTTGCCTCCAATGGTATGATGGAACATTTGCATTTCTAAGGAAACTGGCTGCATTTCTTAAGCCCCAGAGCAATGAACGCTAGCAATATCACTTGCATGTTCCATTAACCATGTACTCGTCAGTCGCTAGATGATCGTAGGTGGAATGCTGTGAGCCGCGCCTCTGACCGTTGCACGTCTCGTGTTTCAGGTACAACATCACGATCGCAGCGCGCTCGGACGCGCTGCCGCCGCTGGTGGCCTACTCGCACCTGATGCTCTCCGTGATGGACGCTAACGACAACGATCCCGTGTTTGACGCCCAGGTGTACAGCGGTACCGTGCGCGAGGGACTGCCGGCCGGTACTCGGGCGCTGCAGGGTGAGTACACGGTGTACTGTGTACCGTGGGGAGTGTACTGTACCGTGAACCGATTTCTATACGCGTTTACAAGTTCGTTGTGTGGTGTACCTTTGCCGATAATGCATAGGAACTTTCCCGTTCTATACCTCTTCTCAGTTTTGGTTTATTGCCATCGTCGGTCTTGGACTTGGGCCCATTTCCACAGCTCTTTGCATACCCCATCTGCGCGGAATCGGCGTATTGGCGTCGTATTACTCCTGCTCATTCCCCATCATCTGACCGCTCTGTCTCTCCGTCTGCTCTCGCAGTGTCGGCCTCGGACCCGGACATCTCCTCGAGCGGCCAGGTGCGCTACCGTCTGTCGGCCGACTCCGGTCACCTGCACTCCGTACTGGCCGTGGATGAACGCTACGGCTGGGTCACCACGCTCCGCCCGCTGGACAGAGAGACGCAGGACACCTACCGGCTGTCTGTGGTCGCCACCGATAGAGGTGGGTGGGGGAGGGGTCTGTGAGACTCAGGACACCTACCAGCTGTCTGTGGTCGCCACCGATAGAGGTGGGTGGGGGAGGGGTCTGTGAGACACAGGACACCTACCGGCTGTCTGTGGTCGCCACCGATAGAGGTGGGTGGGGGAGGGGTCTGTGAGACACAGGACACCTACCAGCTGTCTGTGGTCGCCACCGATAGAGGTGGGTGGGGGAGGGGTCTGTGAGACTCAGGACACCTACCGGCTGTCTGTGGTCGCCACCGATAGAGGTGGGTGGGGGAGGGGTCTGTGAGACACAGGACACCTACCGGCTGTCTGTGGTCGCCACCGATAGAGGTGGGTGGGGGAGGGGTCTGTGAGACCCAGGACACCTACCGGCTGTCTGTGGTCGCCACCGATAGAGGTGGATGGGGGAGGGGTCTGTGAGACCCAGGACACCTACCGGCTGTCTGTGGTCGCCACCGATAGAGGTGGGTGGGGGAGGGGTCTGTGAGACCCAGGACACCTACCGGCTGTCTGTGGTCGCCACCGATAGAGGTGGGTGGGGGAGGGGTCTGTGAGACCCAGGACACCTACCGGCTGTCTGTGGTCGCCACCGATAGAGGTGGGTGGGGGAGGGGTCTGTGAGACCCAGGACACCTACCGGCTGTCTGTGGTCGCCACCGATAGAGGTGGGTGGGGGAGGGGTCTGTGAGACCCAGGACACCTACCGGCTGTCTGTGGTCGCCACCGATAGAGGTGGGTGGGGGAGGGGTCTGTGAGACCCAGGACACCTACCGGCTGTCTGTGGTCGCCACCGATAGAGGTGGGTGGGGGAGGGGTCTGTGAGACGCAGGACACCTACCGGCTGTCTGTGGTCGCCACCGATAGAGGTGGGTGGGGGAGGGGTCTGTGAGACCCAGGACACCTACCGGCTGTCTGTGGTCGCCACCGATAGAGGTGGGTGGGGGAGGGGTCTGTGAGACGCAGGACACCTACCGGCTGTCTGTGGTCGCCACCGATAGAGGTGGGTGGGGGAGGGGTCTGTGAGACCCAGGACACCTACCGGCTGTCTGTGGTCGCCACCGATAGAGGTGGGTGGGGGAGGGGTCTGTGAGACCCAGGACACCTACCGGCTGTCTGTGGTCGCCACCGATAGAGGTGGGTGGGGGAGGGGTCTGTGAGACCCAGGACACCTACCGGCTGTCTGGTCGCCACCGATAGAGGTGGGTGGGGGAGGGGTCTGTGAGACCCAGGACACCTACCGGCTGTCTGTGGTCGCCACCGATAGAGGTGGGTGGGGGAGGGGTCTGTGAGACCCAGGACACCTACCGGCTGTCTGTGGTCGCCACCGATAGAGGTGGGTGGGGGAGGGGTCTGTGAGACGCAGGACACCTACCGGCTGTCTGTGGTCGCCACCGATAGAGGTGGGTGGGGGAGGGGTCTGTGAGACTCAGGACACCTACCGGCTGTCTGTGGTCGCCACCGATAGAGGTGGGTGGGGGAGGGGTCTGTGAGACCCAGGACACCTACCGGCTGTCTGTGGTCGCCACCGATAGAGGTGGGTGGGGGAGGGGTCTGTGAGACCCAGGACACCTACCGGCTGTCTGTGGTCGCCACCGATAGAGGTGGGTGGGGGAGGGGTCTGTGAGACCCAGGACACCTACCGGCTGTCTTTGGTCGCCACCGATAGAGGTGGGTGGGGCAGGGGTCTGTGAGACTCAGGACACCTACCGGCTGTCTGTGGTCGCCACCGATAGAGGTGGGTGGGGGAGGGGTCTGTGAGACTCAGGACACCTACCGGCTGTCTGTGGTCGCCACCGATAGAGGTGGGTGGGGGAGGGGTCTGTGAGACTCAGGACACCTACCGGCTGTCTGTGGTCGCCACCGATAGAGGTGCGTGGGGGAGGGGTCTGTGAGACCCAGGACACCTACCGGCTGTCTGTGGTCGCCACCGATAGAGGTGGGTGGGGGAGGGGTCTGTGAGACTCAGGACACCTACCGGCTGTCTGTGGTCGCCACCGATAGAGGTGGGTGGGGGAGGGGTCTGTGAGACCCAGGACACCTACCGGCTGTCTTTGGTCGCCACCGATAGAGGTGGGTGGGGGAGGGGTCTGTGAGACTCAGGACACCTACCGGCTGTCTGTGGTCGCCACCGATAGAGGTGGGTGGGGGAGGGGTCTGTGAGACTCAGGACACCTACCGGCTGTCTGTGGTCGCCACCGATAGAGGTGGGTGGGGGAGGGGTCTGTGAGACTCAGGACACCTACCGGCTGTCTGTGGTCGCCACCGATAGAGGTGGGTGGGGGAGGGGTCTGTGAGACTCAGGACACCTACCGGCTGTCTGTGGTCGCCACCGATAGAGGTGCGTGGGGGAGGGGTCTGTGAGACGCAGGATACCTACCGGCTGTCTGTGGTCGCCACCGATAGAGGTGGGTGGGGGAGGGGTCTGTGAGACCCAGGACACCTACCGGCTGTCTGTGGTCGCCACCGATAGAGGTGCGTGGGGGCAGAACAACGTAGAGGGAGCGACGCGTTTTTTCGTTTGTATCCTTTCTCGATGCAAATTCACCTTTTTTTATTACCGATAAATATTTTTTTCGGTTATAACTCATTTCTATTTATATAACCAAGATTGCAGTCAACCAGTTAGTGAACCTGTCAGCTACCACTCGGGCACTGAGATCTCCCAGCCTTCCCTTGTCTCCGCCACTGACTCCCCCCCCCCCGCCGTCAGGCTCCCCGCGCCGCTCGGCCACCGCCAGTGTGGTGATCACAGTGGCCGACGAGAACGACTCACCGCCCGTGTTCGAACGCTCGCGGTACGTGGCCGTGGTCAATGAGGACGCCCTGCCTCGCACGGCCATCATGAGACTGAGCACGAGCGACGCGGACGAGATCAACGAGCCGGTGCGGTTCTACATCACCGCTGGCGACCCGCACACCCAGTTCGAGGTGAGCATGGGGGAGGAGGGTAAGGGAGGCAGGGGCGGAAAGGAATGGCAGGAAGAGAAGTGAGAGATAAATAGAGAAAACGGGGAGAGAAGAGGTAGAGGTGATGTGCTAGTTTCGGGGTCTTGTGGCTTATGACACGGTGAATGGATGATTAGTCAGTAGTTAAGATAGGACAGTGTGAATGTTGGTCTCCAATTCACTTAACTCGTTTGCGCCCGCCCGCCTCCTTCCCTCAGATCGTCTCGAGCGGCTCCAACAGCGGTGAGCTGTTTGTTCTGGGCACACTGGACCGGGAGACGGTGCCCAGTTACGATCTGGCCGTGACGGCCACCGACGGCTCCCAAGTGGCCACCACTGTCGTACACATCGACGTACTGGATGCCAATGGTGAGTGCGAGTTGGGCGCCGTATCTGTACAGTTGTAGGTGGAGCCTGAGGGTGAGGGAATGATGGATTGGATGCCGGATGGTAGGATGCTTTTAGCTATTTGTTCTTTAAGGGACGGGGTTAGTGGAAATAAGCCTACATGTTTCCGTATTTCATTCATAAATAGCCTTTGTAACGGACGTTTGCAATTGCATTGTGGTATAATCGCAACCTCCACGAATGATGCATTAAATGCATACCTAAAAAAGACGGCTTTCGATAAACCTGTCTGTCCTATTTCTCCTAGACACCTCACACCCCTCACCCTCCGATCTGGTCTCCCCAGACAACGCGCCGGAGTGTGAGGAGGAGCACTACCAGGTGACTCTGAGCGAGGCGGCGCCTCCGCAGCACGTACTCACCGTGCGCGCGACGGACGCCGACGATAGCCGGAACGGACGACTGCTCTACTACCTAGCCGGCGACGGCGCCGAGGACTTCTCCATCGACGCGGCGCTGGGTGAGACGACTTGGATTGAGGGGAGAGGTTGTGGGTAGGTGGTAGCTTTGATGGAATCGTGAGCTGTGAGAGTGAGTGATTGCTTTCAGCAATTCCCACAGCAAGATAGTTAAGACTTCCGCTATTTGCTACGTGCGATTGTATAATCAAAGTAAAAAAAAGAAAGATCTGACGGACATCTTACACGTTAGCTGCTATACCACAGATGTATCGGTTGAATATTTCATTCACGCCGTTAATTGACTCACAGTTAACCTAACCGTCCCCTCCCCTTCACACAGGTCACGTCAAGGTATCTGGCACGCTGGACCGCGAGACGCGCCCCGTATACCACCTGGTGGCCCACGTGCAGGACCGCGGCCGGCCCGAGTGGGAGTGCACCAGTCGGCTGACGGTCGCCCTGCTGGACGTGAACGACTGTCCGCCGCGCTTCCCCCAGTCAGTGGTGTCACTCACCGTGCCTGAGGACACGCCCGTCAACACCATACTGGGACGGCTGCACGCCAGCGATGACGATCTGGGTGAGAGAGCGGTGGGAGGAGAGGAGAGAGAGAGAGAGAGAGAGAGAGAGAGAGAGAGAGAGAGAGAGAGAGAGAGAGAGAGAGAGAGAGAGAGAGAGAGAGAGAGGATGAGAGAGAAAAAAGAGGAGTATGGAGATTTGTGGGAAAGTGATGTTGACTGGAGTTGGCGGAGGCAGATATGAAGTTTTGATGTGATGCGTTTGATGTGAAAAATGATGCATTTTGAGACGAGCATATTTGGATTTTTGCTAATCTTTCGATGGCTGACCTCAGGCCTCTAACTACCCGCTGACCGCCGCCCTTTCTCCCTCTCCCCAGGCGCCTCTGCCGAGCTCGAGTACAGTCTGGTGGACTCTGAGGAGAGCCAGCTGCTGCTGGACCCGCGCACCGGCGTCCTGACGCTGGCCCGGCCGCTGGACCGAGAGCAGCAGGCCATGTTCAACATCAGTGTGATGGCCACTGACGGCGGCTCGCCGGCGCTCTCCGGCACCGCCGCCGTCATACTGCTCGTGCAGGGTGGGTGTGCCCATGATTAAAAATGGTCTCATTCGTTAGAAATCGACTCATAGCCTCTGATGTAAGTTCACTTTGTCAGTCGGATGGCACCGTAAGTTCATTGTTCATTGTACCTTGTTCCGCAAACAACCACAGGCCATGGCCCACTTACTTACGGCTTCAACTATTCAAAAGTTCAGCTGAATTAAGGTGGACAGTGATCGTAGCAATGTAAACGGCATTCTACATTAGCTCATATGACCTGTGCTAGTGGAATATGTTGAACTTGCTCGTTCCTGCGCCGTACAGCTAAATCATCATTCATCATGACCTGCGCTGACCCTCCTGCTTTCTTCGTTTCCACAGACGTCAATGACAACGCGCCGGAGTTCACCAAGACCATGTACCACGCCAGCGCGTACGAGAACACCACAGTCGGGACAGAAGTGCTCAAACTGCTGGCCACCTCGCGTGACTCGGGGGTGAACGCCGAGATCAGCTACAGCATTATCGGCGGCAACGAGCACAACATGTTTGAGATCAACCGCAAGACCGGTGAGAGGACGGAGGGACTGGGAAGCTGGGAACGGTGGAGCAGTGAAGGGTGTGGACGTGATAGTACGGTACGCCTGACAGCCTGCATTCCAGCTTTTGTCAGGCGTTGCATGTCGAAACAGCTTAGCTCGAAGCAGCTTGGCTTAGCTTATAGTCGAGAAGTGCAAGGCGTATGTGGTTCATGGTGATACTGACGATTAGTTCGCAGTAACACTTCTATTTGCTCCCATACTTTTGATGCTTCCTCGGCCGTTGGAAAGTCGTCATTTGGAGTTGTTTTTCATTGAAGTCTTAGTCTCGCTCGTTTCCGTGAAAATCTCAGCTCTCAGTCCATCAAACACCCAGCCTTCCATACCCCCTCTGACCCCCACCCCCCGTCCCACAGGTATTGTCTCGGTGACCGCCCAGCTGGACTTTGAGCGGGCCCGCGAGTACATGGTGACCGTGGAGGCGCGTGACGGCGGCACGCCGCCGCTCAGTAACCACGCCACGGTGAACGTCACGGTGCTCGACTGTAACGACAACACGCCCGTGTTCGGACAGGAGGTGTACAGCGCAGTTATTAGGGAGGATGTGCCCACTGGAGAACGCGTCCTGCAGGTACGTGGATGGAGAGGGGAAGAATGTGTCAGTCTTGTTTCATTGTGATGTTGCCTCTGAAAAGGTTTTGGAGAGGAGGAAGGATTTATTTTATTTTAAGCTACGCTTCAGGAGCAGACAGACGTTGCACAATGCACGCCAGCTGAGTGCTGCTTGTATTTGACTCTGTCAAATATGTAATGTCAGATGGCCAAGCCAAGCAAAACACTAATAAATGGATAAAAATTCCGCCCGCATCACCACGGTTGTTCATCCGACCTTACGAATTGAAATCCTAACAATGGTTAGGACAGACAGACTCACATTAGCTTAACCGACCTGACCTGATCTGACTTATGACCCGTATCCACCTCTTCTGACCGGTCCCGTGACCTACCCATATCCACCTCCCCTTTAACCTGTGACCCGTGTGTGACCCCCTGTGACCCGTCGGTGACCCCAGGTACACGCGGCTGACCTGGACGCGGGCACCAACGCGCGCGTCCGCTACTCGCTGACCGGGGGCGACCCGCACGGACAGTTCGCTGTGGACTGTGACACGGGCCATGTCTACGTGGCCACGCAGCTCGACAGAGAGATGGTAAGAGAGCGAGGGAGCTGGGATCACACGGCGGGGCGGGCTGAACTGCGGGCCTGCGTTACATCAACAATGGTTAGCGGACAGGTGAACTGTGCCCTACCTCCTGAATTATTTTTGCTTTTCCTCTCCCACGCACTGTGCTTCCTGGTAATTACCAGGTATTACTTGAAACTAAGCGTAGTTTAAGATCCAAGTAAGGTATATCAGCTGAACATTAGCTACCTCACATATCTTATGTTTCCTCATCGCTGTAGACCGCTGTAGACCCACTGCGGTACTCTCCGGCGACTAACTCCTCTGTTTTACTTTGTGTCCAGGTATCCAGTTACGGTCTGGAGGTGACGGCCACAGACATGGGAGAGCCGTCCCTCAGCTCCACCGCCCAGATCAACGTGCATGTCAGTGACGCCAACGACAACCCGCCCGTCTTCAGCCAGGCCAAATTCGAGGCCGTCATTCAGGTATGGACCGTCCTCCGACGTCCATATGGCGTCCATACGGCGTCTATATTCAGGTATGGACCGTCCTTCCGGCGTCCCGCGGGGCTCGAGAGAGCTACTTCAGGCATGCAGCTCCGCTGTTAATGAGTTGTCGAGCTACGTAGTGTGCATATTGCATAGGCATTCTAAACAGATAAACTGCATTTTCGAAGTGAATGTGAATGACTGATGTCATATTTTTGGTCATACTTAAGCTACATTGATATGTCATTGTGAACCTGTTCATGTATCATTTGTGAATCTGCTCATATGCCGTACTCCTGCCACAATGTAATAAGCAGCTGCCCATGAGGTGTTTGACTCTCGCTACCCCTGCGCCTGTCCTCACCCCCCTGTCCTCACGCCCCTGTCCTCACGCCCCGTTCTCAGGAGGACAAGGCGCCGGGCCACGAGCTGCTGCAGCTCACCGTCACGGACGCCGACGAGGAGCCCAACGCCGGCCCGTTCACGTTCGAAGTGGCCGACGGTAACGCCGGCAACTGGTTCGTCATCACGCCCGGCGGCCAGCTGCGCACGGCGGCCAAATTCGACCACCGCCAGCGCGACACCTACCGGCTCCTGGTGCGGGTCTATGATAACGGAGAGGACGTGCGGTTCTCTGAGACATGGGTGGATGTCAAGGTGAGGACGGAGGAGGAGAGGAATAGATAAAGGGAGAGAAAGGAGGAGGGAGGTGGAAAGAGAAGGACAGAGGAGATTGAAGGGGAAAATGAGGGATGGGTGCAGGTTTGAAGGGGAGGACTGGGAAAACCTAGGTGGGAGACCTTTCTTTGCTGGAATTTGTTCAGACTCCATCCAATGTCCTGGTATGCGATGGTTATGCTATTTCATTTTCAACTCTATCTTACGTAAAAAGATGTGAAGTAACTCCTTACCTTTTGAGCGTCCTTTCTAACGTTACACCGTTCCGAGTTTTCCGTCAGTTCCTCAGTCGAATCCTTATCCGCACCTCTAATTTGCTGATCCGGGCTGGACGGTCACTTTCATCCGACATTAGTACTTCAGTAGTTCCTCAGAGCAGGCTCACGTGCGGTGGGGTGACCGTTTGTGGGGCTGTGTGGCCCGTCCATTGTGACGGGGTCAGCCTCGGCATAGCACCAGGGTGGCCGCCCAGACCAAACCAGACCAGCTGCCTCAATACTCGCCTTATTGACCCCGTCCCGCTCTGTTTTCAGATTATGGAGGAGCCTTAGTACCCGCCTTATTGAGTCCATCTCGTTCTGTTTTTCAGATAATCGAGGAGCCGCAGTACCCGCCGGTGCTGATCCCGCTCCACGTCTCCATCCAGTCCTACCAGGACTCGTTCCCTGGCGCCGTGGTGGGCCGGGTGCACGCCTCAGACCAGGACCCGTACGACCGGCTCCAGTACAGCCTGACGGCCGGCCCCGGCCAGGCCGGCCTGCAGCGGCTCTTTGAGCTCGACCCCGACGACGGGTCGCTGGTGACGCTGGCGGGCATTGACGCCGGTCTGTACCGTCTGAACGTGTCGGTGACGGACGGCAAGTTCACCAGCTACACGGACGTGACGGTCGAGGTGCGCGACATCACCGAGCAGATGGCCCGACACGCGGTCGGCGTCAAACTGGACGCTCTCTCGCCGTACGCGTTCGTCCTCAGCCACCTCAAATCGTTCCGGCGCGCGCTGCGCAAACAGCTCAAAGTGCGCTCCAAGGACATCCTAGTGCTGAGCGTCCAGCGCAGCGGCGGCGGCAGTGGTCGGCGGCGGCGCGCCGGCGGCTCGCAGCCGGCGCTGGAGGTGCTGCTGGCGGTGCGCCGCGGCCCCGCCTGGATGGAGCCGGCCGTGGTGCGGCGCCGTCTGAAGGCCGGCGCGGCGGCCATCAGCCGCCAGCTGGGCGTGCAGCTGCTCGATGTGGACGCGGACGGGTGCGAGCCGAGCCCCTGCGGCGGCCACGGCGTGTGCTCCGACGTGGCCGTGTTCGATCGGGAACAGGTGGTCAGCGTGGCCACTGACGTTGTGAGCTTCGTGTCGCCGCGCCACAGCCGGGAGGTCAGCTGCGAGTGCCACGTCGGCTTCGGAGGCGAGTCAATGCAGCCTGTTGCTGTTATTGTGTCAGTGTGAGCTGGTTTATTGTAAGTTGTAACGTTAGGTGTGACAATTGACGTTGGTTATTAATGTAGTGGACCAGATAGCAGCCAGATAGGTTTTCTACATGCAGGACTGTGTCTTCTCGAATGTCGTTATACGTATAATGAATGCAAGAGCGTGATTTTCACGTTTTTTGGGGGGGGATTCCACAAGAAACGGGATCACGCCCATCACCTCTCCGGCCCCAGTCTAACCCCATCGTTTCCCCGTTCCCCAGGCGAGCTTTGCACGGACCTGGTGAACGAGTGCGGCCGCGCACCGTGCGCCGACTACCAGCTGTGTATCCCGGACGGCACGGCCGCCGGCTTCACGTGCCGCTGTCCCGACGGGCGCACCGGTCCGCGCTGTGATCTGCTGGCCTCCGAGTGCCGCGAGGGACAGTGCTACACCCCCGGAGCGCCCTTCTCGCTCAGTGGAGACGGGTTTGCCGAGTACCGGCTGATGCAGGCGCAGCACAGCCGCTCCAGTCTGCGGCTCAGTCTGCGGACCCGCCAGCCGACCGCCACCCTGGTGTACGCGGCCGATGGAGTCGAGTACAGCATTCTGGAGGTAGGTTAACTGCGAATTATGGGACGGTGATTGGAGAGAGGTGTTATGTGGTGTATGGCAGGCCAAAAAGGTGGCTAGTTCTGTTCGTGCTTGTGGTTCTCAAGGGACTTCAGTTTTGGACTCGTGGCACAATTATCGTTCTCTCTCCAGCTGACCACCCCTTTCTCCCTAACTGATCCACCCGCCCCGCCCACAGCTGGTGAACGGCCAGATCCAGTACCGGTTCGACTGCGGCAGCGGCGAGGGACTAGTCCTCGTGCCCGACACACAGTTCAACGACGACCGCTGGCACAACGTGGTCGTCAAGCGCTTCGGCAACCGCGCCGAGATCCTGGTCGACGGGGACTTCGGGGCGCAGGTCAGGGAGGCTGGCATTATATGTCTACCATGCTAGCGTGGAAAGCTGGCTTCAGCTGGCTTTGGCTTTTGCTGGCTTTTGTGTTTGCGGGTGTAAGGTAGAATGTTTGATGCGAACTAAGAGGGGAGAGTGCCACTGCCAATGAAAAAGAAAATTCAAACGTAAATTGGCAGTATTTTATCCTAGAAAGCAGCACGCTGTCGCGTAAGTTTTGATGGAGTCACTTTTAACAGCTCTTTCATGGTAGTTTTTCTGATAAGCTGCTCCAGCTCCACGTGCCCCTCCCCCTCCCCTTCCCAAATCTGTTTCTCCGCCATCCGCCCCGCGCAGTGAGCCGCCGCTGACTCCGTCTGTCTGTCTGTGCTGGCAGGGCGTGGCGCCGGGCTACTTTGACGTGCTCTCGGTGGCCAGCCGCCTGCTGTTCGTGGGTGCCGAGGTGGCGGCCCCTCCGGCCGGCGGCGCCGCCAGGGAGCCCCGGCGCGGCTTCACCGGCTGTCTGGATAACCTGGAGCTGGACGGCGAGCGTCTGCCGCGGCACCGGGCCGACGGCGCCGGCTCTGCGCAGCTGGTGCGGACGGTGGGCGTGTCGGCCGGCTGCGGCGCCGCGCTGCCCGAGCCGGGCGTGTGTGACACTCAGCCGTGCCTGAACGGCGCCCGCTGCGCGCCGGCCGCCGACCGGCCCGGCGGCTTCAGCTGTCTCTGCGCGCCGCGCTTCTCCGGCGCGCGCTGCGAGGTCGACTCGGACCCGTGCGCCTCGGCGCCGTGTCTGAATGGCGGCGTGTGCAGCGCGGAGCGCGCCGCGCCCGGAGGGTACCGGTGCGACTGCGCGGCGCGGCTGACCGGGGACCGGTGTCAGTACGGCCTGCACTGCGCGCCCAACCCGTGCCTGAACGGCGGCGCCTGCGAGGACGGCACGTTCGGGCCGCTCTGCAAGTGCCGCGGCTTCACCGGGCCGCTGTGCGCCGTGGACGTCAACGAGTGCCTGCAGAGCCCGTGTCGCAACGGCGCCACGTGTGTGAATGTGCCGGGCTCGTTCCGGTGTCAGTGCGCGGCCAACTGGACGGGCCAGCTGTGCAGCCTGGCGGCGGCGCCGGCGCCGGCCGTGCCGCTCTCGGTCACCCTGGAGCACATTGTCGGCCTTGTGGCCGTGGTTCTGGCGCTGTTCCTGCTGGCGCTGCTGATCGTGTGCTGGCGGCAGTCGCGCCGGAAGCGCAGCCGCACGCCGCGTCAGCGGGCAAACGGCCAGGACGCGTCCAACGAGATTTTGCTGCAGACTCTGAATTCAAAAAACCCGCGCGGCGAGTATCAGCGGATGTCCAAGGTGTCCAACTTGGAGGCCAACAGTTCGGTACGTGTCATACAAACGCACACAGCACGTATTTTTTCTTGCACTACCTATCATATTGATTTCACCTTACGACTTCTAACGACCCGCAGCCGTTCTGAGCAATATCTAGTTTTGTTGTGGTGCGGTAGTACATATGCTGACATTAATAGTGCCATTGCTTTGTCACATTGTTTGCTTATGCCGTCACATCTGAACAACATGTCGGTATTTTGTCTTCTTTCGTCCGTCTGCAGTCCAACCCTCACTGCCCCTTCTATCCCGCAGGCCGCGGGGACGCTGCCGGCCCGTCCGGCCATTCTGACCACTTGTCACTGACTGCTGTCATCTGACCTTACTGACCCCTCTGACCACTCTCCGTCCGACAGGCCGCGGGGACGCTGCCGGCCCGTCCGGCGTCGTTCACCGGCGCAGCCAACAGTCGGCCCTCCGAGCCGCCCTACTCGACGCTCAACAACCTGGACACCATCCGCAGCTACGGCTCGGCGGCCGACGACCTGGACGTCGCGCCATCCCACAGCGCGTGCCAGTACTTGCAGGTCAGTCGCGCCACCCCACAGCGCGTGCCAGTACTTGCAGGTCAGTCGCGCCACCCCACAGCGCGTGCCAGTACTTGCAGGTCAGTCGCGCCACCCCACAGCGCGTGCCAGTACTTGCAGGTCAGTCGACACACACCACAGCGCGTGCCAGTACTTGCAGGTCAGTCGGCACACCCCACAGCGCGTGCCAGTACTTGCAGGTCAGTCGGCACACCCCACAGCGCGTGCCAGTACTTGCAGGTCAGTCGGCACACCCCACAGCGCGTGCCAGTACTTGCAGGTCAGTCGACACACACCACAGCGCGTGCCAGTACTTGCAGGTCAGTGGCGCCACCCCACAGCGCGTGCCAGTACTTGCAGGTCAGTCGACACACACCACAGCGCGTGCCAGTACTTGCAGGTCAGTCGGCACACCCCACAGCGCGTGCCAGTACTTGCAGGTCAGTCGGCACACCCCACAGCGCGTGCCAGTACTTGCAGGTCAGTCGGCACACCCCACAGCGCGTGCCAGTACTTGCAGGTCAGTCGACACACACCACAGCGCGTGCCAGTACTTGCAGGTCAGTGGCGCCACCCCACAGCGCGTGCCAGTACTTGCAGGTCAGTCGACACACACCACAGCGCGTGCCAGTACTTGCAGGTCAGTCGACACACACCACAGCGCGTGCCAGTACTTGCAGGTCAGTGGCGCCACCCCACAGCGCGTGCCAGTACTTGCAGGTCAGTCGACACACACCACAGCGCGTGCCAGTACTTGCAGGTCAGTCGCGCCACCCACCACAGCGCGTGCCAGTACTTGCAGGTCAGTCGCGCCACCCCACAGCGCGTGCCAGTACTTGCAGGTCAGTGGCGCCACCCCACAGCGCGTGCCAGTACTTGCAGGTCAGTCGGCACACCCCACAGCGCGTGCCAGTACTTGCAGGTCAGTCGCGCCACCCCACAGCGCGTGCCAGTACTTGCAGGTCAGTCGCGCCACCCCACAGCGCGTGCCAGTACTTGCAGGTCAGTCGCGCCACCCCACAGCGCGTGCCAGTACTTGCAGGTCAGTCGGCACACCCCACAGCGCGTGCCAGTACTTGCAGGTCAGTCGCGCCACCCACCACAGCGCGTGCCAGTACTTGCAGGTCAGTCGCGCCACCCCACAGCGCGTGCCAGTACTTGCAGGTCAGTCGCGCCACCCACCACAGCGCGTGCCAGTACTTGCAGGTCAGTCGGCACACCCCACAGCGCGTGCCAGTACTTGCAGGTCAGTCGGCACACCCCACAGCGCGTGCCAGTACTTGCAGGTCAGTGGCGCCACCCCACAGCGCGTGCCAGTACTTGCAGGTCAGTCGGCACACCCCACAGCGCGTGCCAGTACTTGCAGGTCAGTCGCGCCACCCCACAGCGCGTGCCAGTACTTGCAGGTCAGTCGCGCCACCCCACAGCGCGTGCCAGTACTTGCAGGTCAGTCGCGCCACCCCCACAGCGCGTGCCAGTACTTGCAGGTCAGTGGCGCCACCCCACAGCGCGTGCCAGTACTTGCAGGTCAGTCGCGCCACCCCACAGCGCGTGCCAGTACTTGCAGGTCAGTGGCGCCACCCCACAGCGCGTGCCAGTACTTGCAGGTCAGTGGCGCCACCCCACAGCGCGTGCCAGTACTTGCAGGTCAGTCGCGCCACCCCACAGCGCGTGCCAGTACTTGCAGGTCAGTCGCGCCACCCCACAGCGCGTGCCAGTACTTGCAGGTCAGTGGCGCCACCCCACAGCGCGTGCCAGTACTTGCAGGTCAGTCGACACACACCACAGCGCGTGCCAGTACTTGCAGGTCAGTCGCGCCACCCCACAGCGCGTGCCAGTACTTGCAGGTCAGTCGCGCCACCCCACAGCGCGTGCCAGTACTTGCAGGTCAGTGGCGCCACCCCACACAGCGCGTGCCAGTACTTGCAGGTCAGTCGACACACACCACAGCGCGTGCCAGTACTTGCAGGTCAGTCGCGCCACCCCACAGCGCGTGCCAGTACTTGCAGGTCAGTCGCGCCACCCCACAGCGCGTGCCAGTACTTGCAGGTCAGTGGCGCCACCCCACAGCGCGTGCCAGTACTTGCAGGTCAGTCGCGCCACCCCACAGCGCGTGCCAGTACTTGCAGGTCAGTCGCGCCACCCCACAGCGCGTGCCAGTACTTGCAGGTCAGTGGCGCCACCCCACAGCGCGTGCCAGTACTTGCAGGTCAGTCGCGCCACCCCACAGCGCGTGCCAGTACTTGCAGGTCAGTCGCGCCACCCCACAGCGCGTGCCAGTACTTGCAGGTCAGTGGCGCCACCCCACAGCGCGTGCCAGTACTTGCAGGTCAGTCGACACACCACAGCGCGTGCCAGTACTTGCAGGTCAGTCGGGACTCGGGACACACCACAGCGCGTGCCAGTACTTGCAGGTCAGTCGCGCCACCCCACAGCGCGTGCCAGTACTTGCAGGTCAGTGGCGCCACCCCACAGCGCGTGCCAGTACTTGCAGGTCAGTCGCGCCACCCCACAGCGCGTGCCAGTACTTGCAGGTCAGTGGCGCCACCTCACAGCGCGTGCCAGTACTTGCAGGTCAGTCGCGCCACCTCACAGCGCGTGCCAGTACTTGCAGGTCAGTGGCGCCACCTCACAGCGCGTGCCAGTACTTGCAGGTCAGTCGCGCCACCCCACAGCGCGTGCCAGTACTTGCAGGTCAGGTGGGGGACCAGACTAGTTAGTTCTACTCCTACCTCTCCACCACCAAGTGCCTGCACGTCAGTGGGGCCCAGCTTTAGCCTCTTCCTAGCATTACTTCAGGTGGCGAGTCGGGCCCACTTTTATGCGTCTCTCAGTAGTTGCAGTTCAGTAAATAGGCGCTGGCTAACCCGTTTTACATTGTTTTTCAGCTAGCCTAAAGCAGGCTTGGCCTTGCGACTAGATCTTACACCTAACCTGAGCACCTGTTTATCGTTTCAGAACTTCAACAAGCCTACAGCGAGCGTGGCTCCGTCGATGGCAGCGACAGCGTCTGACGTCAGCGCCTCCAACACGCTGGAGAAGACCTTCCGAGACATGGACAAAACATCAAACCGTCCTACTACGACATGCACAAGATACAGAATGGTAAGTGTTGGCATCTACCCTAGGGATACGTCCGGTGGAGTTTGTAGAATTTTAGGTTCGTTAGTGGGCTCGTCAAGAATGATTTTAAACTCTTTTATGTCCATTGTTTGTTTGGTTAGAAATTGGGTTGCCAGATACCGTAAATATTCGTTTTTTTTTTTCCGTTGGTTGGATCAGACGTTTATCGAAAATGCCCAGGTAGTAGCGCCACTACCATCATCTCCGATTCTCTGGTGACCGTGTGCTGATGTTGGACCGTTCCTGACGCCGTGTCCGCCCCGCGCCGTTCCAGACCAGACGGACCCTCAGCTGGCGCGCTGAACCGAATTCAGCTGCCACCGCTGGACAAGCCGCGACGAGTGGTCGGGGCCACCGCCCGTCCTCACCCGACACCCCCGTGAGCGCTCTGTCACTCTGCCCTCCCCCGCTACTCTTCCCGTCGGTCCCTGTCGCTGCTTTTGTCCAGCGTACTTACAACGGTGTGGGATTATCCGGTTGGTACATACGTGATAACATGGTCATTTTGTACCTTCGGCTTAGCAGCTTTACCTATAAACATGTGATTGATACGATTCGTACGGTAGGGCATGTTATACAGGAAGCAGCAGGTGAAGGCCTCCAGACGATATTGTATCCCAAACAAAACGTAGCTCTATGATGTTTTGTTAAAACCAACATTGCCTCCGTCGCCTAGTGTTCAGTAATCGGTTTTATGTATCGTATCACATTGTGACGCGCGTTCGTTCCATGTGGCCCTACAGAGTACCACTGGGACTGCTCCGACTGGGCGGGCGCCACCAGTCAAACGCCGCTGCCCAACATCACAGAGGTGCCGGGTCAGAGGTCAAGACTCGTCCAGTTACCATAGCAACGAGAGCAACGAGAGCAACTCGGCGTCCGCGCGCCCATAGGTGAGTGTGTTGGGAGGGGGCGGGGAGCGGAGGGGGCGAAGAAAGGGAGAGAAGATGGGATTAATTATATGGGGAGATTGGAGTAACGCGGGAAGAATGCGAGGTGTACCAATTTGGTCAGTGTCTCATATTTCGGTGCCAGCAATTGCGCATTTCGAGGGCCCAATCAATCACAATATTCATCGTTGCTTATTTATCACCATTTTCTGATGAGATACTTTTTAGTGCCCAATATCAAACAAAGTAATTAAGATATCAGTTTCGTGTCAGAAATTAATTCGAACCCCGCCCTGATACAAACAAATATCCACCATGAACCAGAACATTTTTCAAGAATGAGCATATCAGTC